>NC_059169.1:82797132-83107632 GCF_019923935.1 Bubalus bubalis | reverse complement strand
CTAGCCCATGGGTTTACAAAAAGTCGGACATGACTGAGTGACTGAGCATGGCTGAGTGTTTCAATCCTACTATATTTCTTTAAGAAAAAGCTCTGCAGTGGTATGAAGAATCCCTAACAAGGAAGGAAGAATAGAATTAATTATTTTAAATTTAAATAAAAGATATTTGCTGTCATATTTATTGTGCTTGAGGATGAAGCTGAATTTTCATATGATGTTTGTGTGATCCCATGGATAACTACCAGTGTGAACAGATTTATTTAATAACACACACAAACAAAGAATTTCTGAACTATATCTAACTATCCACATGGATTTTTTATACTGCATAATAACATTAAATGCCCCAACTATAATATATCTCCTAAGCTTATAAATCGATCATTTCTTAGTATTTAACAATCTTTTTTCAAGATATGAGATGAGGAGTTGTTCTACTTACACAAAAGTTTTCAGTAATATTTTATTAGAAGAAAAATAAGAATTCTTTAATTCTTTATTTAAAAAACCATCAATCTTGCAAAAATAACTTCCAGTTCAGTAACACCATACAAATACTCTCCATTTTTTAAAATTTAAATTTATTTATTTTAATTGGAGGCTAATTACTTTATAATATTGTATTGGTTTTGCAATACATCAACATGAATCCGCCACGGGTGTACACGTGTTCCCAATCCTGAACCCCCCTCCCACCTCCCTCCCCATACCATCCCTCTGGGTCATCCCAGTGCACCAGTCCCAAGCATCCTGTATCCTGCATCAAACCTGGACCGGTGATTCGTTTCTTATATGATATTATACATGTTTCAATGTCATTCTCCCAAATCATCCCACCCTCTCCCTCTCCCTCTCCCACAGAGTCCAAAAGACTGTTCTATACATCTGTGTCTCTTGCTATCTCGCATACAGGGTTATCTTTACCATCTTTCTAAATTCCGTACATATGCATTAGTATACAGTATTGGTATTTTTCTTTCTGGCTTACTTTCCTCTGTATAATAGGCTCCAGTTTCATCCACTTCATTAGAACTGATTCAAATGTATTCTTTTTAATGGCTGAGTAACACTCCATTGTGTATACATACCACAGCTTTCTTATCCATTCATCTGCTGATGGACATGTAGGTTGCTTCCATGTCCTGGCTATTATAAACAGTGCTGCGATGAACATTGGGGTACACGTGTCTCTTTCAATTCTGGTTTCCTTGGTGTGTATGCCCAGCAGTGGGATAAGGCAGTTCTATTTCCAGTTTTTTAAGGAATCTCCACACTGTTCTCCATAGTGGCTGTACTAGTCTGCATTCCCACCAACGGTGTAAGAGGGTTCCCTTTTCTCCACACCCTCTCCAGCATTTATTGCTTGTAGACTTTTGGATCACAGCCATTCTGACTGGTGTCAAATGGTACCTCATCGTGGTTTTGATTTGCATTTCTCTGATAATTAACCTTACAAAATTTTAAGTTCAACTGTCTTAAAAATACCAAATAAAACATATTTGATGTCAAGTATGCTTGATTCAATTTCTCACTTATCTCTGCATCTCTATAAATCTGATCTGGGCATAGAGATCCTTTGAAATTGATGGGGAGTTATCAGTTGAATAAGTTCAATATAATCATGGAGTATGACTAAGTATTCATCCTTTGTGTTATTTTCAGTAAAATTTTCTCTCCATTTGAACTGATAAAGACAGAAGACACTTAATCAGCAGTTGAATTTAGTCTTCTTATTAAGTGTATTCAACCCTTCTCATTTGATTTTATGTACAAATTTTCACGATTTCAGTAACTTCCTTGATCACCTCTTTTTAAGACTTGTTCTACATGTAACACTAGTTATATCTTATACACCACATTTTTCCTTATAACATTAAGCACTATTTGATTTTATATTATAGTGTATTTATTTATCATTTAACTTTTTTTCTTTTTTTCTTATGGTTGAAATCCTAGCACTTCCAACATTTATATTGCAGAGCAAGTAGACAATATATATGATAGAAGTCTCTAATTTATTTGAAACTACCTGGTCTGTACAATCAGATATTTTGTTGGGATTGCACAATACAAAATTTGAAGTATTTGCTAGTGATGAGATAAACTGGTGTCATTCTCTTTATTCTAGAAAGTTTCATCAAGCAATAAGAAATAAAGGAACAACAAAAATCCTTTCTAGGTTTTTGAGGTATGAAGTCTCACTGATATAGGAATGAATGATTTTGATATCCAATTCAAATTTCTAATACTCCCTACAAAGTACCTGGGGTTCCCAAACAAGGAATCATATAAATCTTTTCATATGTTCTTTTATTCCAATGAATGCCGATGACATAATACTTTGTTACTTACAGTTAGTGAAAAATATTGTTGTTGATTTTTGCCTTCAGTTAGTTAGGGGGGATGTGAAGAGATAAAGCAGTTTTCTGACTAACTGTTCGTAACACCAAAGGAAAAAGAAAAAAAAAGCAAATTTTATCACAGGTATAACAGGGTATTAAGATATCTCTATTTTCCATTTTGTGCAAAAAAACTATCCTAGTCGAAGGAAACTGATTTTACCAGTAACTATTAAGAAGATAATTTTCATTAAAAAAAAAGAAAACCAGAGATATTCATGCAGAAATAAAAATAAACTTGTGGTATAGACTTTAATTAATTCATGATAAAGAACCAGGTTATTGAAATACCAATAACCTCAGATATGCAGATGACACCACCCTTATGGCAGAAAGTGAAGAAGAACTAAAGAGCCTCTTGATGAAAGTGAAAGAGGAGAGTGAAAAAGCTGGCTTAAAACTCAGATTAAAAAAATGAAGATCATGGCATCTGGCCTTATCAAATAGATGGGGAAACAATGGAAAAAGTGACAGATTTTATTCTCTTGGGCTCCAAAATCACTGCAGATGGTGACTGCAGCCATGAAATTAAAAGGCACTTACCCCCTGGAAGAAAAGCTACGACCAACCTAGACAGCACATTAAAAAGCAGATTACTTTGCTGACAAAGATTCATCCAGTCAAAGCTCTGGGTTTTCCAGTAGCCATGTGTGGATGTGAGAGTTGGATTATAAAGAAAGCTGAGAGCCGAAGAATTGATGCTTTTGAACTGTGGTGTTGGAGAAAACTCTTTTGAGAGTCCCTTGGACTGCAAGGAAATCAAACCAGTCAATCCTAAAGCAGATCAGTCCTGAATTTTTACTGGAAGGACTGATGCTGATGGTGAAGCTCCAACATTTTGGCTGACTTGATGGACATGAGTTTGAGCAAACTCTGGGAGTTGGTGATGGACAGAGAAGCCTGGAAGTCCATGGGGTAGTAAAGAGTCAGACACAACTGAGCAACTGAACTGATGTAGGTTGCTTCTTCTAAAATGGGTATTTGAAGATGTATTAATTTTTTAAAGCTTATCAATAACTAAATAAAAGTTGATCTCTATTTCTTAAAAAAAAAAATAAGTATGTGGAAGTTATGACTTTTCCAGAATAGGCTATAGGTTTTCAAACTAAATTCTGACTCTAATATCTCCTATTTTATTCGTGTCTATTTCAAAGATAAGTTCCTTTTTAGATAGGTATTCAAAGCAGGTATGTTTTGTTTGACAACATGTTTAAGAGCTATTACATGAAAAGTCATCTCTAATGAGTATCTGAGATCACAATTGTAAAACTACCGTGTTGCCACTTTATCTTGTTTCAGGCCAGCAGTACCTAATAGAGCTATCAGAGATGATGGACTTCCCTCATTTTTCTTGACCAATATAGTCATCACCCCTAGTTACATACGACTATGGACCCATGACAGTGTAAGTTGCACAACTGAGTTTTTACTTTAATTTTGATTAATTTAAGTTGCTGCATGTGGCTAGTAGGTGAATGCATTAGAGAGAACAGCTCTAGACCTTGAATGGGATTTTAAAAATATTTCCTGGAAAGCAAGATTTTCTCATGTAGTTTGAGATCTGTTTCTTTCAGCAGAATTTCTGGAATAAGATGAATGAGGAAAAACCCATAAATAAGAGATTCCTAGGACCTCAAGTACTGTTATAGCTAAGGTTCTGAATGAAGCTATTTCTGATGCTTTTTCATATACTGTGACTGATTTGTATGATTTCCTCCTTTTCCTCAGGAACTGAGCCAATCTTTTCAGAGGAAAAGTTCTCTCTATATAACCAAGGGCCAAAGATCAAATTGACCTTGTAATTCTGTCATTTCTAGTAGAAAAACAACCAGATCATATGCTATTGAGAAAAATATCAGCCTCGCATATGAAACATTTAATGTTTTTACTTCTAAAGTTCATAAAACTAAAACACAATTTTGAATTATTTAATCATGTATGTATATAATTTATATTATCTAATTGTTGACACTGATGCTATTTTGATTCCTTATTATTCTTTGAAAACATATTAAACACTAAGAATGATAAAAAATAAATAAATAAAATTGGAATAATGATAGAAATATGAAATGGAATATTATACATATTTTAGTTACACTGATTCTGTAAAACTAATTGGTTCTAGTAAATTATTGGCCTGATTAAAAAGATAATTTTAGAACTCATTAGAACTGATTCAAATGTATTTTTTTTAATTTATTTATTTTAATTAGAGACTAATTACTTTACAATATTGTATTGGTTTTGCCATACTTCAACATGAATCCGCCATGGGTGTACAGGTGTTCCCAATGCTGAACCCCCCTCACACCTCCCTGCCCATACCATCCCTCTGGGTCATCCCAGTGCAAATGTATTATTTTTAATGACTGAGTAATACTCCATTGTGTATATGTACCACAGCTTTACTAGTTCTAATGAGGTGGATGAAACTGGAGCCTATTATACAGAGTGAAGTAAGGCAGAAGGAAAAACACCAATACAGTATACTAACGCATATGTATGGAATTTAGAAAGATGGTAACGATAACCCTGTATGCGAGATAGCAAAAGAGACATAGATGTATAGAACAGTCTTTTGGACTCTATGGGAGAGGGAGAGGGTGGGATGATTTGTGAGAATGGCATTGAAACATGTATAATATCATATAAGAAATGAATCGCCAGTCCATTTTCGATGCAGGATACAGGAAGCTTGGGGCTGGTGCATTGGTATGACTCAGAGGAATGGTACCGGGAGGGAGGTGGGAAGGGAGTTCAGGATGGGGAACACCTGTACACCCGTGGCAGATTCAAATTGATGTATTGCAAAACCAATACAATATTGTAAAGTAATTAGCTTCCAATTAAAATAAATAAATTTAGCCTCCAATTAAAATTTTTTTAAAAAGATAGCTTTATGATTATCTCTCTCATGTCAATAATATCAAAAGGGAATATAAGAGTGAATTTTGTACTGGAATAGTTAGAAGTACTGGAATAGTCATTATTTCCTCATGCCTGGTATCAAGCAAAATCCACCAGGCTCTAATATATCAATGTGATTTCTACTGCTGTCATAAAGTTATTCATTAATATGCCATAGGATGTTATTTAGAAGACATTTTCAGCAAAATTGTGTTGTTTTGCACAAATGTGTTTATCTAAGGCAGAGGCTGTTCCCTTTAGGTTCTATTTGCCATGACTTTAGTATGAATATTTTATCAATTTAAAAGAATAAATGATTCAAGATTTTGTGCCATGTAAAAGTGCCAATTGCTGATCACAATTTCATTGATTCTCAAATGAAAAATGATGCATATATAAGAGGAAGTACCACTCACAAAAAGAATGAAAACTTAATAATATATATGGACTAATTTTTATTTTTTTAATATTTTACTCACTTTTGCAATCTCCTCTTATGCTGGCTATTTTTCTGGTGTCTACTGAGCCCTATCATACCCCTGTGTGCTAAATTTTGTAGAGCTAGATCTGAAAAATATTTAAATTACATTTACCAGTCTCCATGGTGTAATATTTCCATACTAGGTTCTATGGATTTTAGATTCTGTGGAGAGATCAAAAATCAGAAAGGAAAGATGTCTTAACTGTAACTCCAGTAGGAGAAATGAATACAGGAAGTTGATGGAGAAGGTGAGAATAGTGGCAGGAAAAAAAAATCAAACAAACAAACAATTATTCAGTAGTTCAAGTACTGAGAAATCAGTGTTCCCAGGGAAGTGGTCAGTAGGGGTGGTGAGCTCTAGTTGAAAGGTACAAGTAAGCCCTGTCAGATAATATTACTTTTCCTTTTGTCTACTGTTTCAGCAACCGCCATAACATTTTTGGTCTTTCAGTCCTTCAAATGACCAACAAATTTAATTCCCTTTATTAAACACATGTCTGAAATATTAATACTTTGTAGTTTCTTTTTTTTAACCTTACCCAACCTCATGTGAAGAGTTGACTCTTTGGAAAAGACTCTGATGCAGGGAGGGATTGGGGGCAGGAGGAGAAGGGGACGACAGAGGATGAGATGGCTGGATGGCATCACTGACTCCATGGACGTGAGTCTCAGTGAACTCTGGGAGTTGGTGCTGGACAGGGAGGCCTGGTGTGCTGCGATCCATGGGGCCGCAAAGAGTCGGACATGACTGAGTGACTGATCTGATCTGATCTGAACCTAACACAAATGTCCACATTCATCAATTTACTTTTCAATAGACTACTCTGTCCCAATGTATATCTCCTGAGCTCATGAATGTGTTAAAGGTCTTATATCTCCCTTGGCTTTGTCTTTCTCATTCTCCTATGTAAAACTTAATGCATGAATTTGAATATTGGGTCCATGAAACTTAGACCTTATATAAGTACAAGAAGAAGCTGTGAGACAAAAAAAAAAGAAAAAGAAAAAGAAAAGAAAAGAAAGGCCTTTAGAAAGTTAAAGATCAGTTGTTTTCATATATAAAGAAAGAAAACTATTAAAAGACAAGAAATTATATTAAATGTTTGGTTAGTGAATTTTTGATTTTTTAAAGTGGCATAGTTGCTTTCATTGAAAAGGTATACAGTGTGATCACTGCTATGGAATTTAAGTAAAAGCAACTAATTTAATGAAACCCAGGAACTTCTCCATTTATATTTTAATTGGTATTCTAAATGGGTTTTCAAATAGTATTGGGTAATTACATACTTAGTGGAAGGGAATAAAACTGAAATCCTTTTTGCCTGTATTCTCAAGGAATATAGAGAATTGACCCTGAAAGTTAAATGATGTCAAGGACAGCACATAAAAGTGATGAAATGAGATTGCGTAAAGTTCCACAGGACCAGATTTTGTTTTTTGTGAACTAAGTAGTAATCTGCAAATAATAGTAAATTAATTTCACCTCTTTTTTTTTTTTTTTTTTTATTAAGTAGGATATGGGAGAAGGCACAGTTTCCTACTGGCAAGTCTGAAGAAAACCATCAATGGAAGAGAGCCAAGTTTTAAGTAAGCATGGAAAGAGAAAGTCATTTCTATAAAGACAATGAGAATGAGACTTAAATTAATAATGGAATGAAAAGTCTATATTAGACCAAGAAAAAAGAGGCTAGAAGTGAGAAGACAGACCCTGATTTTGAAAGAAATGACCAAGAAGATGAAAGAAAACCCTGAAGCAGAAACAAACAGATTATCTAAGGGCCTGTAATTTCTTTAACGACTGAATATCAACAACCACATAGCAATGTTATTTTGGTCCAAGGACAGAGTTAGGTTTAGGATTGCAAGTAACATATACAAGATGTCCAGACAAAACACTGGCACTCCAATGAGCATTTTCAAGGAGAATCAGAGTGATCAAAAACTAAGTCAGAAAGTCGATTTGAGGACAGTAATGTTTAGTTAAGTGTCACATCAGATGCCCTTTGGTGTCCAGGCAGTGATATCAGGGACTCGTGTCCTGCACCATTTCCTCTTCATCTAGATTATAAATTCTTCACGTGATCACTGTCCTATAAACATTTTATATTGATGATTCTCAAATTATATAACTCATAAGGAACTCTGGTACATGTGATTATATGAAACTGAGGAAGGAAATAATATTGAGGATCCATAGTTCTATAAATAATTAAATGACATAATAATGTTTCACATGTCAAAAGCATTAGTGTAATATTTAATGAGCAACAGCAGCGGAAATTGTTATGCTGATGTTTAAAATGAAAGTAAATGTCAGCAGATCTGGCATCCTGTCACCAGATAATGGGCTCTGGTTCTTCAAAAATGCTCAGTCACAGCCAAAATATAGTTTCAAAGATATCGATCCTGTGACAACATTTTTTTGAAATGACTTCATTTTGGTTCAAACAAATGAGTCAAGCAGGTGTACAAATGAGGTTGAAACCACGAAAAGGATTTTGCCTTAGTATTATGAAAGTGCTTATTTCAACCAGCTGAATTAGTAGTTTAGTGTATAATTTCCCTGATAGGAATATGTTACAAACACTCTAAATGATGGAATGCAGTGCATGCTTTATAAATTAACCAGTTTATAATTGACAATCAAGTTTCTAAACTACTCCATTTTCTTCTGATAATCAACAAATATTAATGCTAGCTGAAATGTCATTTTGCAAAAATTCAACTTTTAGTAAAGCTACAATGAGTTTTTATAATGGATACATTGCTTGTAGATTTTATCTAACCCATAATTTATAATAAAATTTCTATAGGGCACATAATATTTTGTACAGACTTGTATATAAGACTGAACAAAAATATTTATTCAGGATGGCTAATCTAATTTAGAAATAATTCTAATATGTGATATTTGAGTATAAAGTAATGTGACTACTTAAAAGATAGCATTTTATTTTTGGATATTCATTTATGTTAGCCCCTTCAGAGCAGAGTTGGACACGACTGAGTGACTGAACTGAACTGAACTTCAGAGCAGAAGACACATGTCATAATGCATGTGAAAAATTGGATATAGGACTGAACCAAAACAATATGGTAATGATAAAGGGAGTTATTGAATAACTACCTGAACTCTTTAGAATATCGTTGTGTGTCATCTTTATCCACTTCACTTCTGATTGTTATAGATATGGCTGCTGCCGATAACACAGTTCAATACAGTTGCATTCCATCTTAACAACATTTCACCAAGATCGTAAAATAACTCTTACTGCACAGTACTGTGTGGAAAAAGAAAAGCCAGTGCTTCATGACATTATCTGTAAATCTAAAATGAGATAACTTGAACAAGCAAGGGAGTGATAACACAGAGCATATGCATTCACAAGGCATGTATTTAGCATTATATGTTCAGGATCTGATTGAGAGCCACCAGAAAATCTTAACTGTGTGAAGACATGCAACGTACACTGTTGACAAAACATTTACTAATTAGAAATCTAACAGTAGATGGAAAATTTATCAAGTGCAAGTGAAGCCCAAAAAAGGAATATAGAAAATTGTGATTGATGCATGACCTCCTCAACAAGGAATAAACATTGAGTGGACCTTAATGTTATGAGCATCTGGTAATTTTCCAGAAACAAATCTAATCATTATAAACACAGTAAAATATCACTCGAAGAGGTGCTAAAGGAAACATGATTTTAGTGCATATTTTAATAACTATTTCTACATTTCTTATATGATTAAAACTTGATTTAAATCTGCAGCCACGTCCTCTATCTGTGTATTGTTATACCCCCACCTTCAATTTTCACCATTCACAAAACCAAGTAAATCCCAAGAACTCAGTGTAATCTTACCCTGTGGTTAATGTGAAATATTCAATTAAAGTTTTTTAAACCATCATTAGAAAACTGTATTTTAAAGCAAAACAAAATGGAAAAAAATAAATTAAATATTTACCTTCCACCTGATATTTATTTGTAAGCAAATTCTGTAAAAAATTAAATGTATGTTATTCATTCTCCCTATCCATCTATTAAAAATAAATGTATTGACCACCAGCTATGCAATAAATAAAAGCAGAGCTAAATTCTGCTTTTGTGAAATTAAGCATCTAGAAGTGAAAATAGATTAAAAAATAATATAATTATTATATTTAACCACCTGGGGTACAGTTATACTCTACAAATTATGTCCAATATGCTTTCTTATTTACTTTTCATGATAATACTGTGTTTTACTGAAAGTTTTCACCTTCATCTCCAGTTCAGAGGATTTGCTAACAAAATAAGTCACTTGTTATATACCAATAAATAATACAGATATTTATCAGAGAATTATCTAGCTTATTTTCAACATACTAACATTAAAAGAAAAGAGAAAGAGCAAGAAATACATCACCATATTCGGTTTTGATCAAAATCCAGACTTAATCCACCTGCAATGCAGGAGACCCCCGTGTGATTCCTGGGTCAGGAAGATTCCCTGGAGAAGAGATAGGTGATCCACTCCTGTATTCTTGGGCTTCCCTGTGGCTCAGCTTGTAAAGAATCTGCCTTCAATGAGGGTGACTGGGGTTTGATCCCTGGGTTGAGAAGATCCCCAGGAGAAGGGAAAGGCTACCCGCTCCAGTATTCTAGCCTGGAGAATTCCATGGACTGTATAGTCCATGGGGTCAAAAAAAGTTGTACACTACTGAGCAATTGTCACTTCACTTCACCTGCTCCAATATTCTGGCCTAGAGAATTCCATGGATTGTATAGTCAATGGGGGCGCAAAGAGTCAGACAAGACAGTGATTTTCACTTTCACTTTCAGACTTCATCAACGCTGGGAAGTCCCCTGTCACAGCATATCTGGAGTCCGTTTGGACAAGGGCCCAGGCGATGCATCCACCCCGTGGGTGAGACTTCAAAGACTGCAGTTCAGGAGTTCCCTCTTATAATCCCAGGACAGAGGCAAACTGATAACATCATCAATCTGTGACCAAATTACAAGCCTGGTTTCCTGTTGATGCTATTTGTTTTGTCGTGTAAAACTTGGAATGTTGCTCATCCTGGGACTTGGTTGGGCAGGCACCCTCTAGGGGCTTAACAATCTCAAAATTTCCCCCACATCTTATCTATGGTGTTGCAAGTCTTGTACTCACAGCAGGCAGTCACTCAGAGTCTCTGGCAATTAGGGCAGTGTCCAGGCAGGTTAGAAGCAAGGTTAGAGGTCTGCTATGCCTTGTCTCTGAAGTTTAAACAGACTTTTTTTTTTTTTTTCCCCTAACATACTGTGAGCATCAGTTCAGTTCAGTTCAATCACTCAGTTGTGTGCAGCTCTTCACAACCCTGGAGACTGCAGCACACTAGGCCTCCCAGTCCATCACCAACTCCCAGGGTTTACTCAAACTCGTGTTCATTGAGTCAGTGATGCCATCCAATCTCATCTTCTGTCATCCCCTTCTCCTCCTGCCTTCAATCTTCCCCAGCATCAGGGTCTTTTCCAATGAGTCAGTTCTTCCCATCAGGTGGCAAAATTATTGGGATTTCAGCTTCAGCATCAGTCCTTTCAATGAACATTCAGGACTGATTTCCTTTAAGATTGACTGGACTCCTTGCTATCCAAGGGACTCAAGAGTCTTCTCCAACATCACAGTTCAAAAGCATCAATTCTTCAATGTTCAGCTTTCTTTATAGTCCAACTCTCACGTCCATACATAACTACTGGAAAAATCATAGCTTTAACTACATGGATCTTTGGCAGCAAAGTAATGCTTCTGCTTTCTAGGTGCTATGCTTTCTAGGTGGCTCACAGCTTTTCTTCCAAAGAGCAAGTGTCTTAATTTCATGGCTGAAGTCAACATCTGCAGTGATTATGGAGCCCAGAAAAATAAAGTATTTCAGTTTCTACTGTTTCCTCATCTATTTGCCATGAAGTAATGGGACCAGATGCCACGATTAGTTTTCTGAATGTTGAGTTTTAAGCCAGCTTTTTCACTCTTCTCTTTCACTTTCATCAAGAGGTTCTTTAGTTTTTCTTCTCTTTGTGCCATAAGTGTGGTGTCATCTACATATCTGAGGTTATTGATACTTCTCCCAGGAATCTTGATTCCAACTTGTGCTACATCCAGTCCAGGATTTCTCATGATGTACTCTGCTTATAAGTTAAATAAGCAGGGTGGCAATATACAGCCTTGAGGTACTCTGTCCCAATTTGAAACCAGTCTGTTGTTCCATGTCCGGTTCTAACTGTTGCTTCTTGACTTGCATACAGAATTCTCAGGAGGCAGGTAAGGTGGTTTGGATTTCCATCTCTTTAAGAATTTTCCACAGTTTGTTGTGACCCACACAGTTAAAGGCTTTGGCATAGTCAATAAAGCAGAAATAGATGTTTCTCTGGAACTCTCTTGCTTTTTCTGTGATCCAACAGATGTTGGCAACAAATTTGATCTCTGGGTCCTTTGTCTGTTCTAATTCCATCTTGAGCATCTAGAAATTCTTGGTTCACATACACTTGAAGCCTCATTAGGAGAATTTTGAACATTAGTTTGCTAGCATGTGAGATGAGTGCAATTGTGTGGTAGTTTGAACATTCTTTGACATTGCCTTTCTTTGGGCTAGCATGAAAACTGACCTTTTCCAGTCCTGTAGCCAGTGCTGAGTTTTCCAAATTTACTGGCACATTCAGTTCAGCACTTTAACAGAAGTGTCATCTTCTGGGATTTGAAATACCTCAACTGGAATTTGATCTACCTCCACTAGCTTTGTTCTAAGTGATTCTTCCTAAGGCCTACTTGACTTCACATTCGTGGATGTTTGGCTCTAGGTGAGTGATCATACCATCATGATTACCTGGGTGGTGAAAATCTTTTTTGTATAGTTCTTCTGTGTATTCTTGCTGCCTCTTCTTAATGTCTTCTGATTCTGTTATATCCATATTATTTCTATCCTTTATTGTTCCTATCTTTGCATGAAATGTTCCATTGGTATCTCTAATGTTTTTTTGAAGCGCTCTCTAGTCTTTCTCATTCTATTGTTTTCCTCTATTTCTTTGCATTGATCACTGAGGAAGGCTTTGGAACTCTGCATTCAAGTGGGTATATCTTTTCTTTTCTCCTTTGCCTTTCTCTTCTCTTTTTTTCCTAGCTATTTGTAAGACTTCCACAGAAAACCACTTTACATTTTTGCATTTCTTTTTCTTGGGAATGACCTTGATAACTGCCTCCTGTAAATGTCACAAATTTCTGTCCATAGTTCTTCAGGCACTCTGTCTATCAGATCTAATCCTTTGAATCTATTTGTCACTGCCATTGAATAGTCATAAGGGATTTGATTTAGGTCATACCTGAATAGTCTAGTGGTTATCCCTACTTTCTTCAATTTAAGCCTGAATTTGGCAATAAGGTGTTCATGATCTAAGTCACAGTCAGCTCCAGGTCTTATTCTTGCTGACTGTATAGAGTTTCTCCATCTTTGGCTGTAAAGAATATAATCAGTCTGATTTTGGTATTGACCATCTGGTGATGTCCATGTACAGAGTCATCTATTGTGTTTTTGGAAAAGGGTGTTTGCTATGACCACTGAATTCTCTTGGAAAAACTCTATTAGCCTTTGCCTTGCTTCATTCTGTACTCCAAGGCCAAATGTGCCTGTTAGTCCAAGTATTTCTTTACTTCCTACTTTTGCATTCCAGTCCCTTATAATGAAAAAGACATCTTTTGGGGTGTTAGTTCTAGAAGGTCTTGTAGTCTTCCTAGAATTGTTCAACTTCAGCTTCTTCAGCATTACTGGTCGAGTATGATAACTGTGGATAACTGTGATATTGAGTGGTTTGCCCTGTAAATGAACAGAGATCATTCTGTCGTTTTTGAGATTGCATCCAAGTACTGCATTTCAGACTCTTTTTTATTTTTATTTTTTTATAGGGACTCTTTTGTTCACTATGATGGCTACTAAACTTCTTCTAAGGGATTCATGCCCACAATAGTAGATATAATGGTCATCTGAGTTAAATTCACCCATTCCAGTCCATTTTAGTTCACTGATTCCTAAAATATTGATGTTCACTCTTGCCATCTCCTGTTTGACCACTTCCAATTTGCCTTGATTCTTGGACCTAACATTCCAGATTCCTATGCAATATTGCTCTTTACAGCATTGGACTTTACTTCCATCACCAGTCACATCCACAACTGGGTGTTTGTTTTGTTTTGGTTCCATCTCTTCGTACTTTCTGGAGTCATTTCTCTACTGATCTCCAATAGGATATCGAAAATATATATATATATATATATATATATTAATTTCCCTAACATCCTGTGAGCATAGGATCAGTATTTCCATTGCACATTTGAGAAAACTAATAGTTAGCAGCATTAAGCAAACTGTCTCAAGTTCCAAAGGTAGGTTGTGTGTTGGGATTTTCAAATATCTGATATATTTCAAAGTGTCCACTTTTGAATGCCTTAATACTATATTAATGAAGTAGTTGCCATAAGAGATTGTGAATATTGTTTCTGAATGAGCAATTAAATAACCCTCTTATTGTTATCAGTTTCTTGAAATGACTAACAAATTACCATACCTGACTAACTTAAAAAACAGGCACTTATTCTCACAATTCTGGATGTTAAAAAACCCAAATAATTTTTACTGGTCAAAATCAAGACATTAGCAGGGCCAAGATTTCTTCTGAGATTGTAGGGGAGAGTTATTCCTTCTCTTATAGATTCTAAAGATCAGTGGCATCCCTTGGTTTGTGAAAACATCACTCTACTCTCTGCTCCTATATTCACATTGTCTTGTCCTCTCCCGAATACCAAATACTACTCTATCTCCCTCTTTCAAGTATATATGTGGTTACATTTAGAACCCACTCAGAAATCAAGGATAATCTCCATATATTAATATCTTTAACATCTGAAAATCTTTTTTTATTTTTCATTTTATTCATATAAGATAATATTTGTAAGTTCTATGGATTAGGATGAGGATATGTTTATAGAAGATCATAATTAATTTTACCACACTATTCTAGACTTTAATAACCTTTAACTTGAACTCCATGGAATTATTCATTCCAGTCAGACCAAAATCAATGGTATCCAATTAGGTTGCAATGCCCAACACTTATGATATTTCTTTGCTTATGTATATTACCCTCACTTAAAATCAGTTATTTATTTTTCTTTCTGATTTGGCTGTGTAAATTATCAAGCTTTAGTAAAATTAACTGACCTCTCCAAAGAAACAAGAAGGTAATAGGCAAAGAAGGTGAAGAGAGAAACCATAAAATAGTTAATCAACATTTTGTTGATTCTGTTGAAAAATCAATTTTCAACAGAATCAAAATCTGTTCCATATAATCCATAACCAAACTGAAAACTAAAAATAATACAAAATCTATTTCAACAGTCATTCAACTATTCCCAAGTATTCATAGGTGGAGTGAAATATTCCTTCATATACATTGACTCTCATAGTCTGCATTTCATTTCTTTAGTAACTACATACTTGTCATAACAAGTCTTAACTTACTGTATTCACCCAGTTTAATTAATATTCCAATTTTAGTCACTTTAGACTTTTCCATGATTTAAACTTCCTAAATCTTTTTTTTTTTAAATCTAATGTGATATCATGAATCAATATAGTCTTAAGAATCCCCCCCACCAAAGTACTAAGAAAATGATCTGTATTACATTAGAACAGGAAAGCTGACTATAAAAGAATATAATTTTCACTTGGCTTTAAAGCCCATTAGATGACAAAAAAAGATCTGAAACCATTTCAGTATAAAAATTATACACTACTTCTTTAACCTCACATTATTTAAATAATGTTGGGAACATATTTATTTGTTTATGCTTTTGGCAGGCAGTGGAGGTCAATGTGGGCTTCTCAGGTGGTACTAGTGGTAAAGCACCTCCCTGCCAATGCAGGAGATATAGAAGACACAGTTTCAATCCCTGGGTGGGGAAGATCCCCTGGAGGAGAACATGGTAACCCATTTCAGTACTCTTGCCTGGAGAATCCCATGGACAGAGGAGCCTGGCAAGCTACAGTCCATAGGCTCGCAGAGTTGAACATGACCGAAGTGACTTAGGAGTCACACACACACAGAGGTCAATACACACATTCAATCTGCCATGTTTAACAGAAGTCCACTACAAGTTTTATTAAGTACTTAAAATGGCAATGGTGGTTTGGGGCTTTTGGCAAAAAGAAATACTAGTTTGGGGAGGTTTTTTTTTTTTTTTTTTGATCCAGGACATTTTCCTCTAATTCCTCCACAAAAGGTGGGAAGGCTATAGAGCTGACTCAGGGATAAAGTCTGATTCTGATTCTTTAGCACAGCATGAAGGATCTATCTCCTCTCTAGGAATGGAAGATGAACTCCTTGAAGTGAAAGTGAAGTGTCTTAACCACTAGACTACCATGGAAGTCCCCAGATGCATAGTTCTATAATCCAAACAAAAGATAGAGGTTCCTCCCTGCCACACATAAATAAAATGGCAGATTCTCTACTATACATGTAAACAAACATATTTTAATGTGAGATAGTCACTTTTTTTTAATTAAATATTTTTATTTATTTTTTATTTTTTTTAATTTTATTTTATTTTTAAACTTTACATAATTGTATTAGTTTTGCCAAATATCAAAATGAATCCGCCACAGGTATACATGTGTTCCCCATCCTGAACCCTTCTCCCTCCTCCCTCCCCACACCATCCCTCTGGGTCATCCCAGTGCACCAGCCCCAAGCATCCAGTATCATGCATCAAACCTGGACTGGCAACTCGTTTCATACATGATATTTTACATGTTTCAATGCCATTCTCCCAAATCTTCCCACCCTCTCCCTCTCCCTCTCCCACAGAGTCCATAAGACTGTTCTATACATCAGTGTCTGTTTTGCTGTCTTGTACACAGGGTTACTGTTACCATCTTTCTAAATTCCATATATATGCGTTAGTATACTGTATTGGTGTTTTTCTTTCTGGCTTGGCAGAAGAGGTACAGTTATATACAATATACATTTTTCCAACAACCACCAATACTAACAAGAGAATTCAGCCAAATGTGTAGAGAACTAGGCAACTTGGGTAGACATATATTTCAGTATCTCACAGTGAGGGCTCTGTGTTGTGCTATGTTCTCAGTTGTGTCTGACTCTTTGTGACCCCATGGACTCTATCCTGCCAGGCTCCTTTGTCCACAGAATTTTCCAGGGAAGAATCCTGGAATAGGCTGCCATTTCCTACTTCAGGGGATCTTCCTGACCCAGGACTCAAACCCACATCTCTTGAATCTCCTGAATTGGCAGGTGGATTCTTTACCACGGTGCCTCCTAGGAAGCCCAACAGTGAGGTCTTTAAGTAGGATTAAGGAGAAATCTGGGATTCCTGTTTTGCTTGGTGCCAAATAAGCAGACAGACACCAAACTCTTTACTGGGACCATTCCTTTTCCAAATCAGAGGAGATTGCTTATGGCAAGTTCTGATGTTCCCATTACTTCACCACCTGCTATGAATAGAAGTGCTAAAGCTATTTAACTAGTTTTGTCTTTTTCTGGTAGTTCATGCAGAAAACTTTTTTTTTTGTCCTCCTATATTCTTAAAACAATAAAATTGATTCTAACAAAGCATAGAATAAAAACACATATTCAAGTGTCACTTAATATGTTTGTTATACTGAAATGTTCCTGGACTTCCTTTTAAGAGATCTACTTGTATAGTCTGAATATAAATATTCAAAGCTATGTCTTTCATAACATAACATGGTCACCTGAAATATTTCTAGTTTATGTATTCAATTTTAGTTATTTTCCATTGTAATTAATTTTAAAAATCATTTGAACACTTTGACAAAAATCCACTCATTTTTATATGCTACCTAAATGTTCACTGAAGCTGTTTATGATTTCCTTCAACTTGTTTCTGAGTATATTATTAAGTATATTATTCTTATTATAAGGCAGATATTTTTAAGAATTTTAAAATGTCACCAAAATAACTAAACATTATAAATTAAACATTTCAAAGCTATAAAAATAATCATGAGAATCTTGAGAATTCTTCCTCCTTTTCAGCACAGGTTACCTCCTCATAGGTAATCCCATCATCACATCTAGAGACTGAAAGGTGTGAGCATAGCATATCTTTTGAAGTTACACTTTCATTAAATACTTTATTAGAGTCTTATCTCTAACTTAATATTAATGTAGCTCTTTTTTTGGTCTCCTACTGACTCTCAAAAACCTTTGGATTTTGTGTTGTCTCTTTGTCTTCAACCATCTCAGAGGACTATTTGCTTGTTTTCAGTAGTCTTTCAGGTTCCTCTTCCTTGTTGTTATAAACTGAAATTTTGTGTTCCTCCCAAATCCATGTGTTGAAACTTAATGCCCAAACTGATGGTGTTAAGAGGTGGGCTTTTGGAAAGTTATTATCTCATGAGGGTGGAGTCTTCATAAATGGAATTAACATTAGCTCTGTTATGATGGGGCTTCCCAGATGGCTCAGAGGTTAAAGCATCTGCCTGCAATGCGGGAGACCTGGGTTCGATCCCTGCATCAGGAAGATCCCCTGGAGAAGGAAATGGCAATCCACTCCAGTATTCTTGCCTGGAGAATCCCATGGACGGAGGAGCCTGGTGGGCTACAGTCCACGGGGTCGCAAAGAGTCCGACACAACTGAGTGACTTCACTTTCACTTTCGCTTTCTGTTAGGATGAAACCCTGGACTGTTCCTTTGTCCTTTCTGCCATGCAAGGATGTAAGGAGATGTGGCAAAGTGGTGAAGTATCTGTCTTCTAATGCAGGAGACACAAGAGAAATGGGTTCAATCCCTGGGTTGAGACGACCCCGGGGGTAGGAAATGGCAACCAACTCTAGTATTCTTCCCTGGAAATTTCCATGGACGGAGGAACCCAGGGGCTATAGTCCATGACGATGCAAAGAATCAGACACGACTGCGCAACTGAACCTGCAAGTAGACTGTTGTAGGAAAAAGGGTTCTCATCAGAGCCCAACCACAGTGGCATTCTGGTTTTAGACTTTCAGCCTCTAAGAGTGAGCAATATGTTTTTTGCTGTTTACAAACACCTAGTTTATGTCATTTTTTAATAGTAATCTGAACAGACTAAGACACCTCTCTTTACCAGTCTATGCATTTTTTTTTTCAGAGTTCTGCCTTTTGATATATATTCTTCTTATTTTATAGTCTT
The DNA here is from genome assembly GCF_019923935.1 of Bubalus bubalis. Classification (NCBI taxonomy): domain Eukaryota; kingdom Metazoa; phylum Chordata; class Mammalia; order Artiodactyla; family Bovidae; genus Bubalus; species Bubalus bubalis. Next base: position 83,088,620 of record NC_059169.1, on the reverse strand, counting down.
GATGTGGCAGTTACCCATAGGTCTATGGATTTGGCTGTTACTCTAAATGTTACTCTAAGTGTGAACTCTTTGTTCACAACCAAAGATTTTTTTTTTTCTCCCCTCCCTGCAAGGGATATTTAGGAATGTCTGGTGACATTTGGCAATATTTATAGATATTTTTACTTTGCCACAACCAGAAGATAGTGCTACTGGCACTTAGTGGGTTGAGACTACGGAAGATACCAAACATCCTATAATACAGAGGTATGATACCGTCACTCTCCATGAACAACAAAGTATTATCTAGTCACAAATGTCATTGTGCCAAGACTGCAGTAGTTGGAGTTGTTAAAAATTTATAATTCAAATGTTACGAGCATGAAAGGAGTTCATTACACTCTCCTGGAGACCTTCAGATCAGATGAGATCAGATAAGTTGCTCAGTCGTGTCCGACTCTTTGCGACCCCATGAATCGCAGCACGCCAGGCCTCCCTGTCCAGCACCAACTCCCGGAGTTCACTCAGACTCACGTCCATCGAGTCAGTGATGCCATCCAGCCATCTCATCCTCTGTCGTCCCCTTCTCCTCCTGCCCCCAATCCCTCCCAGCATCAGAGTCTTTTCCAATGAGTCAACTCTTTGCATGAGGTAGCCAAAGTACTGGAGTTTCAGCTTTAGCATCATTCCTTCCAAAGAAATCCCAGGGCTGATCTCCTTCAGAATGGACTGGTTGGATCTCCTTACAGTCCAAGGGACTCTCAAGAGTCTTCTCCAACACCACAGTTCAAAAGCATCAATTCATCGGCACTCAGCTTTCTTCACAGTCCAACTCTCACATCCATACATGACCACAGGAAAAACCATAGCCTTGACTAGATGGACCTTTGTTGGCAAAGTAATGTCTCTACTTTTGAATATGCCATCTAGGTTGGTCATAACTTTCCTTCCAAGGAGTAAGTATCTTTTAATTTCATGGCTGCAGTCACCATCTGTAGTGATTTTGGAGCCCAGAAAAATAAAGTCTGACACTGTTTCCACTGTTTCCCCATCTATTTCCCATGAAGACCTTAGTGGGTACTAAAGTTAAACATGGGCTTCCCTGATGGCTCAGGCAGTAAATAATCCACCTGCAATGCAAAGACCTGGGTTCAAACCCTGGGTTGGGAAGATTTCCTGGAGAAGGGAATGGCAACCCAGTCCAGTAGTACTGCCTGGGAAATCCATGGACAGAGGAGCCTGGTGGGCTACAGTCCATGAGATTGCAAAGAGTTGGACAAGACTGAGCCACTAACACTTTGATTTTGAAGTTAAATATGTCCAACATTGGACTCATGATTAGAAACTATATGTATTTCTAAAATTTTTGCACCAAAATCATATATATTATGCAAACTGTTGATGTGTTCATAAGTCACTCAATTGGTCTGACTCTTTGTGACCCCATGGACTTCAGCACACCAGGCTTCTCTGTCCCTCACCATCTCCTGAAGTTTGCCCAAGTTCATGTACATTGCATCTGTGATGCCATCCAGCCATCTCATCCTCTGATTCCCTCTTCTCTATCTGTCCCTCTTATAGCAACTCTCTCATCTTATATCTTAATTCCATACATACAAACACATAATAAAACCTCCAAATTTTAACTTTCTACGTGTTTAAAACATTCCTTCTTCATCTCTATCCCCAAATAACTTACTTATAATGGAATATTATCCTTTAAGAATATTTCAATTAATCATTTTCAGTCCTTGAGTGTAAGATGCTATTTGTCACATGCAATGTTTTTATGTCATTCCTCATTTCAAGGTAAATGTAAAGTGTGTGTGTGTGTGTGTGTGTGTTTTAACTTCTCATACAGGTTCACTTAAAATGTCAAAGCTCCTTACCTGTTTGACTTTAATTCCTGTCACTTCTTTGAACACATTGCTTATTTCTGCTACTAAACTACTTGTGAATATACAGCATTTTATCAAAATTTCCTAGATAGGTAAATAGTTTGTTCTCTGTCTCTCTTGTTTCCTCAGCAAAAGCATATGCATTCTTTAAAATTTGGCCAATACACTGTCTGCTCAATAATCTTCCATTGTATCTGTTTATTTTATCCCTTCACTTTGACATTAATATATGTCTATTTTGATAACCATATTATTATTTTTACACTTCTGAACTAATTGTTGCTTTCATTCATTTTTTCTCTGACTTTGAATAAGTCAGAAAAATAATTTTTAATTATTCCCAAAATATTTACCTCATAATGAAACACTAAAAAAGACATTATTAGATCAATATTCTAAAATCTAGTAAAGAAAATTAATGTCCCGCTCTTCACATGTATTGCTAACATCTGGACCAATTAGCTTAAATCACAGGATGAGTATCATATATGAAACCATTAGCTTTTTGGAACATATATAAATGGAAAACAATAACTGAGGAAGCTAGTGGGTTCCTGAAAGAAATATCTACTCTAATGGTCTCTTTTTAGGCAGAAGGTCATGCAGTTTCTAAGTTCAAATTCCCTAAATCCATCCATTTAAAATGGTGTTTGATTAATGAATAAGAAAAGTAAGAAAAATAAAAACTTTTTTTCTGCCTTCATTTCCCTCACTGAACTGTTGAACCTCTTAAAACCATGCTCCTCCATGATGCTGATAAAATCTACCAAATTATAGAAATGTTTAGGTTTGGTTGGACTCCAGATCCATTTCACCCAACATACTTGTTAAAGCCCCTTTTAGGGAGATTGGAGTAAACTGGAAAGAACAAATGAGGAGGCTTCTACTTAGCATAAATGATACTGAAAATTTTCCTGTTCTAGTACTGATTGTTGAATAATATCAGGCTTTTCTCATACAGAACCCTTTTATTTCATAATCTTAACAAATGCCCTTCCCTTCTCCCATCTCAAATAGTCCTTTTACCTACTAAAGGACCACACTCTATACATAAGTTTGGGACTGTTCCACCAGTGCTATCTTCCCTGGTGTTCAAATAGAACATTGTCCTGAAGCCCCCTGTTTAGAAAGTCAGAAGTATTCACTGGTTTATTTTAGTCTTTTCCATGTCTAGTCAATTATTCTTCTCCCTGACTAAAGCAACAAAATATAATTCAACAACATCTGCTCTTAATCTAAAAATTATCAGTTTTCTCATACTAATTAAAGACAATTCAGGTGAAGAGTTGATAAAAATTAGAATTATTATTATAACAACACAAGGCTTAAGTGAGTAATATCTCCTTTATGTTTTTCTGAAACATATATGGGTCTACAAGTTATGAAGGAAATACGTCTAAGAAATAGTAACCTAGAATAGAAGTATAGAATAATTATCTCTGAGTGTCTTTTTTGACAGTTTTTACTAATTTAACAGTTAATGTTACTATAAATAATTTGTTCAGGCTCATTAAAATTATTACTATGATAATTTTATGCATTTATAAACATATCAATTCCACAGGCTATATTTGACAGCCTAATTAAGGCAAGTAGTATATTAAAAAGCCATGTTACATTTAATATATTTTGAGGATTGAAAAAGAAAAAAGTTGCAAATAAGTACAACAACTCTGATACCTTAGATAATGTTTTTTGCAATATCTGCAAGATATGCTTGGCATATCTTGAAGAAGAAGAAACATCACTGTGAGTATCCATCAGGTAAAGCAATTTTTTATCCTATTAGGAGGTCTATGAAAGACATGAAAAGACAAGAAAAATAATTTTAGGTTGAAGAGAAAATGTATTTGGTATTAGCATCTGCTTTGAAAGGAAGCCCCATAGATAAGAGTGAAAATCCATTTGATGGTGATATGCTGTAAGAAAATGGAATAGTAAAATTTTATTTCTTAAGGACAAAACTCAGAGATGCTTAAGAAAATTGGAAATTTTCTGTGCCAGCAGACTGGCAGCAAACAAGACAGACATATTGTCTATCTTAAAAACAGAGCTTTACAGTGATAGACAGAGCTCTTTAACCAAATTTGTTTAAAATATGATGCATGGAATCCATAAATTATTTTATATTACTCATTACAAGAAATATAACTATATATTTTGAATCAATAATTATTTTAAAGAATGTTCTTTGTAGTTAAGAAAGAATTTTCTGTTAAATAATATTTAATACTTTATCACAGATAATTTATATTACACTTCAGTAGAGTCTGACTCCATTTTTGATTTTTGACTGCTGAAAGATTTCACATCCCATCACTTCTTTTTGTTCTTCTTTCCCACATCTAGCAAAGCTAATAAGAGAGCCTGGGTGCTCCTTCTTTGGGCACCAGTTGTTGCTCTTCAGTCTCTAAGTCATGTCTGACTCTTTGTGACCCCATGAACTGCAGCACACCAGGCTTCCCTGTTCCTCACTGTCTCCCAGGATTTGCTCAAACTCACGTCACCAGTGGGAAACTGAAACTATGCAAGCCTCTGCTCAGGCTTCCCAGGTGGTGCTGGTGGTGAAGAATCCACCTGTCAATGCAGGAGACATAAGAGGCACCATTAAAACCCAAGGTCAGGGATACTACCTGGAGTAGGAGAAGGTAGCCCACTCGTGTTCTTGCATGTAAAATCCCATGGTCAGAGGACCCTGGTTGGCCTCAGTCCATGAGACCATAAAGAGCTTGACATGACTGAGAGACCAACCACACACACACACCCTCTGCTTAATCGGAATTCAGGTCAGTCCCACCCTGTAACTGCAACAGGAGCCAAAGCCAACTGATCTTCCCGGTTCTCTCAAACATTTTCAGTGCTGCTTAAGAGCTGGTCCTGTTCTCCTCAGGAAATTGTAATATGTGAGCAATCTCTTCATAATTTCTTGGTGAGCATGTAGCATCATAAGTTCTGACATCAACTTAAATTTGCATGGTGGTGCTTCATCCCACCTTTCTATGGTGATGATAACACACTTCAACATATGAACCCATGTGTAAAATAATTCATATGATATAATATGATACAATTCACTGATTACAGAACATATTCTAATGTAATCTAGCTCATAAATGTTAACCTAACAAAATATTTTAGCTTAGTCTCATTATACAATTAAGTTAGTAACATTCTAGATCAAATAGTTAAAAACATCATTCTCTCAGTAGAGTTTTAGTTTTAATATCTGTATATGGGTGCTGAAATAGGAATGAAAATTTAATGTTAAATGAAATTGTTAGCTAGGGAAGTCTTCAGTCACAATCATTTGTAGAAGATAAATTATAAATGCTTCCAAAAGACACAAAATTTCCATATTAATAAGTGCATTGATGCAAGAGAAAAATATAATCATTAACTTTGTACCTTGATTATCCTATTCATTTGTAACTGACAAATATTTAGATTATAGGGTTAAGATATTGTGATAAAAAAGAAAAAAAAATTACTTTTACCCCACACTGTGTTAATTCTTACTTTTCTGTCTGTATATCTAGATGTAGACTTGCAGCTGATTGGAGCACACTTTTATATATTTGATTAATATTTGTTTAAGGGCTTTCCTGATAGATCAGTTGGTAAAGAATCCACCTGCAATGTGGGAGACCTGGGTTTGATCCCTGGATTGGATAGATTTCCTGAAGAATGGAAAGTCTACCCACTCCAGTATTCTGGTCTAGAGTATTCCATGGACTGTATAGTCCATGGCGTTGCAAAGAGTCAGACACAACTGAACAACTTTCACCTTCACTTTTCACTTTCAGTATTTTACTACTAGATTTAATTCCACATTGATTCCATATCTTGGGAGTTAAAATTATTTATAAACACAGACACAAACACACATATAAGACACAGATACATGCATGTACATATATATATATATATAATTATATAAATATGTGTGGCCAAAGTACTGGAGTTTCAGCTTTAGCATCATTCCTTCCAAAGAACACCTAGGGCTGATCTCCTTCAGGATGGACTGGTTGGATCTCCTTGCAGTCCAAGGAACTCTCAAGGGTCTTCTCCAACACCACAGTTCAAAAGCATCAATTATTTGGTGCTCAGCTTTCTTTACAGTCCAACTCTCACATCCATACATAACCACAGGAAAAACCATAGCCTTGGCTAGACATATCTATGTTGACAAAGCAATGTCTCTGCTTTTCAATATGCTATCTAGGTTGGTCATAACTTTCCTTCCAAGGAGTAAGCGTCTTTTAATTTCATGGCTGCAATCACCATCTGCAGTGATTTTGGAGGCCCCCCCCAAAAAAAATAAAATAAAATCTGACACTGTTTCCACTGTTTCCCCACTTATTTCCCATTAAGGGTTCATAAATATTCTACACATATATACATCTGATTATAACAGACTCAACTATGAGATGGAGAAGGAAATGGCAACCCACTCCAGTACCTTTGCCCGGAAAATCCCATGGACGGAGGAGCCCAGTAGTCTACAGTCCATGTGGTCGCAAAGAGTTGGACACAACTGAGCGACTTCACTTTCCCTTTCCCTTTAAACTATGAGAAGACATACACAGACGAACCTGCTGTCATATAAATTGCAAATGGCAATTGGCCTTGAGCACATGCCCATTTGCATTCCCTTGCATTGACTGGTGGTGGGTACAAGCCCTATTTGGCACAGAGCACAACCAAAAGGTAAATAGATGGGGAAACAGTGGAAACGGTGGCTGACATTATTTTTTTGGGTTCCAAAATCACTGTAGATGGTGACTGCAGCCATGAAATTAAAAGACACATACTCTTTGGAAGGAAAGTTATGACCAGCTTAGACAGCATATTAAAAAGTAGAGACATTACTTTGCTGACAAAGGTCCATCTAGTCAAAGCTATGTTTTTTCCTGTAGTCATGTGTGGATGTGAGAGTTGGACTGTGAAGAAAGCTGAGCACTGAAGAATTGATGCTTTTGAACTGTGGTGTTGGAGAAGACTCTTGAGAGTCCCTTGGACTGCAAGGAAATCCAACCCGTCCATTCTAAAGGAAATCAGTCTTGAGTGTTCATTGGAAGAACTGATGTGAAGCTGAAACTCCAATATTTTGGCCACCTGATGAGAAGAGCCAGCTCATTTCAAAAGACCCTGATGCTTGGAAAGACTGAGGGCAGGAGGAGAAGGGGATGACAGAGGATGAAATGGTTGGATGGCATCACCAACTCAATGGACAGGAGTTTGGGTAGACTCCAGCAGGGAGGCCTGGCATCCTGTGGTTCATGGGGTTGCAAACAGTCAGACACAACTGAGCGACTGAACTGAATTGAACAACCAAAGCGGGATGGAAATATAAAAGATATAGAAGCCAAGAGGGATTGTTAATAGGAGGGTGATTCTTTTGGGGTTGGCATGCTCCGTATGTCTTGGGAGTGTCTGTCTAATAAAAAAAAATCTGCTTGAGTTTAACTGAACTATAGCATGCCTGCTGTTTTACAACATTTAATCTGTGATTCTGTTTTTTTTTTTTTTTTTTCTTTTGTAATGAGAAAAGAATTGAGAAAGGGGAATAAATTGACTTGACATACATATCTAACACAATATCAGTTCAGTTCAGTTCAGTTCAGTCGCTCAGTCGTGTCCGACTCTTTAAGACCCCGTCAATTGCAGCACGCCAGGCCTCCCTGTCCATCACCCGTAGTTCACTCAAGCTCATGTCCATAGAGTCAGTGATGCTATCCAGCTATCTCACGCTCTGTCGTCCCCTTCTCCTCCTGCCCCCAATCCCTCCAAGCACCAGAGTCTTTTCCAGTGAGTCAACTCTTCACATGAGGTGGCCAAAGTATTGGAGTTTCAGCTTTAGCATCAGTCCTTCTAAAGAACACCCAGGACTGATCTCCTTTAGAATGGACTGGTTGGATCTCCTTGTAGTCCAAGGGACTCTCAAGAGTGTTCTCCAACACCACAGTTCAAAAGTATCAATTCTTCAGCGCTCAGCTTTCTTCACAGTCCAAGTCTCATATACATACATGACCACTGGAAAAACCATAGCCTTGACTAGACAGACCTTTGTTGGCAAAGTAATGTCTCTGCTTTTGAATATGCTATCTAGGTTGGTCATAACTTTTCTTCCAAGGAGTAAGCGTCTTTTAATTTCAGGGCTGCAGTCACCATAGAAGCATACATATGTAGAATATTAAATTTAAAATGTGTGTACATGCTCACACACACACACACACATATATATACAAACAAATAACAAACAAATACAAACAAAAAACAAACAATATAATACATTGCTTGACCATTTTTGCTTCCATGGAAGGACATTTTAAATACAGATAAAGAGATATTTAAAAGATCAATAGTACTGTAAAGTGCCTTCTGAACATATAAACTCTTATGTTTTATCCCTACAAGTGAAAATCTAAAAATATGAAAACCAAGTCTTTATAAAGGCAGCAATGAATCAAACCTATTACTGAGACTTTAAGCCACTCCAGCTGCATGTGAAGGAGGTGTGAAAAAATGAAAGTTCAATAATCTAAAAAAAAATTGTGCCTTTCCGCACTTTGTGGGATGGTGGTGATTGTGGAGCACACAGCGTAGTATTCACTCAGTGGGTGATTTTTGCAATAGCAGTATGATCTAGTCTAAATCCTAATCCAAAATTAAAACTGAAGATGTGTTTAATTGTATGTGATCCAACATTTTTCTGAAATACATTCTCTAAGCTCCTCTAAGTTTCATTATCTTAAGATTTTGCCTTATTTTTGTGTATTAAATCTTTCCTTTTGCAAAAGAGAAGCCATTTAAAACACGTCTGCTTGAATGATCCTTTTCATTCTTATTACCTCTTTTGAGAATTTTATTTATTTTATTTTTAATTTTATTTTATTTAACTTTACAATATTGTATTGGTTTTGCCATATATCAAAATGAATCTGCCACAGGTATACCTGTGTTCCCCATTCTGAACCCTCCACCCTCCTCCCTCCCCATACCATCCCTCTGGGTCGTCCCAGTGCACCAGCCCCAAGCATCCAGTATCGTGCATCGAATCTGGACTGGCGACTCGTTTCATATATGATATTATACATATTTCAATGCCATTCTCCCAAATCATCCCACCCTCGCCCTCTCCCACAGAGTCCAAAAGACTGTTCTATACATCAGTGTCTCTTTTGCTGTATCGTATACAGGGTTATTGTTACCATCTTTCTAAATTCCATATATATGCATTAGTATATGTATTGGTGTTCTCTTGTGTAAGGTAAAATAACAAATGGGGTTTAAAGGGTCTCTGAAATTTCATGTTTTTCATTTGATATACTGGAAGATATTTAATTTACAAAATATAATTACACAGATTTTCAGCCTTTTAATTTGAGGTATTAAACATGAAAATAAAATGTAGCTAACTAATTGTTAAAATACCTGAATTGTCTTGTGGTGGAAATATAAATATTGATTATTCTTTCTTATGCTGTCAAACTAATGATATAGAAATAATAATATATATTAATACTTTTTGAAATTAACTCTTCAATGAAAAAATCATAGGTTTTAATATAATAAAGTAGTTATTCAGTTCAGTTCAGTTCAGTCGCTCAATCGTGTCCGACTCTTTGCGACCCCATGAATAACAGCACACCAGGCCTCCCCGTCCATCACCAACTCTTGGAGTTCACTCAGACTCACATCCATCGAGTCAGTGATGCCATCCAGCCATCTCATCCTCTGTCGTCCCCTTCACCTCCTGCCCCCAATTCCTCCCAGCATCAGAGTCTTTTCCAATGAGTCAACTCTTCACGTGAGGTGGCCAAAGTACTGGAGTTTCAGCTTTAGCAGCATTCCTTCCAAAGAAATCCCAGGGCTGATCTCCTTCAGAATGGACTGGTTGGATCTCCTTGCTGTCCAAGGGACTCTCAAGAGTCTTCTCCAACACCACAGTTCAAAAACATCAATTCTTCGGCACTCAGCCTTCTGCACAGTCCAACTCTCACATCCATACATGACCACTGGAAAAACCATAGCCTTGACTAGACGGACGTTTGTTGGCAAAGTAATGTCTCTGCTTTTGAATATGCTATCTAGGTTGATCATAACTTTCCTTCCAAGGAGTAAGCGTCTTTTAATTTCATGGCTGCAGTCACCATCTGCAGTGATTTTGGAGCCCAAAAATATAAAGTCTGACACTGTTTCCATTGTTTCCCCATCTATTTCCCATGAATTGCTAATCCATAAGTGGGTGTATGCTCATTCACCTCAACTGTGTCCAACACCCTGTGATCCCATGGATAGTAACCCTCAAGTCTCCTTTAACCATGGGATTCTCCAGGCAAGCATACTGGAGTGGGTTGCCATTTCTTCCTCCAGGGGATTTTACATACTCAGGGATCCAGCTTGCATTTCCTGCTTTGGCATGTGGGTTCTTTACAACTGAGCCACCTGGGAAGCCCAGCCTATAAGTACATGGTGGAAATAAATAAATAAATAAGTAGCTGAGTCCTTTGTGCTTAAGACTCCACCTAATAGAGTTTTGCTTTAGAAGTGCTAGCTCAAATAACCAGGCTTATAAAAAACATTTTCCTACTATGCAAATACTTAACACAAAGATGAAATCATATAGCAAGGAAAAATGTATTTTAAATATATATGCCCACTCCCAACTCAGATGACAATAAGTGCTAAATAAAATTTCAAAAGTGTAAAAGTCAATATGTATTATATACCAATCATGTTTATTGCAGCATAATCCACAATAACCAAAATATATAAACAGCCTAAGTATCCAGTGTTCATCAATAGATGAATGAATGAGGATTTTATATATAAAAAATATATATATATGTACATATATAAACTGTATATATTCATGTATATATGCTGCACAATGGTATATTTTTCAGCTATAAGAAAGAAGGAAATCCTATCATTTGAGACAAAATGAATGGGCCTAGAAGATACTATGATAAATAAGATAAGTCAGACAAAGGCAAATACTCAATGAGATCAGTTACATGTGAATCTAAAAAACTTGAATCAGTAAAAACAGAGAGTAGAATGGTGATTACCAGGGACTTGAAGTTGGGGGAGTTTTGGGGGAATATTTAAGGTTATAAAAGTAGACAAGTAAATTCTGAAGATATAATCTTTTTTTGATGAATCTGGCTAAAGGTTAATCAATTTTGTTTATCTTTTTAAAGAACCAGCTTTTAGTCTCATTGATCTTTTCAATTGTTTTAAGAATACTTTTAAAAATATAAAATGAAAAATTATGCAATAGAGAAAATCTTGATAGAATGGAAGGAACTATGGGTTTGGGCATCAAAAGAATGTTAGCTTACAGTCTGTTCTCTATTTGCAAAGTGATCTGTTAACTATAATTATACTGAAGCAATAATATTATATCCTTTAATTTCTCAAACAGTACCTAGGAAGATAATATATGCACGGCATTTACCACAAAATGGGTCCAATGTAAGATTTTCAAAATCACTGGAAGTTTAAACAAGAGTTAACTCATGTAAGATTGGAGACAGTTTTTGTTGTTCTATAGACTAATAAAACAAGTTGTGTTCAGATATCAAATATGGGACAAAAAAAAGGCACTAAATAACATGATTTTTTTCAATGGACACAGAAATGGAGAATATGAAAAAATCTAATGCCCTTTTATGATAAAAATATTTGACATTCTCAGAAGAGAACCTCATAATGCGTATATATGTAAAACCAAATCTAATATCAGACTTACTAGTGGAAGCCTCAAAGCTCACATGCTAAGATCAGGAACAAGACAAAAACGTCCACCCTTGAAATTTCTTTTCAGCATTATAATGGAACTTGCAGTCAAAAGAATTGGGGAACAGAATAAAAAGTTGCATCAAAATAGAAAAGGAGAAAATAAGACTAACTCTATTTGCAGATAATATGATTGTATGTAGAGAAAATATTAAGGAATTCACATGCATGCAATAAATATTAGATCTAAGCAAATTCAGTACAGTTGTAGGCTAGAAGATCAATACTTAAAACTCAACTTTAATTCTAGATCCTAGTAATGAACATCTGAACATGAAATCAAGAAAACATCTCTATTTATTTACAATTGCATCAAAAATAATAAAATAGGAATAAACTAAGCAAAAGGAATGCAATTCATACAACACAAACTACAAAGATTGCTAAAAGAAATTAAAAACAAGTAAATGAAAAGATATTACAAGTTTATAAAACTGAATATGTAAGACTATCCCAATTGACCTGCATTTTTAACACAATTCCTTACAAAATCCAAAATGTCTTTGTTGCTGAAATTAACAAACTGATCTGAAAATTTACCTGGAAGTGTAAATAAAATAGATTATACAAAACAAAAGACAAAAATATGGAAAAACTGGAACTGTCATATACTGCTAGTGGGAATATTAAATGATACAATTGCCTTGGACAACTGCTGCTAGAAATGTTACCATATGACCCAGAAATTCCATTCCTAGGCATATACACAAGACAAGTGAAAACACGTGTCCAGAGATTTCTCTGGTAGGGCAGTGTAAAGAATCTGCCTTGCAGTGCAAGGGATGTGAGTTTGATCCTTGATTGGGGAACTCAGATCCCACATGCAGCAGAACAACTAAGCCCACATGCCGTGACTACTGAGGCTACACACCACAGCTAGAGAGTACATGCACCACGATGGAAAGACCTCACATGACACAATGAAGATCCCCTGTGCCACAATTGAGGCCTGATGTGGCCAAATGAATGAGTAGAAAAAAATGAACACGTGTGCCCACATGTCATACACAAGAAACGTGTACATGTGTTCAGAGAAGCATTAAGCATATTAGCCGTAAAGTGGTAACAATTCAAGTGCTTATCAATAGTCTAATGGATAAAGAAAATGTAGTCTATCTACACTATGGAATAGTCACCCAGTACTCATGGAAGCTTCAGTGTGGTTACAACTTAAAAACATCATGTTAAGTAAAAGAGGCATGACACAGAAAAAGGCACATATTATATGACTCTATTTAAATAAAGAATGTTCAAAATATGCAAGTCAACAGACAAAAAGTGGGTTTTTGGTTTCCAGGCACAAGATAAAGGAGAGAATGGTGACAGCCTAATGGGTTTGGTAGTTTCAAGTGATAAAAATATGCTGGAATTAGATATAAGTGATGGTTGGAAAAATTGTGAGTTAACACAGATCACTAGATTATGTTTTTGAAATGAATAATCTACTTGATGTGTGAACTACATCTCAATTAAAAAAATCCTCACACTACTCTCTACTACAAGGTGTCTTGTTTTCAAAACAACAAAAAAGGAAACATCTACAAAGTACATACAATTGGGTTGAAGAGAGAATAATGTAATCATTGGGCCAGATTCAGCTATGACACTGATAATGGAACTAAATAGAAAATTTTAAATAACAATAAATAATATGTTAAAAACTCTGATGAAACAGGTAAATAACATATTCTGATGATAAATTTCAACAAGGAAATGTAAGTTTGAGGAATAATAGAATAATAATTCTGCAAAAGCCAATAAAAACAACTAAAGTAGAAAGAGATGAAGAATGTCTTTCTGGGTGATGTAACTGAGAAATGAACCAGTGAACTTTAAGTTGATAAAACTTACGCAAACAAATGGGCTTCCCAGGTGGCGCCAGTGGTAAAGAACCTGCCTGCCAATGCAGGGGCATTGGATCCCTGGGTTGGGAAGATCTCCTGGAGCAGGGCATGCAATCCACTCCATTATTCTTGCCTGAAGGATCCCACAAACAGAAGAGCCTAGCAGGCTACAGTCCATAGGGGTTGCACAGAGTTGGACACAACTGAAGCAACTTAGCACACATGCATGCAGACAAATACAAACAGAACAGAGTGTGGAAGAAGAAAGGAAAGGGGAAAAAAAAGAGAGAGAGGAGGAGAAGCAGCAAAATAAGAAGGAGATGTGGATACAAAGGAGGCGAAGGAGGGGGAGGGGAGGAAGGAGGGGAAGGCATAGGAAGAGGAAGAGGAGCTAAAGGAATGGGGGAGATGGAGAATGAAAAATATTCCAGAAAACAGAATTTGTAATCGTGTAACACCCTGTACAAAGTCCCACATTTAGCAAATGGAATACCTGTATTTCATTCAGAATTTCAAATTTTAAAGTCAGATTTTATGTACCATATTGTCTTTTAGGTAATGTGTATATAATAGTAGATTGAATAAATTGATGCTAGCTTCTACAACAAACAAACCCAACTCTCTGGGACTTAATGTGTTTAGAGGCTGTATTTTCCCCAAACCCCAGGCCTTTGTAACTGAGAATGCACTACTGAGAGCTACAAATTATAATCTAGAGCTCTAGAGTTCTTACACTGCATTATTCCTCCATGTCATGGTCTTTGTCTCAAAACATCTTTTATGGCCACAACAAGATATTGCATATACAGCTTCTTATATTCTATTGAGCAGAACCCAGCTGCATAGTCTCCACATACTGCAAGACACTAGGAAATGCAATTTACCTGTTGGGCCAGGAGCAGAAAATATAATATAAATATACTGTCAGTTAGTTCAGTCACTCATACTATACTTATATGTAAATATAAAATGTATATTTTATATTGTATAAAGTATATGCTGCTGCTAAGTCACTTCAGTCATGTCTGACTCTGTGTGACCCCATAGATGGCAGCCCACCAGACACCCCCATCCCTGGGATTCTCCAGGCAATAACACTGGAGTGGGTTGCCATTTCCTTCTCCAATATAAAGTATATAAATTTATATAAATATATAAAATTAAATAAAACATAAATGGTGCATAGTTAGTGTTTCTATGCTAATATATATGTCATATGTGTATTTATTTATGCACACATATATGTACTATATTATGCAATCATATAATATATATATATATATATATATGATTGGCCTATAGTATTCAATTAATAATATACACATATTATCCTTAATATTAGCTTTCTATTATTGTATAATGCTTACTTCAAATCAAACAGCTTAAAATAAAAATAATACAAATTTATTGCTTCACAGTTTATGTCAATAGTTCGGGCACAAGTTATGTGAGTTCTCTGTCCACAGTCTCATTAAGCTGAAATCAACACTTTGGAAAGGATTGTAAGTTCATATGAGGCTTGAGGGTCTCTTCAAAGCTCAGACATTGGCAGTCCGGGGTGCTCAGATCCAGGAAGCTTCAAGACCCTCCCATGTATCCCTCTATACAACATAAAAGCTTCCTCTTTCAAATCCAAAAGAAAAATATCTATACTAGTTCACATCCCTTTGAGTTTTCTTCCATTTTGAATTTCTAGCCTCTTTTTTAAATGTCTCATGTAAACCTGTCTTCTGTAGGTAACCATTTACAGGTATCCAGGAGCAATCCTTTGAGTAACTCCTTTATCATATCACACCACGGACTATCAACGTTCTCTTTACACTGGAAATAGGGCCTTTATTGTCTTTCAATCTATTCATATTAGAAAGTCCATTTTAGAAAATACAAAAACTTTATAATAACATTCACTTAAGATTCTCTTCCTCTGGAATCACTTTTGGTATCAAAATTCAGCCAAAGCTGGAAAGGTTAAGACCAGGCTTTGGAACCACACAAAGTGAAGTTGCTCAGTTGTGTCTGACTCTTTGCAACCCCATGGACTGTAACCTACCAGGCACCTCTGTCCATGGAATTCTCCAGGCAAGAATACTGGAATGGGTTGCCATTTCCTTCTCCAGAGGATCTTCCCAACCCAGGGATCTAACCCGGGTCTCCCACATTATAGGCAGACACTTTGCCATCTGAGCTACCAGTGAAGTCCTTGGAACCACACACATATGGGCTAAAACTGTTTTAACAGGTGAGAGTCTGTCTCTTCTAGGAGAGAGGCCTAACTCACACTTTTTAAAATGTGTAACTAAAACACATACACCCAGGACAGTCTCTCTATTTTAAAATGCAGACATATCATGGTTTATTGCACTTTGCTTTGTAGTACTTCACACACACTGCCTTTTTTTTTTTTTTTTTTTTTTTTTTTTTTTCCCCAATTGAAGGTTTGCAACGACCCCACAAACTCCACATCAAGTAAGTGTATCAGGTGACATTTTTCAAAAAGCATTTGTTCACTTTATGTCTCTGTGTCACATTTTGGTCATTCTCACATATTTTTCATTATTTTTATATTTGTTATGGAAATCTGTGATCATTGATGACAATATTACATTAAGATTACAACTTACTGAGGGTTCAGATGATGGTTATCATTTTTTAGCAAGAAAATATTTTTAACTATGATATGTACATGTCTAGACATAAAGACATTATACATTTAATAGACTGCAACATAGTGTAGGCATTTAATTACTTTTAATTTAAAAAAATAAAAAAATAAAAACATTTAAATGCACTGAGAAACCAAAATGTTTATGTGACTCACTTTAAATGTGGTGGTCTAAAACTAAACCCACAATATCTGTAAACTTGTTTACTTTCACTTAAAAAAAAAAATCCCTTCTTAGAAATGTTTACACTAGTGTTTGAGTAACTGGGAGGTATGTGTGTATGCTACCAAAACACTACTGAATGATTCCCTTTTATCCTCCAGCACTTACAAGAAACTATCTCTTATAGCTTATTCTATCCAGACATACTAGGAAGACAGTTTAGGAAACAGAGGATAACCTAGTTACTTTGACAAACAGCTCACTTCTTGCCAGTTTGGCACTCATACACATCTGTTTTTAAGTAGTACCTAATCTCCAAATAAACAATAATGAAAGAATACCTCCACTTACAAGATATACATTTCTGTCATTCAATCAAAAGCATAACAGACCTTTCCTTAGAAAAGAATACAGTCTTTGGATGATATTCACTCTTCTCCATTGATATCCAAATTCCTAACTAACAGCCAAAGCATTAATCACAGTCTAGGAATCAGTGTAAAGTTATATTTCTGACTATCTTTCTTTCCAGGCAAAAGAAAAATTGTTAACAAAATCTTAATTGGGAATCTGCCAAAGTAATTAATCAATCCTTATTTGGAAATCTGACAGTTAGAAATTTAGAATTACAATTTAAAGTGTTTTCAATCATATAGCATTTTACTTGAAGATAGTATTTTGCTGTCTGAAATCATATATGTACAATCATATAATACAATCATATAGTATTTTACTTGCAGATAGTTGTAAGAAGTACATCAAGACATACAATTCATTCCTTGGTGGTGGTGGTGGTTTAATCGCTAAGTCATGTCTGACTCTTGCAACTCCATGGACTGTAGCCTGCCAGGCTCCTCTGTCCATGGGATTTCCCAGGCATGGATCCTGGAGTTCCTTCTCCAGGGTATCTTCCTGAGGAGGGATCGAACCAGGGTCTCCCATATTGTAGGCTGCTCAGAGAAGCCCAATTCATTCCTTGAAGGTGAAGGTGAAGTCGCTAAGTTGTGTCCGACTCTGCGACCCCATGGACTGTAACTTACCAGACTTCTCCGTCCATGGGATTTTCTAGGCAAGAATACTGGAGTGGGTTACCATTTCCTTCTCTAGGCGATTTTCCCTACCCAGGGATCGAACCCGGGTCTCCCACATTGGAGGCAGACGCTTTAACCTCTGAGCCACCAGGGAAGCCCAATTCATTCCTTAAAGACCTAAAATTCTAGTTTGACCATAAAAGGCAGTGATTAATGGAAATCCTCCTGCTGACAGAGCTTGAATTGTACACTTGACTTTACTGGGCTTGCAAGCTAAGTTAACTTGTTCCTGTTTCATAGATGCCAACAGAACACAGAGTCTTAGGGGAGGAAGAGTAGATTTACTCCTCACAGTACAGAAAGGAGCCTGTCAACATATTTACATTGGTTCTTCTTGCACCCATGTGTCGCAGGACAGTGTGATAAACCCAGATGGATGCTACACAGAGTTCGCATCGCAGCTGAGGAGCAGAGCACTCAGTTCCGAGAATCCACTACATTTACAGGAGTCAGTTAGCAAGTCTGGGTTTCTTTCAAGGCGGGGCATGGAGAAGGATTCCTTAGTTCTCAACCTTGAAAAGGAAATCTGAGAAATAGGCAAGCAATTAGGGCTTGCAATTTGGCATACCTGGCAAAAGGGTAAGAGCACAAAGACCCAAAGAGTACTGTCGTTTCAAACACATTAATATGCAAATGATTTTCATTCATTTATTTATTCATTCACTTTTTCTCCCCTTTAACTTGCTTTGTTTTTCTGCATGGCACTTATCACAATTTTGTTGCCTGTCACTCCCCCCAGGTTACAAGGTCTAGGAAAGTAGATTTTGCTTTATTCACTCTTATATCCCTAGAATTATGCCTTGTTACATTTGTTTTATAAAATATCTGTGGTTGAATTGAAATATTTATCAGTTTCCTAAAAGCTGCCAGGGTTATATAGCAGGGAGCAAGTTGGAGAAGGTCCCTGTTTTAACCCTCATAATCTTTATCAGTAAAAAGTATTATAATAGTGTCTACCTCATATAATTATTGAAAAGATCTGATAAATAATGCAAGTAAAGTGTTTAGTAAAATTCCTTTTGCAAAGTAAATGCTCCATCATTTATTAAAAAATAATGTTCTTACTCTTGGGAGTTCTTATATTATTCATAATATTTATAGTTTAAAAATTTGCACTACCATTTAAAAATTATTCTCTTTAAAATAAAATGTTCAAACACAGAGATGTATAAAACTAATACAACATAAGCTTAAGTGATATAAATATTTCATTTTTCCCAGAATATTGTTACATTGAAATAAAAGTTACAAATAAAACTAATGCACTATCAGAACCTTCTTTTCTCTCTCTTTTCTTCCTTTTCAGATTTAACTACATCATTTCTATTCCTATTCTTGACCAACTGGATTTTTTAACATTTTTACTTAAATGGGAACATGCTGGAAGTAGTGTTTTTCACCTTTCAAAACTTTAAAACCAAAATATTTCCTTGAAGACATCTGTCAGCTCTTGATCCTTTCTGCATCATCCCAAAAGTTTATTTGTGAGGAATGAAAGAGTATGAAATGGTACCTAAGTATGTTAAAATTGCTTCACCTCCCAAAAAATTCTAATAAGAAATTTTGACACTTAGTTTCCTTAAAGTAGTTCAAGTTTCTCTCACCTTACAAGTGTTTCAGATTTTGTTATCCAAATATAAAGTGTACAGTTTTTAAAAGTATTTGGCAGCTTTTAAAAATAAGCAATATTTAGGCTGAATAAATTTCAACATTGATAAATGCCACTTAACATTAAAGAAAAAATATTTTAAAGGGTAAAATGCATTCTTCTTTGATTTCTATTAATACTGAGTTATCTTTAATGTGTTTATATTTTTAATATTACAGTCAGTAAAACGATTACCAAAATTAATTTAGTTTCCACAAAATAAAAGAGCATTCCAAGAACAACTTTTCATAGGTATGTTTTGAATTCTTTAGAAAACACTCAAAACATGGATTTTCTTTCTACTATTTTTGTTTTTTTTAATATAAATTTATTTATTTTAATTGGAGGCTAATTACTTTACAATATTGTATTGGTTTTGCCATACATCAGCATGAATCCACCACGTGTTCCCCATCCTGAACCCCACTCCCACCTCCCTCCCTGTACCATCCCTCTGGGTCATCCCAGTGCAGCAGCCCTGAGCATTCTGTATCCTGCATGGAACCTGGACTGGCAATTCATTTCATATATGATATTATACATGTTTCAATGTCATTCCCCAAAATCATACCACCCTCTCCCTCTTTCTACTATTTTTAAAAGTGTTTTAAAACATATATCTTTTTGCAAAGTGTCACAATATAGCTAACACATCAAATTCTTTATATTCAGTCTATAGAAAAACAGACAAATTACTATAATTCAAATCAGAAAACATTGATGATTGAAAAAAATATGACTGTGATATACAAATTATAAACAAACTACAATAACTCATGAAAATACAATTTCTGCTATATAAAAATTACCACTTATTTCTAATATTTCCTTTAGAAAATAAATATGTATAAATATATTGGAGGCATATTAGATCTTTCTTCAACCAATTTTTAGCAAAGATCATCTATCATTTGTATTTTCTTTGAAATTGTACATTATACTTTGCTTTATGTCATATTTAGACAATAGAGATCAAATATTAGAGAAATAATAATCTAGGTGATTATGGTTATAAGTGTAAATTTACCAGAATGTATTTTATTTGGCTGGTATTCAACTGTATCTTGGAGTTAGAAGCCTTGATAACAAATGCTATTATAAGGAGAAATTGCTAAAACATTTTCATTAGAAATATGAGAGAATGAACAAAAATCAGTAGTCTCTAAACAGTATGAGTTTTTTTCCTTCCTGTGCAGTAAAATAATAAATATTGATCTCAAGACTTGTTTTCTTTGCCTGGTTCTCTCTATATATTGTATATGTGTATCTCATTTTCATCTTAATGAGAATTCCTTCCATTAAAAGTGAGATATGTATGAAATGCATATTCAAAAAAGCATTTAATGAAATTTGAATATGTTGGTATAATTCTATATGTAATTTTAATGGAAAGTAATATGAATAAAATAAATGTGTATATTCTTATAACTATTACAAAAATACTTTACATATAGACTTGCAGGTAGTTCATGAGACTTAACATTCTAAAATAAAAACTTAATGCAGAGTTTAATGTAATGTGAAGAATGAGTTATTTATTAACTCTGTAAGTATTGTTGTAAGCTACTAACATTATGGTTTTTCAACTCAACAAGTAGCTATTCTCTTTTGTACTTAAATAATAAACAAAATACTTAAATCAGACGTAAGAAACAGTTGAAATATTTATCAAAGAAGCGTAGTTAAAGATTCACACTTTCTGATTTTAATGACATTTAATAATAGCTTATAAAATGAGCAATTTCTTTTGAGATGATAATGAGTATATGAATAAACATCAAATTTAAGTGACATGCACTTGTTATACATTTTCATCCTTATTTTCTTTGATATTTTGTCTCATGTTTTTAACTTTTTTATTGAGCAAAATATTCAAGAATCATTTTAATAATTTTCATCATAGGATTTTTGCTGTTCGTGACAATGCAAATTGTTAATAGCTCTATGATCCTTAGATGTGTAACTGGGTGGATGACCTCAGAATTTGGTTTGCATTATATATTGCTTTCATCCTACTTTTTTTTTCATACTTTAAAAAGAATGTCACAAATATCAAATTCACTTTGATTTACAAGCCTGTGTTTGGGGATGATGATGTGACAGTGAAGTTTCTTCCTTCTTAGATTAAAATTAGGAAGCTGCAGTTCAGTCTTCCATTTCAAGTTAAATTTATATATGAAACATACTTTTGTTTTGAATTATTAGTTAATTGGCAAATGAAAACATTTTCTCCCTTTACTTTTCCAATTACTCTCTTACTTCCATATCTCCTGTCACTGGGTTTCATTTTCTTGTTTGTTTCTTTTAATTTTTACTTCATAATAAAATAAATGTATATGGCAAATATTCATGTTATATAAGTTCAACTTAATGTAAAATACTGAATGTTTGTACACATGCAACTTTTAGTTTTAGAAAATTACTAGCTTTTATAAGAGCAAGTACAAATATTGTTATATATTTGATCCTTGACATTATTTTCAGTAAATATTTTGAGCATGATAATTATTAATATAACAGACTTGAAATGTCCTAATTATTAAGATCTTGTGTATATTTGTTGGTACCATTATTTTACATACATATAGGACAAGTTAAATCATTTCTTCTACTTAAAGGAGTAAGTGTATACCTTGTCAAGAAATAATGGGTTGCTATTAATCCAAAAGAAGACATTAATGGTTTCCTAACAAATTTTACAATTTTTAATCTGTGAAAATATCCAGTGAGCAAATTGTCACCTATTCTTTAGAATTTTTTATTTAAACATCTTTACTGAAAAAGAAAAAAAAGACTGTTACATGGAAGAAAATAATATAAACTTCAAAAGTTTATTTCAATTCTGAAATATATTTAATTAATACAGGAGTGCAGTAGCACATGGGATCTTCTGGTTGTGTACTAATAATATGAGCATTTTATATTATTATTAGTTTTTCAAATAAGATTACTCATCAAATGACCTATACCTTTTTCATAATAAATTTTATTATTTTCTATAAGATAACATCCAAACTAAAAGCAAAAGTATTATTAATTTCCAATTTATACTAGAACAACTTAATTGTGAATTGTGTCCCTATGCAATGAAAGAATATCTTTAAAAGAAAAGCCCAAATTAAATTAAAGGAATATTTATTGAAAACCCATTATATATGGGCCTAAGGTGATGCTTAAATGAATAATACAGAGTCTCTAACTACAAGTTTATTAAACTATAATAGAGAGATGAACATGAAAAACAAATGGTTATTAAAAGTATTCTAATTATAATTGGCAGTCTTTTAAGACACAGCAAATAAATTGTTATATTAAAATAATGACATTTCACATAAAGGAATTGACATTTGTTCTGGATGTAAAAAGAGACAAATTATTTTTATAAGCCTTTAGAGTGCACACTAACAGGGAGAGAAGGTAGATTAAGAGGGAATACAAAAAAAAAAAAAAAGTGTGAATACAAACAATGCCTGAAATGTGGCCTCAACCCAAAGAGAAGTTGCTAAATAATGCATAGCATGGTAGGATTTCTAAAAGTAAGAGTATGATCAAAAATTTATTCTCAAAATTGTTTAAAGTTGATGTCAGACATAATATAAAAATGTGGTTCAAATTTCTGAGTCACACCAGAGAAAAACTGTGCCCAATATTACTTCAGGGACAGCAAAGTTGTCTTTCTTGAAAATCTGGACAAGATGATTAATAAATAGTGCAGTTTTTGTGGAATGTCTAAATGTCTCTGAACCCAAAAGAGAAGAGCCTGTAAGTTGAGCTTCATCAAGAATCAGTAAAGAATTCTTCCACAGAGTTTTTCCAAAGGCCCTTGGAAATACCTGTGAAAGCTACAGTATACATTTGTATGTTATTAATATTCAAAGGTTAGAAAATAAAGATAACAGTTGATATAATTTATTCAAAAGAAAGCTATTTTACATTTTTGTTAAAGTATCCTGACCAGGTTTAAATTTGAAAAAATCAAGGATTGCGTTCTACATGAGGAGAACATACTGCAGTTTGAGTCTACCCTACAAAAATTCTCTCTCAAGTTATGAATTAAGCAGTAAAAATACTGAGTGTTAGATAGCAAAAATTCTTTGCTGTCACATGGACTCAAATAAAGAGATGAGTTGAAAAATAGGTAAGTACTTCACCTTCTTTTCTTCTTTATCTCATTTTCTGACAAATATAATCATGTGCAATTTTATATGATATGTACATATATATACTATATTAAAGGATTAAATGAGAATTAAGGAATAATTTATTTAGAATCCATAACACCACCTACATTGCACTGAATAAATGTGTAGATGCTATCATAGTGTATAAAAATATTTGTGCTTGCATTCATATGTGTTTCCAATATATAAATGACTAACAGTTTTATGGTTGTAATAATTTTGATAACTACAATATTATTAATGGTCATTAGAAAAATAAACCATAAGATATTAATAATTCTATGGCATAACTATTTAAAGTAGTATGTGTAGCTTTAGAAGTAGTAGTTCTAGTTTAGAACTAGTAGTGGTTTATTTGTTGAAGGCCTTGATAGGGAAGATCCCTGGAAACAGAAATAATTGACATATTGCACTCAATTTATGTTTAAATAAATGAATGTGCATAGCCAAATATATTTTGAATGAAGAACACATCTCAGTGGGAAATCAAAGACTGTGAAATCAGGAAAATTTACTTTATTCAGCCTTGGCTCCACAGTTTACACATTTTATAATCTTAGGGAATATACTTGTTGTCTTTTAACCAAAACTCTATACAGTCAGCAAAAACAAGACTGGGAGCTGACTGCGGGTCAAATCATGAACTCCTTATTGCCAAATTCAGACTTAAACTGAAGAAAGTAGGGAAAACCACCAGACCATTAAGGAATGACCTAAATCAAATCCCTTATGATTATACAGTGGAAGTGAGAAATAGATTAAAGGGACTAGATCAGATAGATAGAGTGCCTGATGAACTATGCACAGAGGTTTGTGACATTGTACAGGAGACAGGGATCAAGACCGTCCCCATGGAAAAGAAATGCAAAAAAGCAAAATGGCTGTCTGGGGAGGCCTTACAAATAGCTGTGAAAAGAAGAGAAGAGAAAAGCAAAGGAGAAAAGGAAAGATATAAGCATCTGAATGCAGAGTTCCAAAGAATAGCAAGGAAAAAAAGAAAGCCTTCCTCAGTGATCAATGCAAAGAAATAGAGGAAAACAACAGAATGGGAAAGACTAGAGATCTCTTCAAGAAAATTAGAGATACCAAGGGAACATTTCATGCAAAGATGGGCTCGATAAAGGACAGAAATCGTATGGACCTAACAGGAGCAGAAGATATTAAGAAGAGATGGCAAGAATACACAGAAGAACTGTACAAAAAAGAGCTTCAGGACCAAGATAATCACGATGATGTGATCACTCACCTAGAGCCAAACATCCTGGAATGTGAAGTCAAGTGGGCCTTAGAAAGCATCACTATGAACAAAGCTAGTGGAGGTGATGGAATACCAGCTGAGATATTTCAAATCCTGAAAGATGGTGCTGTGAAAGTGTTGCACTCAATATGCCAGCAAATTTGGAAAACTCAGCAGTAGCCACAGGACTGGAAAAGGTCGGTTTTCATTCGAATCCCAAAGAAAGGCAATGCCAAAGAATGCTCAAACTACCGCACAATTGAACTCATCTCACACGCTAGTAAAGTAATGCTCAAAATTCTCCAAGCCAGGCTTCAGCAGTGCATGAATTGTGAACTTCCAGGTGTTCAAGCTGGTTTTAGAAAAGGCAGAAGAACCAGAGATCAAATTGCCAACATTTGCTGGATCATCGAAAAAGTAAGAGAGTTCCAGAAAAACATCTATTTCTGCTTTATTGACTATGCCAAAGCCTTTGACTGTGTGGATCACAATAAACTGTGGAAAATTCTGAAAGAGATGGGAATACCAGACCACCTGACCTGCCTCTTGAGAAACCTATATGCAGGTCAGGAAGCAACAGTTAGAACTGGACATGGAACAACAGACTGGTTCCAAATAGGAAAAGGAGTATGTCAAGGCTGCATGGTGTCACCCTGCTCATTTAACTTATATGCAGAGTACATCATGAGAAGCACTGGGCTGGAAGAAGCACAAGCTGGAATCAAGATTGCTGGGAGAAATATCAATAACCTCAGCTATGCAGATGACACCACCCTTATAGCAGAAAGTGAAGAGGAACTAAAAAGCCTCTTGATGAAAGTCAAAGAGGAGAGTGAAAATATTGGCTTAAAGCTCAACATTCAGAAAACGAAGACCATGGCATCTGGTCCCATCACTTCATGGCAAATAGATGGGGAAACAGTGGAAACGGTGTCAGACTTTATTTTTCTGGGCTCCAAAATCACTGCAGATGGTGATTGCAGCTATGAAATTAAAAGACGCTTACTCCTTGGAAGGAAAGTTATGACCAACTTAGATATCGTGTTGAAAAGCAGAGACATTACTTTGCCAACAAAGGTCTGTCTAGTCAAGGCTATGGTTTTTCCAGTGGTCATGTATGGGAGAGTTGGACTGTGAAGAAAACTGAGCATGGCAGAATTGATGCTTTTGAACTGTGATATTGGAGAAGACTCTTGAAAGTCCTTTGGACTGCAAGGAGATCCAACCAGTCCATTCTAAAGGAGATAAGCCCTGGGTGTTCTTTGGAAGGAATGATACTAAAGCTGAAACTCCTTTACTTTGGCCACCTCATGCGAAGAGTTGACTCATTGGAAAAGACTCTGATGCTAGGAGGGATTGAGGGCAGGAGGAGAAGGGGACAACTAGGATGAGGTGGCTGGATGGCATCACTGACTCGATGGACATGAGTTTGAGTGAACTCTGGGTGTTGGTGATGGACAGGGAGGCCTGGTGTGCTGCAATTCATGGGGTTGCAAAGAGTGGAACACGACTGAGCAACTGAAGTGAACTGAACTGAACCTGTATTTCATCTCAGAATATGAACATCATGGATGAGGTTACAGAGTGTTGGGTAATTAATAAAAATTTTAAAGTCAGGGTTTTTTCTAAAAGGTGATAAAGGATAATAAACTCTGCTGCCTTGACACAGAGGTCACACTTGTCTCAGCAGAACTGAATATCCAGTCAATCATGTGCTCTGTTGATGGTAGAACATTGGCAGCTTAGTGATCAGTTATTAAACATTTTCCAATGTTAAATTTCAGATGTTTCCCATAATAATCAATCTTTCTAGATTTTCTTGATAAATTAGTTTATCTGGCCACACTGATCTCATATTCTTTAAAAATAATAATTGGTATGAGTCCAGTTAACTGTTTTCCCTTATAAACAGGGCATAATCTCTAGTTCATCATACTTCTTATAACTATTTGCAGTTTCCCTGACCTGGTGATAAATTCAGTTGAAATTCATCATTGCACTTGATATATTTTATCCTAATAGAATTAGAGCCAAAAGTTTGAAACCAACACATAAACCAAGAAGTCTATAGCATTTTAAAAAGTGGTATAATATTACCTCAGTGATAATAGAATACTCAGATATGCTTAGCTTGTGTAAATAATAATAATAATAATGTGTCTGCATTAAAATAGCAAAAGTAAGACATAATTCTTAACCAACCTTCATATCTTCATTCAATGCTTTGCATACATGGCCCCTTCAATCATTTGAGTTACAAATTGTATTCTCAGAAAGTATACAACTATTATCTATAAATACACTGATATATGGACAAGAAGATGGAGCATGAAACTTAGTTAGTATGACAAGAAATAATGTAAAGGAAATGTTGGTACTTTCAGTAATTGTGATTAAATTTTTAATGTCATTCCCACAGTAGTTCATAATATTTCAGCACTTCTAAATATTATACAATTTCATTTAATTCACAATATTTTTATATTAAAGGGAAAATATCTTCATATTCTACAAAATAAAGCATTCTACATTAGTATATGATTTTTGTTAGTAGCTTTGAACAGTCAAATGTCATTTATATATGTAGACTTTTACATATCCAGGTATCTGTTACATATTGAAACTTTCACCTCACAATTTTATATAGTTTAAATCAAAACAAAAATGTATGAGAATCAAATGGTGTGAATTCTTCTTGACTATACTTTGGACAAAATTATTAATTCATTTCTTATATTGTGATTCCTGAGCAGCTAGATAAAATCATATTTATTTTTATATAAACTCCATTGTAGATTTTTCTATTAATTGATTTTTTATCCTTCATATCACTTTGCAAATTATAAAATTAAAACATTTATTGATTTCTTTATATACTTACAACCACTGGTTTAACAAGCAGAATATTTTAGATAATGAATTATTAAATGATCACATTTCATTAGTTAATAGTTAACACCTTTTCTGTATAAAATAATATGTTGTTCACTAGATGAGCAATCAGCAAACAACTCAGTAAGTTGATGTGTAGACTGCAAATACCATAGGAAAAGTTAGTATAATACTCAGTATTCATTACATTTATTTAATGTGTGTGTCATTATGACATCAGTGAAATAGACAATATTTTAAAGCAATATTTTCTTTAATATTTATTTAAAATAATTTAATAATAGAGACTCAAAAGCACTTGCTATATAAATCAAACTAAAATTAATTGAATTAATTTATTTACTCAATGTTATAATGATATAGTCTAGACACAACAATCTTCAATTAAAACATTTTAACAATACAGTTATGATAAATAGTGTTTGCTGTATTTTTTGGAACAATAGCTTTTATTACTATGATTGGAATATCTGCATAAACAATTCCTACAGTCACCTTTTCAACATATTTTTATTAAAATATACAGTATATGTAAAGATGGGAACTGCATTAAAATAACAGAAGTCAATGGATAAAATCTCTAACATAAGCAACACTGCTATTTCTCACTCATAGACCTAATCTTTTTAAAATCTTACGTGAATTTGTTATTAATTGACTGTGAAGAAAGCTGAGTGCCGAAAAATTGATGCTTTTGAACTGTGGTGTGGGAGAAGACTCTTGAGAGTCCCTTGGACTGCAAGGGGATCCAACCTGTCCATTCTAAAGGAGATCAGCCCTCGGTATTCTTTGGAAGGAATGATGCTAAAGCTGAAACTCCAGTACTTTGGCCACCTCATGCGAAGAGTTGACTCATTGGAAAAGACTCTGATGCTAGGAGGGATTGGGGGCAGGAGAAGAAGGGGACGACAGAGGATGAGATGGCTGGATGGCATCACCTACTCGATAGATGTGAGTTTGAGTGAACTCCAGGAGTTGGTGACGGACAGGGAGGCCTGACGTGCTGCAATTCATGGGGTCACAAAGAGTCAGACGCGACTGAGCGACTGAACTGAACTGAACTGAAAGTTTCAACTTTCCAAAATAAAGTGAATGGGCTTAATAACATTTATTTTATTTTCAAAAAAATTATTAACTTTGTTGTCATTGAACTTTCTTTCAAC
The DNA here is from genome assembly GCF_019923935.1 of Bubalus bubalis. Taxonomy (NCBI): domain Eukaryota; kingdom Metazoa; phylum Chordata; class Mammalia; order Artiodactyla; family Bovidae; genus Bubalus; species Bubalus bubalis. The sequence goes on along the minus strand of NC_059169.1, from coordinate 83,060,058 downwards.
TTTCATTGAGACCCATTTTTGATTCTATCTACCAGGGGGTGCTTGTGATAAAGAACCCTCCTGCAACAATGCAGGTTAGATATAAGAGACTTGGGTTGTATCCCTGGGTTGGGAAGACCCCCTGGGATAAGGGCACAGCAACCCACTCCAGTATTCTTCCCTGGGGAATCCCATGGACAGAGTAACCTTGTGGGCTATATTCCTTGGGGTTTCACAGAGACAGACACAACAGAAGCAACTTAGCAGGCTTGCATCCAGCCATTTACTAGTGAAAATTTTATATACTGAAAAGTCAATAACTAGTATGTCCAGTTCTTTCACTATTTAAACATGGATACTCTGACAATTCTTGTTTTTCTAATTACTTAAAAACAGAAAATAAAATAAGTTGCAAAATATAGTACAGAAACTGTGATATGTATAAATTTACTCTGTGTGTGTGTGTGAGAGAGTTATAGCAAGAAGGACAGAGAAGATTGCATTCATCTTTATTCCTAATAAGCAGTGATTTTTAAAAGACATTCAATTCTATAGCTTAAAATGTTGAGTTGTAAGTATTATGTAGTCCAATGCTCCTGACAGTTTCACTAAACATTTAGGGAAACCATTTTTTTTTAACATCAATGCCTTTGTTCCTAGCATATCATAATGACACTCATATTTCAATATGGTGACTCAAATTCAGTCATCAATCAACACATCTATATTCCTTCAGTTTGAAAGAAGAGTCAAAGAAAGACCACAAATTCTCTCTTCTTATACTGACTTCTTTAAGAGGAAACAGGGAAAAATTAACTCTCTACCACATGTACTTTTATTAGCTATTTGTCAAATATCAATTTATTAAACTTTAAACATAATTGAGTGTATATATTTGATCACTGTATAAGAGAAACTTTACTATGACATTAGCCTTATTATTTTCACTGTAATATCATGGGGTTTTTCATATATCTCTTTAATCAATAAAATTGTCATCAAACTTCTTTGTTATAAAAGATTATGCACTCAGCAGTACCTTTTTGAAGTTGTTTAAGGATGTTTTAACTGGATTTCCCTGGTGGCTCAGACGGTAAAAAATCTGTCAAAGTAGGAGACCTGGGTTCGATCCCTGGGTCAGATCTTCTAGAGAAGATCCTCTAGAGAAATGGATCTTCTCCACTCCAATATTCCTCCCTGAAGAATTCTATGGACAAAGGGGCCTAGCGGGCTACAGTCTGTGGAGTCTCAAAGAGTTTAACACTACTGAGCAAGTAATGTGCACACACACAAGGATCTTTTAAAGAAATTAATTGTCAAGAGCTGAGTTAAGCTGAAAAGAGCTGAGCAAAGAGGTGTTGATTAGTCAGTTAAAGTAACAGACCAAATTGAAGTCCCCATCAATATTTAAATCTCTTACTGCAATAATATAAGCAAGAAGAAAAGGTGCAAGCTCCACCAATTTTTAAGAAGAGTGCAGGTGAAGGTAAGATTTATTACTGCAGATGTGGTGGGAGGTGTTGAGGAGATTGTCTCTTGGTAAGAGAACTCTGAACAAAAGTCATCTGCTATTTTGTGCACCTGGGGATTGACTGGAGAGAGAAATGAAAGTCTGGGAGTAGTAGTATACTGAGTCTCAGGGAGAAAAGGGTCTTCAAATTTCCTCCCTTCTCAAAAGGTCTTAGCAGAAGCACAAGAAAGGCTTCCTCCAAGGGCCCAAATAAAGAAGTTTGTGGATGAAAGTATCTGAGCTCAGAAGCTCAGGTATATATAAAAGTATGGCCAGTAGAAAGAATCTGACTCTTTGTATACAGTTGCCTTCAAAGACTGCAGTGCACTGGCTGTGAGCTGGGTCTGGTATGGAAAAGGCAGTTTTCCTAGTGCTGAAATCCCATGTTTTTTTATGTATACTTCTGTTTTAGTCTGCTCAGATAGCCATAGAAAAGTACCATAGCCTGGGTGGCTTAACAAACAGAAATTTATTTCTCACAATTGTGGAGGCTGAGAAATCCAAGACCATCAAGATAGGTTTCATTCTGTAGAGGCTTCTTTTGGTTCGGAGGCTGCTACCGTCTCCTGTGTGAACTCATCTTTCTGTACCCTGGAACAGCAGTGAGTTCTCTGTCTCTTAGAAGGATACTGTTCTTTCAGAATCAGGATTCCAGCCTTGTAACTTCCTTGAACTTTAATTGCTTTCACAAAAGTCCTATTTCAAAATACTGTTACATTGATGGGTTAGGGCTTCAGTATATTGATATGAAAGGACACAAACATTCAGCACATATCAGTTTTTGTTTCTTAAAAAAAATGTTTATTTCTAGCCGTGTTATGTCATCTTTGCTGTGCAGGCTTTACTCTAGGTGCAGTGAGCAGGGGTTTCTCTCTAGTGACACTGTGCAGGCTTCTCACCCTGGTGGCTTCTCTTATTTAGGAGCACAGACTCTAAATCCTCTAAATTGTACTTGGTTCAGTAGTTGTGGCTCCTGGGCTCCAAAGCACAGACTGAATAGCTGTGGTGCACTGGCTTAGTTGTTCCAAGGCATGTGGGATCTTCCAGAATCAGGGATCGAATCTATGTCTCCAGTTTTGGCAGGCAGATTCTTACTCACCATGACACCAGGACAGTCCAAGAATTTCATTTGAATTTAACTGATTAGTCTCTCCACAAAGCAAGTGGTGAGAAAAAATATGTATAATTTAAAATTGTATTGACCCCATGGACTCTAGCCTACCAGACTTCTCCGTCGCTGGGGTTTTCCAAACAAGAGTACCAGAGTGGGTTGCCATTTCCTTCTCCAGAGGATCTTCCCGATCCAGGGATGGAACCTTAATTTCCCACAGCACAGTCAGGTGCTTTACCCTCTGAGCCACCAGGGAAGCCCATATTCTTATATAAAATACACATTTGAAGATTTTTATGAAAATAGTAGATAATATGTTAACAGTTTTCTTTGGAATTGCCAAAGAAAGACAATGTCAAAAATGTTCAAATTACCATACACTTGTGCCTATTTAACATACTGGAAAGATCATGCTCAAAATCCTTCAAGTTAGGCTTCAACCGTATGTGAACTGAGAATTCCATATGTACAAGATGGCCTTAGAAAAGGCAGAGGAACCAGAGACCAAATTGTCAACATCTGTTGCATCATAGAAAAAGCAAGAGAACTCTAAAAAAAAAAAAAAAAAAAAATCTAATTCTGCTTCATTGACTACCCTAAAGCCTTTGACTGTGTGGATCACAATAAACTGTAGAAAATTCTTAAATAGATGGAAATACCAGACCACCTTACCTGCTGAGAAATCTGTATGCAAGTCAAGAAGCAATAGCAATAACCAGACATGGAACAATGGACTGGTTCCAAATTAGTAATGGAATATGTCACGGCTGTATATTGTCTCCCTGCTTATTTAATTTATATGCAGAGTACATCATGCAAAATGCTGGGGTGGATGCACAAGCTGGAATCAAGATTGCTGGGAGAAATATCAATAACCTCAGATATGCAGATGGCACCACCCTTATGGCTGAAAACAAAGAGGAACTAAAGAGCCTATTCCTGAAAGTGAAAGAGGAGAGTGCAAATGTTGGCTTAAAACTCAACATTCAAAGCATGAAGATCATGGTGTTAGGTCCCATCAGTTCAGTTCAGTCGCTCAGTCATATCCGACTCTTTGCGACCATGAACCCCAGCACACCAGGCCTTCCTGTCCATCACCAATTCCCGGAGTTTACTCAAACTCATGTCCATTGAGTCGGTGATGCCATTCAATCATCTCATCCTCTGTCGTCCCCTTCTCCTGCCTTCAATCTTTCCCAGCGTCATGGTCTTTTCCAGTGATTCAGCTGTTCACATCAGGTGGTCAAAGTACTGGAGTTTCAGCTTCAACATCAGTCCTTCCAATGGACACCCAGGACTGATCTCCTTTAGGATGGACTGGTTGGATCTCCTTGCAGTCCAAGGGACTCTCAAGAGTCTTCTCCAACACCACAGTTCAAAATCATCAGTTCTTCGGTGTTCAGCTTTCTTCATAGTCCAATTCTCGCATCCATACATGACCACTGGAACAAACATAGCCTTGACTAGACGGACCTTTGTTGACAAAGTAATGTCTCTGCTTTTGAATATGCTGTCTAGGTTGGTCATAACTGTCCTTCCAAGGAGTAAATGTCTTTTAATTTCATGGCTGCAATCACCATCTGCAGTGATTTTAGAGCCCCCCAAAATAAAGTCTGACACTGTTTCCACTCACTTCATGGCAAATAGATGGGGAAACAGTGGAAACAGTGGCAGATTTTATTTTCTTGGGATCCAAAATACTGTAGATGGTGACTGCAGCCATGAATTTAAAAGACACTTACTCCTTGGAAGAAAAGCAATGACAAACCTAGACAGCATGTTAAAAAGCAGAGACATCACTTTGCCTACAAAGGTCCGTATAGTCAAAGCCATGGTTTTTCAGTAGTCATGTACAGATATGAGAGTTGGACCATAAAGAAGGCTGAATGTAGAATAATTAATGTTTTGGAATTGTGATATTGGAGAAGACTATTGAGAGTCCTTTGGACAGCAAGGAAATCAAACCATTCCATCCTAAAGAAAATATATCCTGAATATTCATTGGAAGGACTGATACTGAAACTGAAGCTTCAATATTTTGGCCACCTGATACAAAGAGCTGACTCATTGGAAAAGACCCTGATGCTGGGAAAGTTTGAGGGCAGGAGGAGAAGGCATGACAGTTGATGAGATGGCTGGATGGCATCCTCAACTCAATGGAGATAAATTTGAGCAAACTCAGGGAATAGTGAAGGACAGGAAAGTCTGGTGTGCTGTAGTCCATGGGGCACAGAGAGTTTGACATAACTTAGTGACTGGACAACTAACTTTTAGCAGTTAAAATAACAGGAAGCATAATAGTTAATAATTAGGTTTATCTCTAAATAATCATTGAAAATACAATTGATTTTATTGAAGTAGCCATTTGAAGGTTAAAGAAAACTGTGACAAAGAAAAATAGGTCTGTAGAACTGGAACTACTGTGAAACAAAACTGTAAAATATGTTTCTGTGTGTACATGTATTCAAGCATGTATGTGTTTATAGAAAAAGTAGGTACAGATATAGATAAAAATAAAGATGCATATACAATTTTAAAGTAAAGGTGTAAATGTATATATAACTATATAGATATCAATATATTCCAGGGAGGTTTCAACTTAAAATTTGAAATTGTTGTAGCATTTTGGTTCTCTTCCCCTACCCATGCCGTGACAACTTCTGTATATACATACATAATCAGGTGCAATTTTTTTGGAAGTTTTGTTAAATTAATGAAAGGTATATATCATTAAATAACAGGATATTTAATTTAGACTACTTTTTAAAGTCACATAATGCTAGAATCCTAATAAGAATATTTGAATTGATTTTATTAGAGCACTTTTGTACTAGTGCTCATAACCCACTACAATTCATTGTGCTTCATTCTGACATATTCTATTATTGGTGGTGCTTCAGGATATTTTTAGTTTTAAGGTAAAATTTACATTTATAACACTTGTTCTTTAGTCCCTTCCAAAATAAAATCTAGACCAGCATGGTTCTTAAATATTTAAGGACCAGAATGCACATATTTGGATTGCTCTGATTTTAATTCTAAAGATATGACTTGGCCAAATTATGAAGTGTATGTAAGCCTTCTTTTTCATCTAATTATATGAGGGAAAAATATGGTTTGAAGTGCAATCACTCGGATTACACAAGTTTTGGAAAAATGTATTTCTCATTCAGTTTCAGTAACTGGATTCCATTTAATTTATTTCCTATGATAGCCTTTATATGAAATATTGGTTCCCACCTAAGATTTTTACATCGAATATTATTTCTTCTATACTTAGGGGGACGCATGTCTACCTTTATTTTATTCTGGTATTGCTATCCATTCCATTTCAGTTCTAATAAACTCCCACAGGTAATTGATATGTGGGTAGAATATTATACAAACTGTTTTTATTTTGCTTAATTTATTCAATCATTGGTGTTTTACTATAGTATGATACCTAATGAAAATATTCATTATAAAGAAAATGTATGAATTTAAACTTATGCAAGTACTGATACATATGACTAGTTTGAAAGCAAAAGCTAAATTGAGATTATGCAGCATTACTCATGCTAAAATTTGTTTTAAATTACTTCTAACTCCACAAATGTATTGCTAAAATTTAATTTAGCTTTCCAATAGGTACCGCTTAGAAACTGCTTCTTACAAATCTACTTACCTATTTTTTAGCTACTGAAATAACAACAAAATTAAACTGATTAATAGATAAAATGTAGCCAAATAGCCAGCTTAAGCAAAAGACTCCAAGTCACTAGAATCCAGTCTTCTCTTTGTCTGAGAAAAATTGACATCTAAGCTTTTTGCATCCTCCAGAATGAAAAGGTTTGAAAGAAAAAATAATGAATCAATGGAGTTTCAACAATGTTAAAATTTTTACTCAGGAACAAAATTACACCTATTACTAAACTCAAGGATGATAAATTGAAGCAATATGAACTGAAAAAGCAAGCTAACACTGGAATCACATTCTATATAGTGTTTACTTAACACTTAATCAACTATATATATTAAGTTAGTTGGTGTATTTCCTAGGAGACATTTTCTAAGTTGCGGATTTTCCCTAAACCCCTTTCCTGAGATTTCCCCAACCCCACATCCACCTATGAAATGGATTCTAGAAAGCTCATTAGTACCACATACTCTTTGAGTCTATTTTAATTTGCTTTTCATTTGCTTTAAACTAAATATACAATCATTTAATGTTGTCTTCATAGGCACACTCTAAAAGTCTTCACAAAAAGGAGGAACTTTGTATCCTGTAATCAAACAAGGGCTTCCCTGGTGACTCAAAAGGTGAAGAATCTGACTGCAATGCAAGAGACCTGGGAAGATTCTTCAGAGGAGGACCTAGAAACTCACTTCAGTTTTCTTGTCTGTAGAAATCCCATGGACAGAGGAGCCTGGCGAGCTTCAGTCTATGGAGTCTCAGAGTGGGACACGTCTGAGGGACTAAGCACACACATGCATATACAAAGAAAGAAAGAGAACAAATAACAAATAAAAAAAAAAAAAAGGAGAAAGAATCTTAGTAATGGTATAACTAGAGTGAAACAGTGGCTGCTTCCAAGTGATACTTAACTGTTTAATAGATATAACATTAAATATTCTATAGTAATTTTTCCCAGGCTAATATTAATGATCCCATGAATGGAAATTCTGAAGAGAAAATATACAGGAATAGTTGAAGGACTCATTGCTATAGTCAAAATGAGGAATTTTCACTGACTGGACTGAAATAAATATATGAAGCTATGTCCTCAAGGCACTTTTTCTATCTTGCAATTGTCTGTAAACAAGATGTTTTTGAGCAAATAAGTTCAATTTAAATTTGTAGTAATGAGAAACTTGATTTTTACTTTTATTAAAGATGTCATTTGAAATTCTTGACATATAGTCATTTCAGGGATTCTTAAAGTAACTGGATATGAAAACCAAGAAGAAAATGCACACCGAAGATATTAATGTAGTACTGCTTTCAGAGATCTGAGCATTGTAGGAACAGATGGGATTTTATATAGCTGAATTATCAATGTAACACTGTCTCAGTAATAGAAGGGTGGATTGGTGTAAAGTAAAAGTTGCCCTTGGTTTCTGGTTGCTACTGGGGCTCTTTTCCCATTTTATTCTTGGCCAGTGGATTCTTTTCAGAGACTGTACTCTGAACCAGAAGCAATTTTCTCTATAGAATGGACAAACTGCAGTTACTTTTGTGCTATTCAAGATCCCTGACCTATTAACCAAACAGGCCAAGTTTTGTCCTTTGGTATTTTATTGCAACTAACACATATGGCTTACTTTTCACAGAGTACACAATGGCAAATACGAAATCATCTGGTAGATGGGATCCATTGCCTCAAACTAAGCAAGATCCAAGTCATCTTCAAGTGTTTCATACTGTGCCAGATGCTGTGGGATGCAAGGGATAAATGTGGCATATCCTCCTGGAATCTTAGTTTCATCAGTGTAAGTAGTGTTAATGTTAGTTTTGCATTAAGAATCAGACATATTATTTAATGGAAACCACAAAATGATAGAATTTGCAAAAACGATTTACAAAAATATTGATTTTCATCCAAGTATCTTAAACTTTAACCCACATGTTTGGTAATGAACTAACATTACATTTTTAGCTAAAATGAATTTGCAATCTTTGTCAGAGTCATCATGGAGAACCTCAATGTAATATCACAAAGGGTTTTAACTTGATAAAACAGAAGTTATTCAATACATCCTAAAGGAGAAATAACAAATAGGAGCTCACATGCTATATTTGGCCTATACATGTATTTTTTTTTGGGCTTCTTTTGTGGTGCAGATTGTAAAGAATCCTCCTGCAATGTGGGAGACTGGGTTTAATCCTTGGTTTAGGAAGATCCCCTGGAAAAGGGAATGGCTACCCATTCCAGTATTCTTACTTGGAGAATCCCCATGGACAGAGGAGCCTGGCGGGCTATAGTCTGTAGGGTTGCAAAGAGTTGGACATGACTGACTGACCAAGCACATATATCTTGTCTATAAAAACATTCTATTTTTTTTGAAAGGAACACACACATACTTGTTACATACAAAATGTATTTTAAATATTGTTGTTTCTGTTGTTCAGTCACTAAATTATGTCCAACTCTCTGCGACCCCATGGACTGTAGTACACCAGGCTTCCTGGAGTTTGCTCAAACTCATGTCCATTGAGCTGATGATGCCATCCAATCATCTTATCCTCTGTCCCCTTCTCCTGCCCACAATCTTTCCGAGCATCAGGGTATTTTCCAATGAGTCATCTCTTCACATCAGGTGGCCAAACTACTGGAGCTTCAGCATCGGTCCCTCCAGTGAATATTCAGTGTTGATTTCTTTTAGGATTGACTGGTTTGATCTCCTTGCTGTCCAAGGGCCTCTCAAGAATCTTCTCCAGCACAATTTGAAGCATCAGTTCTTCAACACTCATCCATCTTTATGGTCCTGCTCTTATATCCATAAATGTCTACTGGAAAAACAATAGCTTTGGCTATACAGAACTTTGTCGGCAAGTCATGTCTCTGCTTTTTAATACACTGTCTGGGTTTGTCATTTTATTTTATTTTTATTTTTTTAATTTTATTTTATTTTTAAACTTTACATAACTGTATTAGTTTTGCCAAATATCAAAATGAATCCACCACAGGTATACATGTGTTCCCCATCCTGAACCCTCCTCCCTCCTCGCTCCCCTGTCATTTTAAATATTATGAAAACAAATACACCCTGGATTAATAGATTCTCTTGAAAACATCAAAACTGAGAGAAGACTGCCACCACAGCATCTTAAGACAACAATCAGCCAGCCTACTGTGATGTACGCACTTTATATGCTCCAGCTCCAGCCTTCAGGATAGTGGATCTCTTCCATTAGCTTCATTCATTTGGAGTGCTGGTATGTGATTGTGCAACCTTTGGTTTAAAGCCAAGAGCCATATCAGAATGATGCACAGATAATACATACAGGCATACCACAAAGACACCCACAACCACTTCACACAAATGCAAACACAGCTACCATTAAAGAGGGTACCAAAATTCCCATTAGGCTGTGGAAAGATTAATAAAATCATCAGGGAAAGTCTTTTGTAAACAAAAACACCCTGTGTGAAAGAAAAGCCCGATTTGTAGCAAGGTTTGAGCCATCTGCAAGTGGCTACCCATCCATGTGTAAAAGAGGGATCAAGAAGAGGTGCTGATTTTATTACTAGCCTTATGTCAAACGCAAGAAGGCAAAGAGGCTAATGAAATATGATGCCATTATAAGATCACTGAAAAATGAGGCATCAATAAAATGACAGAAATTTAGATGGACCTTTGTTGGCAAAGTAATGTCTCTGCTTTTCAATATACTACTAGTTTGGTCATAAACTTTCCTTTCAAGGAGTAAGCATCTTTTAATTTTATGGCTAAAATCACCGTCTGCAGTGATTTTGGAGCCCAAAAAAATAAAGTCTGACACTGTTTCCCCATCTATTTCCCGTGAAGTGGTGGGACTGGATGCCATGATCTTCGTTTTCTGAATGTTGAGCTTTAAGCCAACTTTTTCACTCTCCTCTTTCACTTTCATCAAGAGGCTTTTGAGTTCCTCTTCACTTTCTGCCATAAGGGTGGTGTCATCTGCATATCTGAGGTTATTGATAATTCTCCTGGCAATCTTGATTCCAGCTTGTGTTTCTTCCAGTCCAGTGTTTCTCATGATGTACTCTGCATATAGGTTAAATAAACAGGGTGACAATATACAGCCTTGACGTACTCCTTTTCCTATTTGGAACCAGTCTATTGTTCCATGTCCAGTTCTAACGGTTGCTTCCTGTCCTGCATACAAATTTCTCAAGAGGCAGATCAGGTGGTCTGGTATTCCCATCTCTTTCAGAATGTTCCACAGTTTATTGTGATCCACACAGTCAAAGGCTTTGGCATAGTCAATAAAGCAGAAATAGAGGATGTAGAGGATCTATGTAGAGGCATGTCATCTGCAAACAGTGTGAGTTTTACTTCTTCTTTTCCAGTTTGGATTCTTTTTATTTCTTTTTCTGCTCTGATTTCTGTGGCCACAACTTCCAAAACTATGTTGAATAGTAGTGGTGAAAGTGGGCACCCTTGTCTTGTTCGTAACTTTAGGGGAAATGCTTTCAATTTTTCACCATTAGGGATAATGTTTGCTGTGCATTTGTCATATATAGCTTTTATTATGTTGAGGTATGTTCCTTCTATTCCTGCTTTCTGGATAGTTTTTATCATAAACGGGTGTTGAATTTTATCAAAGGCTTTCTCTGCATCTATTGAGATAATCATATGGTTTTTATTTTTCAGTTTGTTAATATGTTGTATTACATTTGTTGATTTGCAGATATTGAAGAATCCTTGCATCCCTGGGATAAAGCCCACTTGGTCATGGTGTATGATCTTTTTAATGTGTTGTTGGATTCTGATTGCTAGAATTTTGTTAAGGATTTTTGCATCTATGTTCATCAGTGATATTGGCCTGTAGTTTTCTTTTTTGTGGGATCTTTGTCATGTTTTGGTATTAGGGTGATGGTGGCCTCATAGAATGAGTTTGGAAGTTTACCATCCTCTGCAATTTTCTGGAAGAGTTTGAGCAGGATAGGTGTTAGCTCTTCTCTAAATTTTTGGTAGAATTCAGCTGTGAAGCCGTCTGGACTTGGGCTTTTGTTTGCTGGAAGATTTCTGATTACAGTTTCAATTTCCGTGCTTATGATGGGTCTGTTAAGATTTTCTATTTCTTCCTGGTCCAGTTTTGGAAAGTTGTACTTTTCTAAGAATTTGTCCATTTCTTCCATGTTGTCCATTTTATTGGCATATAATTGTTGATAGTAGTCTCTTATGATCCTTTGTATTTCTGTGCTGTCTGTTGTGATCTCTCCATGTTCATTTCTAATTTTATTGATTTGATTTTTCTCCCTTTGTTTCTTGATGAGTCTGGCTAATAGTTTGCCAATTTTATTTATCCTTTCAAAGAACCAGTTTTTGGCTTTGTTGATTTTTGCAATGGTCCTTTTGTTTCTTTTGCATTTATTTCTGCCCTAATTTTTAAGATTTCTTTCCTTCTACTAACCCTGGGGTTCTTCATTTCTCCCTTTTCTAGTTGCTTTAGGTGTAGAATTAGGTTATTTATTTGACTTTTTTCTTGTTTCTTGAGGTATGCCTGTATTACTATGAACTTTCCCCTTAGGACTGCTTTTACAGTGTCCCACAGGTTTGGGGTTGTTGTGTTTTCATTTGTTTCTATGCAAATTTTTATTTATTTTTTTGATTTCTTCTGTGATTTGTTGGTTATTCAGCAGCGTGTTTTTCAGCCTCCATATGTTGGAATTTTTAATAGTTTTTCTCTTGTAATTGAGATCTAATCTTACTGCATTGTGGTCAGAAAAGATGCTTGGAATGATTTCAATTTTTTTGAATTTACCAAGGCTAGATTTATAGCACAAGATGTGATCTATCCTGGAGAACATTCCGTGTGTGCTTGACAAAAAGGTGAAATTCATTGTTTTGGGGTGAAATGTCCTTTAGATATCAATTAGGTACATATGATCTATTGTATCATATAAAGTTTGTGTTTCCTTGTTAATTTTTTGTTTAGTTGATCTATCCATAGGTGTGAGTGGGGTATTAAAGTCTCCCACTATTATTGTGTTATTGTTAATTTCCCCTTTCATACTTGTTAGCATTTGTCTTACATATCGCTGTGCTCCCGTGTTGGGTGCATATATATTTATAATTGTTATATTTTCTTCTTGGATTGATCCTTTGATCATTATGTAGTGACCTTCTTTGTCTCTTTTAACAGCCTTTGTTTTAAAGTCTATTTTATATGATATGAGTATTGCTACTCCTGCTTTGTTTCGGTCTCTATTTGCATGGAATATCTTTTTCCAGCCCTTCACTTTCAGTCTGTATGTGTCACCTCTTTTGAGGTGGGTCTCTTATAGACAACATATATAGGGGTCTTGTTTTTGTATCCATTCAGCCAGTCTTTGTCTTTTGGTTGGGGCATTCAACCCATTTACGTTTAAGGTGATTACTGATAAGTATGATCCCATTGCCATTTACTTTATTGTCTTGGGTTCGAGTTTATACACCCTTTTTGTGTTTCCTGTCTAGAGAATATCCTTTAGTATTTGTTGGAGAGCTGGTTTTGTGGTGCTGAATTCTCTCGGCTTTTGCTTGTCTGTAAAGCTTTTGATTTCTCCTTCATATTTGACTGAGATCCTTGCTGGGTACAGTAATCTGGGCTGTAGGTTATTTTCTTTCATCACTTTAAGTATGTCTTGCCATTCCCTCCTGGCTTGAAGAGTTTCTATTGAAAAATCAGCTGTTATCCTTATGGGAATTCCCTTGTGTGTTATTTGTTGTTTTTCCCTTGCTGCTTTTAATATTTGTTCTTTGTGTTTGATCTTTGTTAATTTGATTAATATGTGTCTTGGGGTATTTCGCCTTCAGTTTATCCTGTTTGGGACTCTCTGGGTTTCTTGGACTTGGGTGATTATTTCCTTCCCCATTTTATGGAAGTTTTCAAATATTATCTCCTCAAGTATTTTCTCATGGTCTTTCTTTTTGTCTTCTTCTTCTGGAACTCCTATGATTCAAATGTTGTAGCGTTTAATATTGTCCTGGAGGTCTCTGAGATTGTCTTCATTTCTTTTAATTCGTTTTTCTTTTTTCCCTCTCTGATTCATTTATTTCTACCATTCTATCTTCTACTTCACTAATCCTATCTTCTGCCTCCATTATTCTACTATTTGTTCCCTCCAGAGTGTTTTTAATCTCATTTATTGCATTATTCATTATATATTGACTCTTTTTTTATTTCTTCTAGGTCCTTGTTAAACCCTTCTTGCATCTTCTCCATCCTTGTCTCCAGGCTATCTATCTGAAATTCCATTTTGATTTCAAGATTTTGGATCATTTTCACTATCATTATTTGGAATTCTTTATCAGGTAGATTCCCTATCACTTCCTCTTTGGTTTGTTGAGCATTTATCCTGATCCTTTACCTGCTGGGTATTCCTCTGTCTCTTCATCTTATTTATATTGCTGAGTTTGGTGTGTCCTTTCTGTATTCTGGCAGTTCGTGGAGTTCTCTTTATTGTGGAGTTTCCTTGCTGTGTGTGAGTTTGTACAGGTTGCTTGTCAAGGTTTCTGGGTTAGGGAAGCTTGTGTCAGTATTCTGGTGGGTGGAGCTGGACTTCTTCTCTCTGGAGTGCAATGAAGTGTCCAGTAATGAGTTATGAGATGTCTATGGTTTTGTAGTAACTTTAAAAGACGCTTATTCCTTGGAAGGAAAGTTATGACCAACCTAGATAGCATATTCAAAAGCAGAGACATTACTTTGCCAACAAAGGTCAGTCTAGTCAAGTCTATGCTTTTTCCTGTGGTCATGTATGGATGTGAGAGTTGGACTGTGAAGAAGGCTGGGCGCCGAAGAATTGATGCTTTTGAACTGTGGTGTTGGAGAAGACTCTTGAGAGTCCCTTGGACTGCAAGGAGATCCAGCCAGTCCATTCTGAAGGAGATCGGCCCTGGGATTTCTTTGGAAGGAAGGATGCTAAAGCTGAAACTCTAGTACTTTGGCCACCTCATGAGAAGAGTTGACTCATTGGAAAAGACCCTGATGCTGGGAGGGATTGGGGGCAAGAGGAGAAGGGGACGACAGAGGATGAGATGGCTGGATGGCATCACTGACTCGATGGACGTGAGTCTGAGTGAACTTCGGGAGTTGGTGATGGACAGGGAGGCCTGGCGTGTTGCGATTCATGGGTTCGCAAAGAGTCGGACACGACTGAGCGACTGATCTGATATCTGATGGATGCATTTGATGAGCTCCTGTCAGTTAATGTTCCCTGGAGTCAGGAGTTCCCTGGAGTCAGGATTTGGACTTAGGCCTCCTGCTTCTGGTTTTTAAGTCTTAATTTTACAGTAGTCTCAAAACTTGTCCTTCTATACAGCACCATTGATAAAATATCTGGGTTAAAGATGAAAAGTTTCTCTACAGTGAGGGACACCCAGAGAGGTTCACAGAGTTACATGGAGAAGAGAAGGGGGAGGAGGGAGTTAGAGGTGACCCGAATGAGGTGAGGTGGAATCAATATAGGAGAGAGCAGGCTAGCCAGTAATCACTTCCTTATGTGCACACCACAACTGGACCGCTCAGATATGTTCACGGAGTTATACAGAGAAGAGAGGAGGGAGGAGTTAGACAGAGGTGGCCAGAAGGATAAAAGGGGGGGAATGGAAAGGAGAGAGACAGATCCAGCTAGTAATCAGTTCCCTAAGTGATCTCCACTGTCTGGAACACACAGAAATTCACAGAGTTGGGTAGAGCAGAGAGGGGTTAGGGAGGTGACACAGGTGAGCTGGTGGAGAAAAAGGAGTGTCCAAAGAGGGAGAGAGCAGTCAAGCCAGTAATCTTACTCCCAAGTAAAAATGGGTACTGAAGATTCGGTTCTTAAAGGTACAAAATTGATAACAAATACCAAAAAGAAAAAAATAAAAATCTAGAGTAGAGTTTGGAATTTCAAAGATACAATGTTAAAGAAAAGAAGAAAAAGAAAGAGAGAGAGAGAGAAAAAAAAAAAAAAAACACCAAAGTCACAAAAATTATAAAAAATATATATATGAAATTTGCTTTTAAAAAAATAGGGTCTTTTTTTTTTTTTTTTTTGCAAAGTAATAGTAGGTTATAAAAGTGAAAATTAAAGGAGTAATAGAGGACTTAAAATTAAAAAAAAAAGAAAAGAAAAGAAAGAATGATCATAAAAATAGTAAAAATATATCTAGGACTTTCTCTGGTGGTGTTGTGGGTATTGTGGGGTCAGTTCATTTTCGGCTAGTTCCTTGGTCCAGCTTATATTTCTCAAGATCTATAGGCCCCTTCCTATGTAGTTGGTACTAATGACAGGGTTTGAATCTATTGCACCTGTCGCTTCTAAGGCGGTTCCCTCTGTTTTAGCTTCTTCTGTTTGCTGGTCTCTTCAGTGTCTGATTACCACCCTGACACAAAGCGGGTGGTGGACACTTTTTTTTTTTTTTTTTTTTTTTTAGGCTCACTTGTTCAGTCGCATTGTGGGGAGGGAGGGACGCTGAAAACAAATAACATTGGCGTGTGCTCGCAGTGCCTCAGCCACACTGGGTCTGCTCCCACTCACGGCACTTGTACCCTCCCTGCCCACACTTCTCAGGCTCTAGGTTGCTCTGCCAGGAACCATCCGAGGCTGGCCCTGGGCTGCATGCACCTCCCAGGTCTCAGCCGCTCAGGTTCAGGCACTTGGGTTGTCCTCAGAGGCGCAGACTTGGTTGGGCCTACGTTTTGTGCACTTCCCAGGTCTGAGCAGCTCAGGTGATGAGGTGTTTGGCGCTGTGACTTATTGCCTCCCTGCCACTTGGTTTTCTGGGTGTACAACCAGCACACCTTCTTAGGCGGATGTTGACCGCCCAGAACTCCAAGAAGTCTTAGTTAGCAAAGAAGCCTGCTTACAGTTTTATAGATAATGTCTCTCTGGGGCTGCGATTGCCCCCTTCTGGCTCTGGCTGCCTGTCACCGGATGGGGATGGTCTGCAGCCGGCTATCTCTGTTCAGCCTTTGTTCTGTGCACGGGCCCTGGCGGTGTCTTAGGTTAGGGCTGGTTTTTCACATGGTATCTGTCCCACAGTCTGGTTTGCTAACCCAAGTTAGTTCGCTCAGATAGCACTCGGGGCAGTCAGGCCAGATCCTTACTCTAAGCGATGCAGCCCACGCCACGCCTCCCTGCCCAGCCCCCGCTTGCTAGTGAGGGGTGCAGGTGTCTGTGCTGCTTCTCTGCTGGGGAAGTTACTGTTGGGCTCGTAATCTGTGGGTTTTAATTGTTTATTTATTTTTATTCCCTGTTATGTTGTCCTCTGTGCTTCCAAGGCTCAGCACAGACTCGGCAGTGAGAGTGTTCCTGGTGTTTGGAAACTTCTCTCTTTTTAAGACTCCCTTCCTGGGACAGAACTCTGTCCCTCCCACTTTTGTCTTTTTTTTTTTGTCTTTTATATTTTTCTTACCTCATTTCGAAGACAGTGGGCTGCTTTTCTGGGTGCCTGATGTCCTCTGTCAGCATTCAGAGGAATTTACTCAGCGTTTAAATGTTCTTTTGATGAATTTGTGGGGGAGAAAGGGGTCTCCCAGTCCTATTCCTCTGCCATCTTAGCTCCTCCCCCCTGAATGTATCTTTATATTAAGTTTTGAAATAGGAAAAATGTAACAGTATTCTAACATTTTTTTCTTTATAATTTTTTGACTAGTCTGAGTTCCTTGCATTTCTATAAGATTTTTTTTTAATCAGTGTTTCAATTTTTGCAAAAAATCCATGTGGCATTTTGATAGAGATTCCTTTGAATCTGGAGTTCAATTTAGAGAATTTTGCTATCTTAACAATGTTACACTGCCAAATTATTAACGTGATTTTTGAATTTATTAAAATCTTAATTTCTTTCAACATTATTTTGAACTTTTGAGTGTACAAGTATTGTACTTTTCATTAAAATATTCCAAAATATCTTACACTTTTGTTACTATAGTAATTTTTTGTTGTTGTTAAAGGCGATGTGGCCACCATGATGGACCTGTCAACCATCCAACAGGGCATTTTAAATTACTTAAATTTATTTTTTCATTTTTTCAATGCTAGTACAGTATATACAAACAAGGACTTCCCCAGTGGCTCAGTAGTAACGAATTCACCTGCAAAGCAGGAGACTCAGGTTGGACCCCTGAGTCAGGAAGATCCCCTGTAGAAGGAAATGGAAACCCACTCCAGTATTTTTGCCTGGAAAATCCGATGGACAGAGCAACCTGGCGGGCTATGGTCCATGGGGTCACAGAATTGGACATGACTTAGTGATCAAACCACCACCACCACCACATGTACAGCATGGGTTTTTATATATTTATTTTTGTACCCCACAGTGCTACTGAACTTTTGTACTAGCTATGTATTTTTTAGTGTATGCCTTTGTATCTTCTATGCAAAAAAATAATGGCATCTGAAGATGGAGATAATTTTACTCCTTTTCCTATCTGGATGAATTCTATGTCTTTCCCTTGCTCTATTATCCCAAATAGAATCTTCAGCACAATATTAAATAAAAGTGGTGAATGCAGACACCCCTGCCTTGTTACTGATTTTAGAGGGTTTTCAATCTTTAACCATGTGGTAATATGTTAGCTGAGGGTATTCTTACACACACTGTATCAGAGAAAGACATTTCCTTGTATTCCTAGTTGAGTACTTATTTTAGTAATGAAAGTTACTAGATTTTACAAAATTTTTGATGTAATTATTGAGGAGATTGTGTCTTTTTTCTAATTATCTCAATATTATGCAATATTTATTTACTGTTTTTCATATATATGTTGAACATGCATTTCTGGTGTAAATCTTACTTGGTCGTGGTTAATAAGACATTTTGTGTGTTCCTGGATTCACTTTGCTAATATTTTGTTTAGTACTTTTATATCTAATTTCATGAAAGATACCAGTTCATTACTTTCCTTTCTTGTAATGTCTTTCTCTGTTTCTAGTATCAGAGTAACATTGAACTAACTGAAAGAGTTGAGCAGTGAATCCACCTGGCTTTGTGCTTTTATTCGTGAAGAAAAAAAAAAAATATTGCTTACTAATTTTAATTCTTTACTTGTTATAAATCTATTCAAATTTTCATTTTTGTGTGCCATTTTAATAATTTGAGTTTTTATAGGAATACTTTAATATCCTCAGTTATCTAATTTCTTGTCATACAATTTTTCATCATGAATTCATATTCAATTTAATTCATCTTTCCAAGAACCAGTTTGTATTGGTTCATTTATTAATCTTTAAATTCTATACTTTAATTATGTAAGTTCTATTATTTACTTTTCCTTTCCTTCTGTATGGCTTGTAGTTACTCAGCTTTTAAAAATAATGTATAAAATGTAAAAGTTTAAGTTATTCATGAACATATTTCTTTTTTTTTAAATATAGATTTTCCCATAAATACTGCCCAGCTACTGCATAAGTTGGCCATGCTGTATTTTCATTTTTGTTGTTGTTCAATCACTCAGTCATATCCCACTCTTTGCGACCCCATGGACTGCAACACGCCAAGCCTCCCTGTCCACCACCATCTCCCTGACCTTGCTTAAACTCATGTCCATTGAATCATGATGCCATCAAACTATCTCGTCCTCTGTTGTCTCCTTCCCTTCCTGCCTTCTATCTTCCCAGCACCAAGGTCCTTTCCAGTCAGTCATTCTTTGAATCAGGTGGCCAAAGTATCAGAGCTTCAGCTTCACCATCAGTCCTTGCAATGAATATTCAGGATTGATTTCCATTAGGATCGACTGGTTTGATCTTCTTGCAGTCCAAGGGAAACTCAAGAGTTTTCTCCAGCATCATGGTTTGAAATCATCAATTCTTCAGAGTTCAGACTTCTTTACGGTCCAACTCTCACATCCATATATGACTACTGGAAAAACCAGTTTTGACAATATGGACCTTTCTCAGCAAAGTAATGTCTCTGCCTTTTGGCACATTGTCTAGTTTTGTCATAGCTTATTTTCCAAGGATCAAGTGTCTTAATTTCATGGCTGCAGTCACCATCTTCAGTGATTTTGTAGCCCAAGAAAATAAAAATCTACCACTATTTCCACTGTTTACCCATCATATGCCATGAAGTGATGAGACCAATGTCATGATCTTCATTTTTTGATGTTGAGTTTTAAGCCATTTTTTTTTACTCTCCTTTTTCACCTTCATCAAGAGGTTCTTTAGTTCCTCCTCTTCTTCTGACATAAAGATGGTGTCATCTGTATATCTGAGGTCATTGATATTTCTCCCAGGAATCTTGATCCCAGATTGTACTTCATCCAGCCCAGCATTTCACATGATGTACTGCCAGGGTCCAGCCCCAGTGGATCCAGGGAAACTCAAAGGAGAGACGGTGTCGGCTTTGATCAGGAAACAACTGCTAGATTAAATACTAACTATAGGTTTATAGAGTGGTTAAGTGAGGATAGCTCAGCAGGGAAATTCAGTGGAGAAAAGAGGCTGAATAACTTGGTTTATGCGGAAAACCAATAAAACTTCATGACCAGAAGTTTGCACCACCCATGTAGGCCACAGGCGTCTTCCTGTTCTCCCGAGGGAGAGGAGACACTAAGGCCTCCCCGGTCAGATCTTAGAAGCCTAGGCAAAATTAGTAGGCTTGGCAGGCCTCCGTGCTCCAGATGGGAATTCAGCCAGAAGGTGAAAGAAAGAATGACATGAGGAGACCAGTCTTTCGAGGAACTGATCCCATTCTTTATTTTCCAGGGTCTGTCCTTATACACTGTGATGTTACACAAAAGTCACGCGGGGTCAGCAGTCCTGACTTTTATTAAGGTGCTTTATACAAATGTATACAGGTCTTAGGGGTGTTACATCATCTTCTGGCCAGGGGGCCTGCTAACAATTTATGACCCTCTCCTTGTGACAGCGGTCAGTCAACCAGAACACTTATTTCTCCAGGGGTGATTATTCTTAAAACAGACACCACCTTCCGAAGGTATCAGATAAAGTTGCATTCCTATAGGGTGAGGGTGCAGTGGGTTGTAATTAAAGAAATAATTTGCTTAGCCTAAGGTCTAACGTGATTAATATCAAAGGTTAATACTTATTTCTTCTATATATTCATCAATGTGTATAAGGGCAGGGGATATGGAGACTTAGCAGCAAACATTGGCTCAACAAATGAAAAAACCCTTCACCAGTACAATTTCTAATCAGCCCACTATACTATACTAACAGTTTTCTAACTTCTCTAAAGAACCTGTTTTTAGAAGGTTTAAAGCATCTCATGCCTCTCACTGTTGGGAGGCTGTGAACAATCGCATGTGGCCGGACAAACCTGTCAGGCAGGCTAGAGAGCCTTCAGAGGAGTTCGTAAGTTGGAACACTCCTGTCACGCCCAGGAATTATTATTAACTGGAGCTGTAATTTAACTCTTTTTCAGATAGAGGTGGTGTGGGACAGCCCCCCATAAAGTCAGAGGTGTAGGTGAGAGCACAAAGCAGTAAAGTAGGCAGACTCTGGTTTTGGGGGTAGATGCTCAAGAATTTCCAGGGGGACTCCTGAGGCTCGATCCTGCCTTTGCGTATGTCGAGCCTCCTTCCTCATGACCTTTGCCACGGGCAGAGTTCCTCACACTGGCTCCCAGCTATGTACTCTGCATATAAGTTAAATAAAGGGGGTGAAAATATACAGCCTTGACACACTCCTTTCTCAATTTTGAACCAGTCTGTTGCTCCATGTTTGGTTCTAACTGTTGCTTCTTGACCTCCGTATAGATTTCTCAGGAGATAAGACACATGGTCTGATAGTCCCATCTCTTGAAGAATTTTCCACAAGTTTGTCGTGATTCACAGTCAAAGGCTTTAGCATAGTCAATGAAGCAAAATTAAATGTTGTTCCGTATTCTCTTGCTTTTTCTAAGATTCAACAGATGTTGGCAATGTGATCTCTGGTTCCTCTGTCTTTTCTATATCCAGCTTTTATATCTGGACGTTCTCAGTTCACGTACTGTTGAAGCCTAACTTGGAGAATTTTTAGCATGCCTTGCTAGCATGTGAAATGACTGTAAATGTATAGTATTTTTTACATTGAAAAAATTAAGATCATGGCATCCAGTCCCATCACTTCATGGCAAATATATGGGGAACCAATGGGAACAGTGAGAAACTTTACTTTGGTTGGGTGGGGGCCTCCAAAATCACTGCAGATGGTGACTTCAGCCATGAGATTAAAAGACACTTGCTCCTTGGAAGAAAAGCTATGAACAACCTAAACACCATATAAAAAGCAGAGACATTACCTTGCCAACATAGATCCATCTAGTCAAAGCTATGGTTTTTCCAGTAGTCATATGTGGATGTGAGAGTTGCAATATATAGGAAGCTGAATTGAAGTGAAAGTCACTCATTGTGTATGACTCTTTGTGACCCCATGGACTATACACTCCATGGAATTCGCTAGGCCAGAATACTGTAGTGGGTAGCCTTTCCCTTCTACAGGGGATCTTGCTGCTGCTGCTGCTGCTGCTGCTGCTGCTGCTAAGTCACTTCGCTTTAGTCGTGTCCGACTGTGTGTGACCCAAAGAGGGCAGCCCACCAGGTTCCCCCATCCCTGGGATTCTCCAGGCAAGAATACTGGAGTGGGGTGCCATTTCCTTCTCCAATGAAATTGAGAAGTGAAAGTGAAGTCTTTCAGTTGTGTCTGACTCTGCGATCCCATGGACTGCAGCTTACCAGGCTCCTCCGTCCATGGGATTTTCCAGGCAAGAGCACTGGAGTGGGTTGCCATTGCCTTCTCCCACCCAGGAATCAAACCAGTGCCTCCTGCATTGCAGGTGGATTCTTTACCAACTGACCTATCAGGGAAGCACTTAGAAAGCTGAGCACCAAGAATTGATGCTTTTGAACTGTGGTGTTGGAGAAGACTCTTGAGAGTCCCTTGGACTGGAAGGAGATCAAACTAGTTCATCCTAAAGGAAATCAGTCCTGAATGTTTATTGGAAGGACTGATGTTGAAGCTGAAACTTCAATACTTTGGCCACCTGATGCAAAAAACTGACTTATTGGAAAAGAACCTGATCCTGGGAAAGATTTAAGGTGGGAAGAGAAGGGGACAATAGGGATGAAATGGTTGGATGGCATCACTGAGTCAAAGGACACGAGTTTGAGCGAGCTCAGGGAGTTGGTGATGGACACGGAAGCGTGGTGTGCTGCAGTCCATGGGATAGCAAAGTGTTGGAAATGACTGAGTAACTGAACTGAACTTGGATATTCTTAGGCATTGTCCTTCGTTGATATTGCAATTAAAACTGCCCTCCTCATTCATGTGACCCCTGCTGAATTTTCTATATTTGCTGGCATACTGAGTGCAGCATTTTCACAATATGATCTTTTAGGATTTGAAATGCTCACCTGGAATTCCATCACCTCCACTAGCTTTGTTCATAGTGATGCTTCCTAAGGCCCATTTGACTTCACAATCCAGGATGTCTGGCTCCAGGTGAGTGATCACACCATCATGGTTATCTGAGTCATTAAGATCTATTTTGCACAGTTTTCTCGTGTATTCTTGCCACCCCTTCTTAATGTCTTTGTATTCTGTTAGGTTCATGCTGTTTCTGTCCTTTATTGTGCCTATCGTTGCATGAAATAGTCCCTTGGTATCTCTAATCTTCTTGAAGAGATCTCTAGTCTTTCCCATTCTATATTTTTCCTCTATTTATTTGCATTGATCACTTAGGAGGACTTTATTATCTCTCCTTGCTATTCTTTGGAACTCTGTATTCAAATAGGCATATTTTTATTTTCACCTTTGCTATAATCATTTTCATTATTCTCTAAATATTTTATAGTTTTCCTGTCATTTATTGTCATAATTGGTATTTAGAAGAGTATTGTTTAGTGTTTATATATTTGTCAATCTATATCTCTTTGTTTTATATTTCTAATTCTATTTAATTGTGATCAGAGAACATCTAATTTAATTCCCTTAAATTTATTTATTAATACTTTTTGTTAGCTAACATATAGTCCTTCTTAAAAAATGATCTTCATTAATCTTTCTGAGAATACTTTGTACAAAATGAATTATTTCTTTCTTGATGCTTTTAAGTTTCCCTTTGTACTTTGATATATTTTAATTATGGCATATTTAAGTGTGGATCTCTTTGGACTTATTCTATTTGAAATTCAGACTATTTTTGGCTATTATTTGTTCAAATATTCTCTTTCTCTTTTTTTTTTTTTTTCAAATTTCTTCTTGCTTGAGACTTCCAATTTATATAGATTAATATGTTACATTGTTCCCCACAAGTCTCAGGGATCCTTTCATTTTCTTCACTTTTTTTTTTCTGCTCCTCAGATATGATCATTTGAACTGATATTCAATCTGATATTTATTTATTTTATCTTCTGTCTGGTCATATTTGCTGTTGAACTTCTAATAAATTCTTTATTTCATTTATTGTACTTTTCAATTACATAATTTCAATGTTATCTCTTTCTGTAATATCTACATCTTTACTGATATTCTCTGTTATTGAGATTATCTCATACACAATTTATTTCTCTAGACATGATTTCCTTAAAACAGGTTATTTCATATCTTTGTAGAGTTAGTCCAATATCTGATCTTTTGCAGGGATTTGCTTTAATGACTTGTATGGTTTATTTCTTGTCCTTATATATAGCCTTATTTTCCTGTTGCTTTGCAGTTTTTTTTTTGTTTTGTTTTGTTTTTTTTTAACTAGACATTTAAAATGACCCCAGCAATCCCACTGCTGGGCATACACACCAAGGAAACCAGAATTGAAAGAGACACATGTACCCCAATGTTCATCACAGCACTGTTTATAATAGCCAGGACATGGAAGCAACCTAGATGTCCATCAGCAAATGAATGGATAAGAAAGTTGTGGTACATATGCACAATGGAGTATTACTCAGCCATTAAAAAGAATACATTTGAATCAGTTCTAATGAGGTGGATGAAACTGGTGCCTATTATACAGAGTGAAGTAAGCCAGAAATAAAAACTCCAATACAGTATACTAACACATATACATGGAATTTAGAAAGATCGTAATGATAACCCTATATGCGAGACAGCAAAAGAGACACAGATGTATAGAACAGTCTTTTGGACTGTGTGGGAGAGGGTGCGGGTGGGATGATTTGGGAGAATGGCATTGAAATATGTATGATATCATATGTGAAATGAATCGCCAGTCCATATTCGATGTATGACACAGGATGCTCGGGGCTGGTGCACTGGGATGACCCAGAGGCATGATATGGGAGGGAGGAGGGAGGGGGGTTCCGGATGGGGAACACGTGTACACCCGTGGTGGATTCATGTTGATGTATGGCAAAACCAATACAATATTGGAAATTAATTAGTCTTCAATTAAAATAAATTTATATTAAAAATAAAATAAAATGCTATAATGTGACCCCTCTGCAAATCAGGATTTTCTATGGTTGGTATTTATTGTTATTTTTTGTTTGCATAGTGCAAGTGCTAAGTTGTTTCAGTCATATCCGACTCTTTGTGACTCCTTGGACTGCAGCCCACCAGGCTCCTCTTTCCCTGGGATTCCCCAGGCAAGAATACTGAAGTGGGTTGCCATTTCCTTTTCCAGGGTATCTTCCCAACCAAAGTCACTAAAAGTCTCTGGATTAGCTTAGTCTGCTAGTGAAAAGATTGCTGTTTTTGTTCAGCCACTCAGTTGTGTTCGACTCCGCTACCCCATGGACCACAGCCCAACAGGTTTCCCTGTCCTTCACCATCTTCCAGAGCTTCCTCAAGCTCATGTTCATTGAATCAGTTATGCCATCCAACCATTTGTCGTTTGTCATCCCCTGCTCCTCCTGTCTTCAATCTTTCCCAGCATCACGGTCTTTTCTAATGAGTTGTGTGTTCACATCTGGTGGCCAAAATATTGGAGCTTCAACTTGGTACTTCTAATGAATATTCAAGATTGATTTCCATTAAGATTGACTGATATGATCTCCTTGCATCCCAAGGGACTTTCATGAGTGTTTTTCAATACCACAGCTGAAAAAAATCAATTCTTCTGCATTCAGCCTTCTTTATGGTCCAACTTTCACATCCATACATGACTACTGCAAAAACTATACCTTTGACTATACAGAGCTTTGTTGGCGAAGTAATGTCTCTGCTTTTTAATATGCTGTTTAGGTTGGTCATAATTTTTCTTCCTAGGAGCAAGTGTCTTTTAATTCCGTGCCTGTTGTCACTACCTGCAATGATTTTGGAGCTTGAGAAACTAAAGTCTTTCACTGTTTCTGTTGTTTCCCCATCTATTTGCCTTAAGTGATGAGACTGGATGCCATGATTTTAGTTTTCTGAATGTTGAGTTTTAAACCAACTTTTTCACTCTCCTCTTTCACTTTCATCAAGAGGCTCTTTAGTTCTTCTTCACTTTCTGTCATAAGGGTTGTGTCATCTGCATATCTGAGGTTATTGATATTTCTCCAGGCAATCGTGATTCCAGTTCATGCTTCATCCAGTCCGGCATTTCAAATTGTGTACTCTGAATAGAAGTTAAATAAGCAAGGTTACAATATACAGCCTTGACATACTCCTTTTCCAATTTTGAACCAGTCTGTTGTTCTATGCCCATTTCTAAAGATAGGGATTTTATTCAAATGTTTGGCATCAGTAAGTTTCTTAGAAACTGAGGGTCTCAGTTTGTTTGTTAGGCCCACCTTTTACACTCAGGCAAGCAATTTACCCTTCTGCCTTAGATTTACTTTGTGATTTTGCAGACCCTCAAATTAAGCCAGAGGTAAGAATTTAGGGACGTTTCTGGATTTTCTAAGCATGAACACCATTCTGTTTAAGATCACAGCTCTGTTAATAATAATGGCTGTCTAGATTCCCAGGAATATTTCAGAGGTTTGAAAGCCCCTGAAAAACATCTCATTACCTGTTTTTGTTTTTGTTTTTGTTTTTTAAACTGGAAGATAATTGCTTTGCAATGTTGTGTTAGCTTCTGCCATATGAAAATGTCAATCAGTTGTAAGTATATCTCTGCCCTTTCCCTATTGAACCTTCTTCTCACCTGCCACCCCATCCCACCCCTCTAGGTGGTCACAGACCACCAGATGAAGCTTCCTGTGTTACACAGAAACTTCCTACTAGATTTCCACTTTATATATAGTAAAGTGTATGTTTCAAGGCTCTCTCAATTCATCCCACTCTCTCCTTCCTCTGTTGTATCCACAAATCTGTTCTCTATGTCTGTCTCTATTCCTTCCCTGCAAATCGGCTCATCAGTACCATTTTCCTAGATTCCATATATAGGCATTAATACACTGTATTCATTTTTCTCTTTTTTACTTACTTTACTCTGTATGACAATTTCTAGGTTCACCCACCTCAGTATAACTAACTTAAATGTGTTCCTTTTATGGCTGAGCAACATTCCATTGTGTATATGTATCACAGCTTCTTCATCCATTCATCTGTCAGTGGACAACTAAGTTGCTCCCATATCCTAGTTATTGTAAATAGTGTTGCAGTGAACATTGGGGTAATGTGTATTTTTGAATTATGATTTTCTCAGGGTATATGGCCAGTAGTGGGATTGCTGAGTCATGTGATAGTTTTATTTCTAGATTTTTAAGGTTCTCCATATTGTTTTCTATAGTGGTCGTATCAGTTTACATTCCCACCAATGAAAGAGGGTTCCCTCTTCTTACATCCTCTTCAGCAATCATTGTTTATAGATATTTTGATGATGGTTATTCACTGGTGACTCAGATGGTAAGGAATCCACCTCTAATGCAGGAGACCCAGGCTCAATCCTTGAGTAGGGAAGATCCTATAGAGAAGGAAATAGCTACCCACTCCAGTATTTGTGCCTAGAGAATTCCATGGACAGAGGAATCTGCAAGGCTACAGTCGATGTGGTCACAAACAAATGGAACTAAGTGACTATAACTTTCACTTTCAATCTGACCAGTGTGAGGTGATACCTCACTGTAGTTTTAATTTGCATTTCTCTAATAATGAGCAATGTTGAGCATTTTTTCATGTGTTTATTGGCTATATATATATATATATACATATATTCTTTGGAGAAATGTTTGTTATTGTGGTTGTTGCTTTTTACCTGGTATTTCTTATTAAGTATTTTGATTAGCCAGTTGTGTGCTCAGATTGTTGTCTGCCACCTCAGACAGTCATGGTATAAATCAATTGTCTCTTATTATTTTCAACAATAATAAATGTGATGAAATGTAATATTTGGCAAGACATAGTTATGACCATGGAGAAGGCAATGACACCCCACTCCAGAATTCTAGCTCAGAAAATCCCATGAATGGAGGAACCTGATAGGCTGCAGTCCATGGGGTTGCTAAGAGTCAGACACGATGGAGCGACTTCACTTTCACATGTCATTTTCATGCATTTGGAGAAGGAAATGGCAACTCACTCCAGTATTCTTGCCTGGAGAATCCCAGGGGTGGGGGAGCCTGGTAGGCTACCGTCTATGGGGTTGCACAGAGTCGGACATGACTGAAGCAGCAGCAGCAGCATTTATGACCAACCTTGACAGCATATTCAAAAGCAGAGACATTAGCTTATCAACAAAGGTCCAGCTAGTCAAGGTTATGGTTTTTCCAGTGGTCATATATGGATGTGAAATTTGGACTGTGAAGAAAGCTGAGCACCAAAGAATTGATGCTTTTGAACTGTGGTGTTGGACAAGACTGTTAAGAGTCCCTTGGACTGCAAGGAGATCTAACCAGTCCGTTCTAAAGAAGATCAACCCTGGATGTTCTTTGGAAGGAATGATGCTAAAGCTGCAACTCCAGTACTTTGGCCACCTCATGCGAAGAGTTGACTTATTGGAAAAGGCTCTGATGCTGGGAGGGATTGGGAACAGGAGGAAAAGGGGATGACAGAGGATGAGATGGCTGGATGGCATTAGCTACTCGATGGACGTGAGTTTGAGTGAACTCTGGGAGATGGTGATGGGCAGGGAGGCCTGGCATGCTGTGATTCGTGGAGTCGCAAAGAATAGGACACGACTGAGACACTGAATTGTACTGAACTGAACTGCATCAATCAAATGGGGCTTTCCACATGGTGCTAGTGGTAAAGAAATCACTGCCATTACAGGAGATATAAGAGATGTGGATTAAATACCTGGGTGGGGAAGATCTCCTGGAGAAGGGCATGACTACCCACTCCAGTATTCTTACCTGGATAATCCCATGAACAGGGGAGCCTGGCAGGCTATAGTCTGTAGGGTTGCACAGAGCTGAACATGACTAAATTGACTTAGTACACACTTGTGTAGTCAAATAAAGAGTAATATAAGTGAGGTCATTCAGAAAACCAGTAAACAGGTGAAATTATAATTCTATGAAACTGGGGCTTTGAAGAAGTTCTAACTCATTGTGCCCTATCAGTGGCAAGATGGCTATTGGGTTTCACCGTGATTATCTGCTTTTGGTTTTCAAGTTACTGCGTAGTTAGGGTTGAGGGAATGGGCATATGGCAAGGTAAAATGCCATATACCTCACTGTTGTTATTAAGTTTTTTCTTGATAAATGCTCCCCAGATTGCCACAAGATTTCATTTAATTTCTAGATTTTTGGAAACATTGATTCTCCATTTTTCCATTGTTCTTGATCCTTTTATGAAAGACAGGATTTTGGACTATTTTATTCTGTTATTCTCACTGATGTCACCTCACAGTTTGATGAACATAAACCACAGGGCAAAGACATGCTTACAGTATCCTCATGTGTCATTTAATTTTTTTAATTAAAGTTTAAAAGTACTTTTTAGAAAATTTAATAATCTTCAGATGATGAGAAATCAATTATTTGCATATTTCCCACTTCTCCATCATTCTGACTACACACACACACACACAGAGACAGCTATTATTTCCACCTTCAGTTTAGTGCAATAAAACTTGTAACACTATGGTCAAATGTTGTGACTTCTCTAGATGCGCTGGTTTCATTAGAGAGCTTGTATGCTAGGTAACTCTTCTATATTCCAGCAAGTCTAAAAGTTGAGCACAGGCTGAATATCTTACACATGACTCTCCCTATCAATAGTCATTTATGAAGTAAGTTAAAGCTTAATTTTATGTTATAAAACATCAGTTCAATTAAGTTCAGTTGTTCAGTCCCATCTGACTCTGTGACCCCATGGACTGCAGCATGCCAAGCTTCCCTATCCATTACCAGTTCCCGGAGCTTGCTCAAATTCATATCCATCAATTCGATGATGCCATCCAACCATCTCATCCTCTGTCATCCACTTCTCCTCCCATCTTCAATCTTTACCAGCATCAGAGTCTTTTCAAATGAGTCGGTTCTTCTCATTGGGTGGCCAAATTATTGGAACTTCAGCATCAGTCCTTCCAATGAATATTCAGGACTGATTTCCTTTAGGATTGACTGGCTTGATCTCCTTGCAGTCCAGGGGACTCTCAAGAGTCTTCTCCAACAACATAGTTCATATTCAATATCTAATGACAGTTAATTCATGAAAATTCTTCCAATAAAATACTGCTTTGTGATTAAATTTCATGTCATTTTTAAAGTAAAATTAATTTCAAAAATAATTTTAATCACAATTTTTCTAGGAATTAGAGTTATTTCAAGAAAATATTTTAGGTTTTGTAAAAATTCATCTTTCATTTATTCTATGAAATTTATTAAATATTGTATTAAAAATTAAAGTCCTTGATGATATTAACCTCTTACCAACTTACTTTGATTTAGAAAGCTTGAAAGTGAACATCACCCAGGTGTGTCTGACTCTTTGTGACCCCATGGAATATACAGCCTGTGAAATTCTTCAGTCCAGAATACTGGAGTTGGTAGCCTTTCATTTCTCCAGGGGATCTTCCCAACCCAGGAATCGAACCCAGGTCTCCCTCTTTGCAGGCAGATTCTTTACCAGCTGAGTCACAAGGGAAGCCCTAGAAAGCTTAATTTTTCTTTTAACATTATTTTCAAAGATTATTTTATATGTGATTTTATGTTATTTCCTCTTTACACATGTGCTAGGAAATTATGAAGAAAAATAAATGAGCTCACTGTCAAAAACTATGAAAATAATGATTGTCTTACCTAAGCCAAAATAAATAGGATGATCAATAATAAGTATACACAGGGAACACAGTAAATATATGAAAGAAGTACAGTAATCAGCAATGTAGCCTGGAGAAAATTTCCTATGGTTTAGTTTATATTTTAGATCACTGGTCTGCTGATGGTGGCTTTCCTAGTGAATAATCATAGATGGCCCACATTGAAAAGCTTCTAAAATCATAATTGTGTCCCAAGTACATACCTCCAGTCTGAGCACCAAACATCAGACTCAGAATGTAGTAAAAGAAAAATAGTGTTTTTGTGTTCTTAACTCACAGTGCTTCAGTAAAATGAATGTTATACTGAGTGCCCATAGTCTGCCATGTAAATGAAGAAGAAAACTAATTACTGTCTACTAAGTCTTAGTAAAAGGGATAGATAGGCATTTTATATTTTTATTATATTTTTCTCACATCTTCTTTTTTTGAATGCATTTCCAAAGAATATCTCTCCATGTATATTGTTCAATTGACTAAAAATATATGTGATAAAAGTACATCAACATTTAAATTAATAAATGCCCCTTATCCCAAGAAATAAACTTTTATCATTATTGTTAGAAATCCCATATTTTTGAAGGAGCCTACCTTCCTCATTCCTCAGTAGTAATCCCATCCCATAATTGTGTTTATCATTCCCTAGATTTTATCTATTGCATTACCACTTACATTTATGTCTCTAAACAATATATTATTCAGCTGTAATAGCTTTGTAATAAAATCATATCAAACTTACTGTATTGCAATATGTTTTCTATTCTCCCTATATTAAGTTATTGAGACTTATCTATGCTGCTGACTATAGTGTTTATTTTTTGTTTATTTTCACCAGTTTATCATTTTCAGTTGTATGAATGAAATGAGACATACTTATATAATCTTCTGTCATTTGTGCCCTTTTTGTGTCTTGCTATTTGGAACAGTATTTATAAAATCATCCTTTTACAGGCTTTCTGGTGAGCTTAAGAAAGCTTATTTAGAGTGTACATCAGGGAAAGAATTGCTGGATCAAGGTATGTGCTTTTAACTTTACAAAATAATGCCAATTGTTTTCCATTTCAGAAAAGTTACATCTTCTTTTTCTACATTCCAGAAAAGAGATTAGCATACTCTCACATCCTTTGTTTTTCTCAGACACTGATATAAATTGATATGTATTAGAAGTTTTTTTTGGTTATTATGCATTTTTCCTATGATCTTAGCTTATTTTTAGCATAATTATTATGCTTAAAAATTTTGTGATCAATTTACTTCAAATATCTCTTCCAAATATCTCTTGAATATTTATCTCCTTTTGTAAATATCTAAAATTGCTTTCCAGTAATTGTTCATATATATTAAGTATTCTACAACTTATAGGCTTGAAAATACTTTTAATATAACCTCATATTTAAATGACAATTCTATTAAAATCCTATAATTATACAATTATACAATTTGCTATAATTTGCTATAATACAATCTCCTATAATTATACAATTTGCTCTAATTTAGTTAATGTTGTTACTGAAAAATCTTATGACACTATAATTTTGATTTATGTTTAATAAAAGTACTGTTTTCTTACACAAGAAGAATTTTTATAATTTTATTTTTGTCATTGATATTTTAAAATTTTACAGTGGTTTGCTCTGAAGTGTTCCTTATCACTCCTTTATAGTATTTTAAGACATCTTTAACTTTGAAAGTTTATAAGTATATTATATTTCTTTTTATTCTGGGACATTTATTTCAAATCCTTCTGAGCCCCATTTTTTTTTCCTATCATTCTATAAATCCTGTAATCCAGATATTAAAATGTCTTATATTTTATTTTCCTTCAATTATCTTACATATTTTTTATTGATCAATCTTTCCTTGATACATCTGCAAGAGTTTTTCAATTCTCTGCTATTCCAATTTTCTTTTTTTTTTAAATTTTATTATTTTTTTTTTCAAGCTTGTTTTCCATGCATGGACAAATATTCTTTACCTGCCCAATGTACTGTGCTGTTTATTTCAGCTCTTTTTTTACCCCATGTATTTTGGTTTGATATCTATTATTTTTCTTCTTCTGTTTATAGATGATAATATTAGTTCATGTATCTTTCTTACTGTGTTTAGTATATGAAGCTTTATTATTATTTGTTCTTCAAAATAACAAAACATTTGCTTCTCACTGAATCTGTAATTGGTTTGCTGATTTCTTCTGAAGCAAAAGTATACCTTATATATCCTACAGATTTATTTATAAGCTCCTATTTCTTGCAGTAAGATTAGTTAAGGTCAAAAGCATACACTATGGTCTGCATCAAGCCTGTAGCCAGGAAGAAAGGGCTTGGCTAAAATAATTTCTAGGGTAGAGAACTATAGGCACAAAGGAAAAATATTCATTGTTCCTCATATCACATAATAAATTCTTGGGAGGGAGATTTACACTCAGCTTCCCAGGGAGAAAGAACATTAAGAAGAGGTACTTCTTATAAGTGCTTCTCAAATTTTCAATGAATACTGGAACAGTATGGGAAAGTTTGTTTTGTTTTGTCCACTCTGTGGGGCTTATGATATTTTAGTTCCAAGACCAGAGATTCAGCTAGGGTCCTTGGCAGTGAAATTGCCAAGTCCTAACCCCTAGACCACCAGGGAATTCCCAGGAGAAGTATAAATGATACTGATAATAGTATTTCATCTAGAGATTCTGTGATCTCATTTTGGTCTTTTAGATTTTTATGGATTAAAAAAAAAAAAAAACTGTCTAGGTACTATCAATGTTCATCCAAGTGCAAGAGTCACTGTCCATGATTAAGATTTCTCAGCTCAATCCACAAATTCTTTTTTCATATCTCATTTTGTCCAGACTCTGAGTTTTCCTCATTTTAACTGTATACTGTTCTAAAGACAGAAGGATAAAATAGCACTTGAAAGACAAGCTCTCACTATCCTAAAAGAAGGTAGGAGAGAAATATAAGCAGAATTAGTTCATTTCCTGTATCATTCTCTAGTCCATTCTCTAATGGACATACCTTTCCCGTTAAGACATTTCAAAAAATACACATATATTTCCTAGGCTTTTGCTCAGTTTATTCTTATTCCCATAATTTCAGTCTTTGGTTGTAGTGATTCTGAGGAAAGAAGTCAACAGTTTACACTAACTTAAAAAAAAAAAAAAAAACTAAAAGAAGCACATTCACACATATAGGGAACAAACTAGTGGTTACTGGTTGGGAGGGGAGTGAAGATATAGAAGTAGGTGGGGGATTGGGAGGTGCAAAGTACTGCATGTGAAATAGACTCAAGGATGCATTGTACAACATGAGGAACAACTATAATATTTTATAATAACTTTGAATGAAAAGTAACCTTTAACAGCTATATAAAAATTAAAAAAAAAAATAAAAGATCTATGAAAACCTGTTTGGCATTTTCAGAGGAACTAATCAAGACATGTCTGTCAATTTACCTCTTTGAAATTTGGCTTATTTTACACCTTTAAATATTAATTATCTCACTAAATAAGCTCACATTTTTAAAAATAGAATGCTTCATTTAAAACAAACAAAAACATATGCTATTAGTTATTTAAGAGCTAGGGACAGTTTCTATAATTTTCTATCCATAGCACCTAGTGGAGTTATTTGCTAATAGGCATCAATAAATAAATATCAGTTGTATAAATTATGTATTTTCTTCAACATGAAAGCTAGCATAATGAAATAAATTAAAACCACCTATATTATGTGATTTAAGGTATAGGAGGAAACACACAAGATTAGCCTTTTACTAATGATCACATTTTTCAAATTACTGTAGTTAAAATTAATATATTAAATATATTTTACTCAATATAAATATATTCAGTATATAATTTATCTCCATATACCCATTATAGAAAAATGACATAACAGAAACCACATCATAAACAAATAAACACTGTCTAAATTATTTTAAAAGAGATTAATTTCTTTGGAATGAATGCTACGGCTTACTCTTATTTCCTTGTCTTTACAGAATTAACATTTATGCCAATCATTTCTTTCGTTGCCTTGGATAAGTCATGTCATGATGGAACTCATTTTCCCCACTGGAAATTGAAAATTTCACATGATATTTTCTTTGTGAACATTTCAGTTCAAAAAGTACAGTTTTTCCATGATTATGTTAGATTAAAACATGAAATTACCAATATTTTACTTTCTTTTAATTTATAAAAATTCCATAAAGTTTTATTTAATACTTTTGGCCTGCTTTTTTATACACTTGGCCTCAGAACACCATAAAAGTATTGGATACTTGGAAATTTAAAAGTGTTTTTAACCACTGAAATCACTGAAAATGGAGACAGCTGAAAGAAAGAACTTAGAAAATAAATATGGATAGACCATTCAAGGGAAGTATTTCTGCTCTATTTTTTGTCTGTGGCTATCAGAGAACACCTGGTTACATGTAATCATTAAGACTTGCACCGAAGAATTGATGCTTTTGAACTGTGGTGTTGGAAAAGACTCTTGAGAGTCCCTTGGACTGCAAGGAGATCCAATCAGTATATCCTAAAGGAAATCAGTCCTGAATATTCATTGGAAGGACTGATCTTGAAGCTGAAACTCCAATACTTTGGCCACCTCATGCAAAGAGTTGACTCGTTGGAAAAGACCATGATGCTGGGAGGGATTTGGGGCAGGAGGAGAAGGGAATGACAGAGGATGAGATGGCTGGATGGCATCACAGACTGGATGCACATGAGTTTGGGTTGGCTCCGGGAGTTGGTGATGGACAGGGAAGCCTGCGATCTGCAGTCCATGGGGTTGCAAAGAGTCGAAAACTACTGAATGACTGAACTGAACTGATCAGAGAACACATGGCTGCATCCAGTCATTAAGACTTGGGAAACGACTAACTTTGTGACATTATTCAAGTCATCTTTCTGGCTTTTATGTGACACACATCCTTGATAAAATGTAACTGGATTGTTTTCGAAGTTATTGGAATAGAAGGTAACAAGCCTACTCATTTCCATTGTTTGCAACCTTGTGAACTAAGGTTTTCCTCTTTTATTCTTTTTCTTTTTGCCAAAATAATCCCTTCATAAAGCTATTCAAGTCATTTTTGGCACCCACCCTCAAAGAACAATTGGTTAGTATTCTCCATGTGTTTCTTAGAAAAATACTAACTATGATGTTGTTTGATTGCTTTGACTGTTTTGTAGAATACTTCAAATAGACTCTATAACTTCATGTTCATCTATATAATGATTCCAAATTGGTTCCCACTATACACAAAATTTTAATAGACTTCTCCATGGAGGTAAGCACATACGCAGTGTTTACTATCAAATGTGTATGTGTCCTGTTCTAGTGCCTAGGAGTATTGAGGGTATTTAATTCTCCTAAGTATGCTATAGTCTTCCCTGGTGGCTCAGATGGTACAGCATCTGTCTACAATGCAGGAGACCTGGGTTCCATCCCTGGGTTGGGAAGATCCCCTGGAGAAGGAAATGGCAATCCACACCAGTACTATTGCCTGGAAAATCCCATGGGCAGAGGAGCCTGGTAGGCTACAGTCAGTTCATGGGGTTGCAATATGCTATATTTGTCCTTTTAATGTAGCAAATGTGTATGTAGGAAAGGTGTTTTCTAAAGGTAACCTTCAACTACAGCATTTTTAAGATAATCATAAATCCAAATCAGTGTAGTTCAAATTACTATATTTAATTATATGTTTGGATGTAGCAACCTCCTTGTTATAACTGACTGTACACTAGAAGTAATGTTACTCTTACGTTCAGTGATGCAGATTTAACAGCAGCCAATGTTGAACTCCAGAAGATATTTCTCTGTGTAAAAAGAATCTGTGTATGGAGCCATGCAAAAATTGTCCTTCAGTCACCCACTTTGATCAGCGGTGCTACATTCTGCTTTTATAGCTATTGCCTATAGCAAACCAGACATTTAGATTCATTTTTATTTACATATATTGGTGTATTTTGAATATACCAAGAGATCAAGTCTTCTGATGAAATAAGTAGAAGAGTGAAATGCTAAGAAATGAGTGTTTTACAGATAAAGTAAATTTAAATGACCACCTATCCTTTTAGAGATCTTGTGTTATGAAATTGATTTGCAAATTTCAGAGAATTGTAGACACTTTTTTATTTTTGATTGTGTCAACATGGCAAACTTTATAACACTGGAATATTATATGTTGTATGTAGGGCTGTTTTATAGGAGTTGCTGCATCTACATACATTTATGTGAGAGAAGAGATGTGGTATATTATATAAAGACATAAGTATATACTATTAATTTTATTCATATTATAGGATGTGTATATTTAATTATCTTACAAAAATGGTATTTTTTTCTACTTACAGTTTAGTTAATAATTGACTACATATAGGGTTTTCTATTGGGAAAGTCAATGGCAACCAACTCTAGTACTCTTGCCTGGAAAATCCCATCAATGGAGGAGCCCGGTAGGCTGCAGTCCATGGGGTCGCTAAGAGTCAGACACGATTGAACGACTTCACTTTCACTTTTCACTTTCATGCATTGGAGGAGGAAATGGCAACCCACTCCAGTGTTCTTGCCTGGAGAATCCCAGGCAGGCGGGACCTGGTGGGCTGCCGTCTATGGGGTCGCACAGAGTCGGACACGACTGAAGCGACTTAGCAGCAGCAGCAGCAGGGCTTTCTATTGAGGTATATTTCATAGCTAATTACATTTTCCTAGAAAGTATGCATTAAAAACCGGGTCTTACAAGTTTTACAATGCAAAATTTCCTGCTTCTGGGTTAGATTTTGGTATTATCAAATAATCATTGAAGGGTTATGTTATTGTAGATATAATTACAAACATAGAAGTATCATTTATGTCTGATTAATTTTACTTTCTTACATAGTCATTCTCATGAATCCGCCAGTGATGCACATACGATAAATATTGCTTTGATCATGAGAGTGAGATTCAATAGCCTCTGAAAATATTAAGCTTAATTCTTATCAGATGGATTCATTTCTTTAATTTATTTACATCAATTTCTTTATATCTTGCATACAATGAGCAATAACTTTTTCCACATGAATGTTTTCTTAGGAGAATATTGATTGTCATAACTTAATAGTGGGGAATGGAATTAATTAAATGACTGCTTATTTTCCATGAAGAAAACAAAACAAAATGAAAACTACATCAATAAAGTTCATCCAACATATTTTAAATAAAAATGCATAGCTATATGAGAACATTTTTATTTATAAAATTTTGGTTAGAAATTAATGCCATTCCATGCCCAATTATTTTCTTGTTAATTTAAAGGGAACTTTTAGAGTTTAGGGAAAAAAAGAAAAATTTTGATGTTGTTCAGTCTCTCAGTAGTGTTCAATACTTTGCAACCCATAGATTGAAGCATACCAGGCTTTCCTCTCCATCACCAACTCCCAAAGCTTGCTCAAACTCATTAAGTCAGTGATGCCATCCAACCATCTCATCTTCTGTCATCCCCTTCTCCCCCTGCCTTCAATCTTTCCCAGCATCAAGATCCTTTGCAATAAGTCAACTCTTTTCATCAGGTGGTCAAATTGTTGGAGTTTCAGCTTCAGCATCAGTCCTTCCAATGAATATTCAGGACTGATTTCCTTTAGGATGGACTAGTTTGATTCCCTTGCAGTCCAGGGGACTCTCAAGAGTTTTCTCCAACACCACAGTTCAAAAACATGATCAATTCTTTGGTGCTCAGCTTTCTTTATGGTCCAACTCTCACATTCATACATGACTATGGGGGAAAAAAACAAACAAACAACAACAACAACAACAACAAAAAATAAATAAATAAATAGCTTTGACTAGATGGACCTTTGTTGGGAAAGTAATATCTCTGCTTTTAATACACTGTATAGGTTTCCTCCAAGGAGCAAGTGCCTTTTAATTTCATGGCTGTGGTCACCATCTGCAGTGCTTTTGAAGCCCAAGAAAATAAAATTTGTCACTGTTTCCACTGTTTCCCTATCTATTTGTCATGAAGTGATGGGACTGAATGCCATGATCTTATTTTTTGAATGCTGAGTTTTAAGCCAGCTTTTTCACTCTCCTCTTTCACTTTCATCAAGAGGCTCTTTAGTTCCTGTTTGCTTTCTGCCATAGGGGTGGTGCCATCTACATCTGAGGTTATTGATTTTTTCTCCCAGGAATCTGATTCCAGCTCGTGCTTCATCCAGCCCTGCATTTCACATGATGTTCTTACTCTGCATATAAGTAAAATAAGCAGGGTGACAATATACAGCCTTGATGCATTTATTTCCCAATTTAGAACCATTCTATTGTGTCACTAACTCCTTGGATCAAGATTTTCTGACTGAAAATCTTTAAAAATGATGTTCATATATATAGGACCTATATTTAAATATGGCTTATATTAAAAGTTTCTTCTGAAAACACATATTTTAAAAATATTTTGCATGCTGCATCATTAAAAATGACATATCTTCCCAAATTAAATGGTTGGTTTAGACTAGGTAACAACATCTTTTTCCTCTTCTGCTCATAGCCCAGAAACATGAAGGTAATAACTAAGGTTATATCATGAAAGATCATTAAACTGATATATTCCAAATTGTGGTGCTGGAGAAGATTCTTGAGAGTTCCTGGAACAGCAAGAGACACAATCATTCAATTCTAAAGGAAATTAACCCTGAATATTCATTGGAAGGACTGATGCTGAAGCTCCAATATTTTGACCAACTCATTCAAATAGATGACTCATTGGAAAAGATGCTTGGAAAGACTGAAGGCTGGAGAAGGGAACAACAGAGGATGTAATGGTTGGATGGCATCCCCGACTAAATGGACATGTGTTTCAGCAAACTCTGGTACATAGCGAAGGACAGGGAAGCCTGGCATGCTGTAGTCCATGGGGTCATAAATTTGGACACTACTTAGTGACTGAACAACAACAACTTCGAATCATCCCTACAAAGTCATTGCTCATGTCTTTTGCTATATTATTAGTTAATGAATTCTGAAATTCAGAGACAAATTTTGATAGCACATTCCTTCCAATATAATCTTATACAGATGGTGAATTATCTTGCAATTTTAAAATGTCTTTCTAGGTATCAAAAAATAATATACATTTCATAGATGAAACTGCCATAGAAATACAAACTTTTCAGGAAATTGTAAGAATTTATAATCTAGGATTTCAAGTGTAACTTCTAAATTCTTAATATATTTTTTTGATCAGGCACCTTTCTGATATCTGTCAATATATATATTATTTTTTATCCTGAAATTCACCCCTTGAATTTATGTACTTCTCCTGGACTATGCTTCCTAATTTATCCAGGGTTAACTGCCTCAAATTCCTGCCCTTAATCCTCATCTGCATATTACTAGGTGTTCATCCACCCCTTTTAAGGTTTAACTTCTCAGCCTCTATGATCGATTCTCTCCTTATTCATCACCTCAGGACATCATATTATGGGCCCCATGAAAAATAAACAGCTTTTTGGCCCCACGACTTCACTTTAACTTTTCACTTTCATGAACTGGAGAAGGAAATGGCAACCCACTCCAGTGTTCTTGCCTGGAGAATCCCAGGGACGAGGGAGCCTGGTGGGCTGCCGTCTATGGGGTCGCATAGAGTCAGACACGAATGAAGTGACTTAGCAGCAGCAGCAGTAAACCTAAAGGAGACTATGCTGCCTTCAAAATCCAAAGGCCCAATAAGTGTTGTACCTCGTTTTTGATTGTTAGGGAACTGATGTCACAACTTATCTTTCACTTTGCACTTCTAGAAATTTCACTGAAGTTGAAGGTCTCTGAAATTGTGTCAAGATTTATTTCACACCATCTTACATATCTGTAACTTACTAATGTTAGTAAGAATAGCAAGGACAGATATGAAAGCCTTTCTAAGTGAACAATACAAAGAAATAGAGGAAAATGATAGAATGGGAGAGACAAGATCTCTTCAAGAAAATTAGAGATACCAAAAAATATTTCATGCAAAGATGGGCACAATAAAGGACAGAAATGGCATAGACCTAACAGAAGCAGAAGATATTAAGAAAAGGTGGCAAGAATACACAAAAGAACTATACAAAAGTAATATACATGACCCAGATAATCACGATGGTGTGATCACTCACCTAGAGCCAGATATCAAGGAGTACTAAGTCAACTGGGCCTTAGGAAGCATCACTACAAACAAAGTTAGTGGAGGTGACGGAATTCCAGCTGCTAAGTTCAGTTCAGTCACTCAGTCATGTCCGACTCTTTGAGAACCCATGAACCACAGCACTCCAGGACTCCCTGTCCATCACTAACTCCCGGAGTCCACCCAAACCCATGTCCATTGAGTTGGTGATGCCATCCAACCATCTCATCCTCTGTCCAGCTGAGCTATTTCAGATTCTAAATGACGATGCTGTAAAAGTGTTGCACTCAATATGCCAGCAAATTTGGAAAACTCAGCAGTGGCTACAGGACTGGAAAAGGTCAGTTTTCATTCCAATCCTAAAGGATGGAAATGTCAATGAATGTTCAAGCTACTGCACAGTTGCACTCATTTCACGTGCTGGCAAAGTAATGCTCAAAATTCTCCAAGCCAGGCTTCCACAGTACATGAACAGAGAACTGCCAGATGTTCAAGCTGGATTTAGCAAAGGCAGAGACATCAGAGATCAAATTACCAACATCCTTTATATCATAGAAAAAGCAAGAGAATTCCAGGAAAAAAATCTACTTCTGATGTATTGACTGCACTAAAGCCTTTGACTGTATGGATCACAACAAACTGGAAAATTCTACAAGAGATGAGAATACCAGACCACCTTTACTGTCTCTTGTAAAACCTGTATGCAGGCCAAAAAGCAACAGTTAGAACCATACATTGAACAACAGACTGGTTCCAAATCAGGAAAGGAACACGTCAAGGTTGTATATTGTCACCCTGCTTATTTAACTTGTATACAGAATACATCATGCAAAATGCCAGGCTGGATAAAGCACAAGCTGGAATCAAGATTGCTGGGAGAAATATCAATAACCTCAGATATGTTGATGACAACCATCCTTATAGTAGAAAGCGAAGAGGAACTAAAGAGCATCTTGATGAAAGTGAAAGAGGAGAGTGAAAAAGCTGGCTTAAAACTCAAAGTTCAAAAAACAAAATCATGGCATCTGATCCCATCATTTCATGGCAAATAGATGGAGAAGCAATGGAAACAGTAAGAGACTTTATTTTCTTGGGCTCCAAAATCACTGCAGATGGTGACTGCAGCCATGAAATTAAAAGACC
Organism: Bubalus bubalis; assembly: GCF_019923935.1. Lineage (NCBI taxonomy): Eukaryota > Metazoa > Chordata > Mammalia > Artiodactyla > Bovidae > Bubalus > Bubalus bubalis. The sequence continues at coordinate 83,018,446 of NC_059169.1, read as the reverse complement.
CTTGTTCTTTGGAAGAAAAAGCTATGACAAAACAAGAGAGCATATTAAAAACCAGAGACATTACTTTCTCTGCTACTGCTGCTGTTAAGTTACTTCAGTTGTGTCCAACTCTGTGCAACCCCATAGACGGCAGCCCACCAGGCTCCCCCGTCCCTGGGATTCTGCAGGTGCCTTCTCCGTTACTTTCACTACAAAGGTCTATACAGTCTAAGTTATGTTGCTGGGTTTTTTTTTCCCATATTCAGTTATGGATGTGACATTTGGACCATAATGAAGGCTAATGCTGTGGTGAGTTTGAGCAAGCTCTGGGAGATGGTGAAGGACAGGGAAGCTTGGCGTGCTCCAGTCCATGGTGTAGCATAGAGTTGGGCATGACTGGGCTACTGAACAACAGCAATTAGTTAAGGTCGTGGCTACTATGGGAGTATGTTCTGTTTCCTTAGAGAACTGTGACTGATACAAATTTTGGTTGTAAAAGAACAGAATCTCATGGGTGAACTTACTGAATTTCTTCTGGATTTTCTAGAATCTTAGAATTGGTTCTCTAGTCTGAATAGATTTGAAGTCACTGCTAACACTATTTCCAATGCTAAAGATGTCACTCACAGTCAATGTCATGATGCAGAAACAGAGATATGGAAAATATCACTATTGGGTGTTTGTAATTAAATACTTAAAAAAAAGCATTGTTGTGGGCCACTGTGTATCTGATACCTTACATATTTCAGCTAAACTAATCAAGAAATTGTCTTGTTAACTGCTCTTTCAGTTCTTTCCCTTGTTTGCATTTAGATCATTGCTAATAGATACACTGATTACTTCATGAAGCTCTAAATGTTGTCAGAGTTATACTACAAAATTTAACTACTATGTCTCCTAAATACTGTTCTCCTAAATACTGTCTGACACCTCCATTCCTGTCACAGTTGCTCTTCCTTTACTTCTAAAACTGAAACTTTACCCATTACTTGTGAAAACCTGTCATCTTTTTGGCACACAGTGGGATCTATATCTAGCCAAATATCTGCAAGTAATGCTATACAAGTTATTTTTATGTAATATATACTTATCATATATCTATACATGTCATTGTTCAGCAGTTTATAGATATTATAGAATAAAGCATCTCCATTAATTATTTCCTTTTTGTTTTCTAATAACAATAAATGTCCATTTACATGTATCCTCCTGAACTATGATTTATCTCATTTTTGAGCTTGTTCACAGGTACATGTTTTAAAGCATTTGTGTTGTCCTGCTGGCTTTATTTGTCAAAATTCAGTTTTATTAATAGAATATCAATACTTATTCCAGTTTCAGTTGTTATACTGAAATTTGCTAGTAAAAAAATTAATAGTCACTTAATAATCCTGTTTTAACTAAGACAAACTGTAGCTTAAAAAAAAAAATAGTCAGTACAATTTGCTTATAGGCCTTTCAGACTTTGTTCTTAAAGTTTCTGGAACTTTCCTGTCTGTGAAGTACAGGAATTCCTGAATTACACGAGGAACCCTCTCTGGGACAACCAATGAGAAATTAGACAGTTCAACCTGGGCTTTACAATAATTGCATCCTCCTCACTCTAGCTAAGAAGACACATGTTTCTCAGCACTGAGGTATGAAGATTTCCACTGTTTTTATCTGGAAAGACCAGTTCTAGCAACAAACAGCAGTAAATCTCTGGCACATATGCTACTGCCCTTAATGTCCTATGATTTTAGGAAATTATGTAGGTAATTTGGATGTAGTTCAATCTATTCAGCAGTGGAGCATGTTTAATATGGTTAAACTACTCTGCCAGAGTAATATACTTAAGATACAGCTTTATTTTGGGCTTCCCTGTAGCCCAGTGGAAAAGAATTCACCCGCCCATGCAGGAGACACCAGTTTTATCCCTGATCCAGGAAGATCCCACATGGTGACAAGCAACTAAGCCCATGTGCTGCAGCTATTGAACCTGTACTCTAGAGCCTGGGAACCACATCTATGGAGCCCACGTGCCACAACTCCTGAAGTTCAAGCACCCTAGAGTCCGTGCACTCCTCCCACTGCTTTGAGAAGCCCACTCAATGCAACTAAAGAGTAGTCCATGCTTGCCAGAACTAGAGAATACATTGCACAGCAATGAAGACCCAGCCCAAACATAAATAAATAAATAAGAATAGGGTTTATTTAAACCAAAATCTAACAAAATGTCTTCACTTAGAAGCACCTAATGAAACTAAACCCAAAGTTTTGGCAAGGAAGACTCACTGTTAGTTGCATTTGTGTCATTTAGAGAACTTAAAGTCATTCTAGGTGAGGTGAAGGAGGCACTACCTTCTTCATTACTATACATAATTTCAACTAGGATCAGGCCAAAAATTTGCATTTCTAAATAGTTCAGAAAAGTCCATAGAAGGGTTTCAAAGACTTTTATAAAGAAGAATGTCTGTCTGTCTTTGTGCATCAGTATCAATGCCCATCAAAATTTCCTAATAATGCAAAGGAAAAGGCAAATCTATATACTTGATCAGATGTCAAAGGAATGAGAGGTAGACTATTAAGATGCCCTTAATGCTTCTTCTGGCTTTTTATTTTGCTCTGTTCACCAATGTGAGTCAGGTGGACGTTTGTGAGAGAATAGTGTTTGGTAGCCAGGGCCACTTTGGGTTATTTCTTCCTAAATGTAATACAGGTAATGGAATAAGGGAGATAATACAGAGAAGTGACTCCTTCCAGCTAAGAAGCAGTTAATGAAGCCCATATATGCATTCAAGAAGCACATGGGATCCTCTCTAGCTATGGATAGTGGCTAATCTGGTCATCCAGAATTGACACTGTGGACTGCATGGCTCCAAAATCTCTGAATAAGGGCTCACCATATCCAATGGCCTATAGATAAACTGAATGAGAATAGATATAGTAGAGCAAGAGCCCACTGTTGGAATATGGAATAATGATATGATCTTGGTCTTCTTCCTCCTAAATTTCATATTAGTATTAACAAACTAAATATTAGAGTGGTAATTAGTCCCTTGATTTATCCCATTAAGGTGAATATCTTTTAATTATGTGTTTTTTTGTGTAAATTTGTTTCAACTGTGAACACTCTTTAGAGAATATTAATACTTTAGCAAATCTTTCCATTGTTCTAACATTGCTAGAAGTATATGAAACTTTTAATGATTTTGGTATGAAACCCATATTCATGATGAAAACTAAGACAATATTTCTTTCAAGTCTATACCAGGGATGACCTCAGGGACAATTTTGACTAGAATTTTTCTTACTAGGTCAGAGAGCTCTATATTGGTTTAAGTTGGAAGTCACTCAGACTGGCCCATTTTAGCAAAGGTCTGTCCTGAGGAGCAGGCCAGACATATCAGCAGCAGTTCACAATTCTTGTGGTTGATCTTTGGTTACTTGAACTCCCTAACTTAAAGTAATTGGGTCAATAGCCCCCGCTTATTACAAGAAATAAACTTTATTATCATTCTTCTATCTTTATACACTTCATTTAGTCAGTTATCCTCTTCTGGACTGCCACAGATCTCCTTGGACCAGTACCAACTGTCATGGTTACACGACTGCCTGTTAACTGCCTCTGAACTCCCTTACCTTCTTTTCTTCTGTTAGATGCACTTTCTCCATTTGAACATATTGCACCCATATCTCTTCCTGGCATGAAACAGTACTCTAACTCACCTACTCTAATTCTTAATCTAGATCTTAAAAAAAGATCAATATTTACCAAATGGAATAGACATTGAATTCTATAGACTCCATAAGAGATAACGAATTTTCTCTAAAAATAATTCATCAGAAAAGCATTTAAGGCAAGGAATTAGCTGTAATATAGCTTTAATATTGATTTTAGGTATGCTGGACCTACAATATGTTCCTGCTTATATTACTACACAGTGGCAGGAAATACTACATAAATTACACAGCTGGTTGACTGCTGCTGTGCTGAAGATATGTAAATAGCCAATCAGAAATTTCTCTCCTAAAACTTTATACAAGAGAAATGGAAAACTATATTCACACACAAAATAATTGTAAAGTAATGCTTAATAAAGCTGTTACTTTGCTAATAATAACCAAAACCTGGAAACAACCTAGATGTTATTTAACAAGAGAATGATTAAGCAATCTTATAATGCATACAAATCATGGAATACTATTTAGCAATAATAGGAAAAAAATTATTAAAACACACAAAAATATGTCTGAATCTCTGGGGAATTATGCAGAGTGAAAAACAAACCCCCAAAGTTTAAATACAGTATAATTTAATTTATATAATATTTTTAAATGACAACTTTATAGAAATAGAAAATAAATTAGTGGTTGCAAAAAATTAAGGAGAAGTGAGTGAGAAGGAAGAGAATACGGTTTTAAATAGGCAGCATGAGAAATCTGGATGATGATGGAAATGCTCCGTTTCTTCACTGTATAGTTCAGTTCAGTTCAGTCATTCAGTCGTGTCCGACTCTTTGTGACCCCATGAATCGCAGCATGCCAGGCCTCCCTGTCCATCAAAAACTCCCAGAGTTCACCCAAACTCACGTCCATCGAGTCGGTGATGCCATCCAGCCATCTCATCCTCTGTCCGCCACTTTTTCTCCTGCTCCCAATCCCTCCCAGAATCAGAGTCTTTTCCAATGAGTCAACTCTTTGTATGAGGTGGCCAAAGTACTGTAGTTTCAGCTTTAGCATCATTCCTTCCAAAGAACACCCAGGACTGATCTCCTCTAGAATGGACTGGTTGGATCTCCTTGCAGTCCAACGGACTCTCAAGAGTCTTCTCCAACACCACAGTTCAAAGCATCAATTCTTAGACACTCAGCTTTCTTAACAGTCCAACACTCACATCCATACATGACTACTGGAAAAACCATAGCCTTGACTAGATGGACCTTTGTTGGCAAAGTAATGTCTCTGCTTTTCAATATGCTATCTAGGTTGGTCCTAAGTTTTCTCTCAAGGAGTAAGTGTCTTTTAATTTCATGACTGCAATCACCATCTGCAGTGATTTTGGAGCCCCCCCAAAAATAAAGTCTGACAGTGTTTCCACTGTTTCCCCATCTATTTCCCATGAAGTGATGGGATCAGATGCCATGATCTTCGTTTTCTGAATGTTGAGCTTTAAGCCAACTTTTTCACTCTCCATTTTCACTTTCATCAACTTTTTAGTTCCTCTTCACTTTCTGCCATAAAGGTGGTATCATCTGCATATCTGAGGTTATTGATATTTCTCCCAGCAATCTTGATTAAATCTTGTGCTTCTTCCAGCCCAGTGTGTCTCATGATGTACTCTGCATATAAGTTAAATAAACAGGATGACAATATACAGCCTTGACATACTGTTTTTCCTATTTGGAAATAGTCTGTTGTTCCATGTCCAGTTCTAACTGTTGCTTCCTGACCTGCACATAGGTTTCTCAAGAGGCAGGTCAGGTGGTCTGGTATTCCCATCTCTTTCAGAATTTTCCACAGTTTATTGTGACCTACAGAGTCAAAGACTTTGTCATAGTCAATAAAGCAGAAATGTTTTTCTGGAACTCTCTTCCTTTTTTGATGATCCAGTGGATGTTGGGAATTTGATCTCTGGTTCCTCTGCCTTTTCTAAAACCAGCTTGAGCATTGGGAAGTTCACAGTTCATGTATTGCTGAAGCCTGGCTTGGAGAATTTTGAGCATTCTTCACTGTATCACCACCAATATTCTAACTCTGATACTCTCCAACAGTTTTTTCAAGATGTCAGCCTCAGCGGAAATTGGCTAAGTGGTATATGGGATTTCTCTATATCTTCTCTTGCAACTACATATGAATCTACAATAATTGAAAATGTTTAAAGGGTTAATTTAAATAGCAATAAAATCAGTCCTGGGTGTTCATTGGAAAGACTGATGCTAAAGCTGAAACTTCAATACTTTGGCCACCTCATGTGAAGAGTTGACTCATTGGAAAAGATTCTGATGCTTGGAGGGATTGGGAGCAGGAGGAGAAGGGGACGACAGAGGATAAGATGGCTGGATGGCATCACCGACTTGATAGATGTGAGTTTGAGTGAACTCTCGGAGTTGGTGATGGACAGGGAGGCCTGGAGTGCTGCAATTCAGGGGGTCACAAAGAGTCGGACATGACTGAGTGACTAAACTGAACTGAACCTATGAACATCATGAGATGATCAATACTGAAATCATATTGATTATATTCTTTACAGACAAAGATGGAGAAGCTCTATACAGTCACCAAGAACAAGACTGGGAGCTGACTGTGACTCAGATCATGAAATACTTATTGCCAAAGTAAGACTTAAATTGAAGTAGGGAAAACCATTAGACCACTCAGGTATGACCTAAATCAAATCCCTTACGACTATACAGTGAAAGTGACAAATAGATTCAAGGGATTAGATCTGATAGACAGAGTGCCTGAATAATTATGTACAGAGGTTTGTGACATTGTACAGGAGACAGTGATCAAGATCATCCACAAGGAAAAGAAATGCAAAAAGGCAAAATGGTTGTCTGAAGAGGGCTTATAAACAGCTATGAAAAGAAGACAAGCAAAAGGCTAAGGAGAAAAGGAAAGATATACTCATTTGAATGCAGAGTTCCAAAGAATAGCAAGGAGAGATAAGAAAGCCTTCCTCAGTGGTAAATGCAAAAAAAAAAAAAAAAAAATAGAGGAAAACAATGGAATGGGAAAGACTAGCGATCTCTTCAAGAAAATTAGAGATACCAAGGGAACTTTTCATGCAAAGATGGGGTCAATAAAGGACAGAAATGGTATGGACCTAACAGAAGCAGAAGATATTAAGAAGAGGTGGCAACAATACACAGAAGAACTATTCAAAAAAGATCTTCATGACCCAGATAATCACGATGGTCTGATCACTCACCTAGAGTGATCCTAAAATGCAAAGTTAAGCAGACCTTAGGAAGCATCACTATGGACAAAGCTAGGAGGTGATGGAATTCCGGTTGAGCCATTTCAAATCCTAAAAGATAATGCTGTGAAAGTGCACTTACTATAGTAGCAAATTTGGAAAAGTCAGCAGTGGCCACAGGACTGGAGAAAGTCAGTTTTCATTCCAATCCCCAAGTAAGGCAATGCCAAAGAATACTCAAACTACCACACAATTGCACTCATCTCACACGCTAGCAAAGGAATGCTCAAAATTCTCCAAGTCAAGCTTTAACAGTATGTGAACTATGAACTTCCAGATGTTCAAGCTGGATTTGGAAATGCAGAGGAACCAGAGATCAAATTGCCAGCATCTACTGGATCATCAAAAAAGCAAGAGTGTTCCAGAAGAACATCTACTTCTGCTTTATCGCCTATGCCAAAGCTTTTGATTTTGTGGATCACAACAAATTGTGGAAAATACTTAAAAAGATGGGAATAACAGACCACCTGACCTGTCTTCTGAGAAATCTGTATGCAGGTCAGGAAACAACAGTTAAAACTGGACATGGAACAGCAGAATGATACCATATCCAGAAAGGAATATATCAAGGCTGCATATTGTCACCCTGCTTATTTAACTTATATGCAGAGTACATCTTGAGAAATGCTGGACTGCATGAAACAAAAGCTGGAATCAAAATTGCTGGGAGAAATATCAATAACTTCAGATATGCAGATGACACCATCCTTATGGCAGAAAGTGAAGAAGAGCAAAAGAGTCTCTTGATGAAAGTGAAAGAAGTGCGAAAATGTTTGCTTAAAACTCAACATTCAGAAAGCTAAGATCATGGCATCTTGTCCCATCACTTCATGGCAAATAGGTGGGGAAACAGTGACAGACTTTATTTATTTATTGGCTCCCAAATCACTGCAGATGGTGATCGCAGCCATGACACTTGCTCCTTGGAATAAAAGTTATGACCAACCTAGACAGCTTATTAAAAAGCAGAGACATTACTTTGCCAACAAAGGTCCATCTAGTCAAACCTATGGTTTATCCAGTAGTCATGTACAGATGTGAGATTTGGACTATAAAGAAACCTGAGTGCGGAAGAATTGATGCTTTTGAACTGTGGTGTTGGAGAAGACTCTTGAGAGTCCTTGGACTGCTAAGAGATCCAACCAGTCCATTCTGAAGGAGATCAGCCCTGGGATTTCTTTGGAAGGAATGATGCTAAAGCTGAAACTCCAGTACTTTGGCCACCTCATGCAAAGAGTTGACTCATTGGAAAAGACTCCAATGCTGGGAGGGATTGGGGGCAGGCGGAGAAGGGGACGACAGAGGATGAGATGGCTGGATGGCATCACTGACTCGATGGACGTGAGTCTGAGTGAACTGTGGGAGTTGGTGATGGGCAGGGAGGCCTGGCATGCTGCGATTCATGGGGTCACAAAGCCTCGGACATGATTGAACAACTGAATTCATATAGGCTTCTCCTGTAGCTCAGACATGCTGAAGCTGAAACTCCAATACTTTGGCCACCTGATGGGAAGAACTGACTCATGGAATAACTGACTCAAATTGATGCTAGGGAAATTGAAGGCAGCGGGAGAAGGGGATGACAGAGGATGAAATGATTGGATGATATCACTGACTTGATGGACATGAGTTTGAGCAAGCTCTGGGAGTTGGTGATGGACAGGGAGGTGTGCTGCAGTCCATGGGGTGGCAAAGAGTCGGACATGACTGAGCAACTGAACTGAACTGAGCTGATGGGTACCTTCCTTCCAAGTTTGGTAGTTTTTTAGTCGCTAAGTCATGCCTATCTCTTTGTGACCCCATGGACTGTAGCACATCAGGCTCCTCTGTCCTCCAATGTCGTCTCCTGGAGTTTGATCATATTCATGTCCATTGAGTTGGTGATTCTATGTAACCATCTCATTCTCTGTCACCCCTTTTGCCTTCAGTCTTTCCCAGCATCAGTACTAGTAGTCACTACCACTACCAGTAGTAGTAGTTGCTACCAGTAGTAGTGTTAGTCGCTCAGTCATGTCTGAGTCTTGCAGCCCTATGGGTTGTAGCCTGCCAGGGTCCTTTGTCCATGGGATTCTCCAGGCAAGAATACTGGAGTGGGTTGCCATGCCCACTTCCCAATAGGTAGTTTCAAAGCAGGTCTAGTGCAAGTCAGGACATTCAACTTTGCTCAGCAGTAATATGTGTACCTCCACCACAGTGATTATGGAGATTACAAGATTATAAATACCTATCTTTGACCAACAATAATGAGATACCACCCCAACCTTGGGTGTCAATGGAGACTAAGTGAGGAACTTAGGATTTTGTTTCCACTTGGCATCAAGGAGATAGTGCTCAGCCTTAGTGTCAGAAAAATCAGCTAGAAGAGATGGTTTTCATTTTTAATTTAGTTCAGTTGCTTAGTTGTGTTCAACTCTTTGTGACCCTATGCACTGAAGCTGAAGCATGCCAGGCCTCCCTATCCATTACCAACTCTTGGAATTCACCCAAACTCATGTCCTTTGAGTCTGTGATGCCATCCAACCATCTCTCCTCTGTTTCATCCCCTTCTCCTCCTGCTCTCAATGGTTTTCATAAGATACAAGAATCCATAACATATTAGGAAAATGTCCAAGTTTTGACTGAAAGTTTTTCAGGGAGTGGCCAAAATGGCAGAGTAGAAAGATGCTAAGCTCACTTCCTCCCACTGCTGATGGACAGGGAAGCCTGGTGTGCTGCGATGCATGGGGTCGCAAAGAGTCGGACACAACTGAGCGACTGATCTGATCTGATCTGATCTGACAGAGTAACAGTAGGTGAGAAATACCAAAATACTAGCTAAAGGTATTCTCTAACTAAATGTGTAAAGAAGAAACCACAAGGGAGGGAAGAAGGGCAGGGATGCAATATAATCCAGATCCATACACACAAGTGGGTGACTCACAAACATGAGAATTATTACAATTGTAGAACTTCTCAAGGAGCAAGGAGTCCAAGTTGCTACCCAAACTGGAATTCCTGCACCAAGAAGATAAGACCACAGAAGTCTGGATTTGAAAGCCAATGGGCTTACTTTTGGGATAACTAGAGGACTGAGGGCAAGAAAATCCACTCCTAAAGAGTACATGCAAAATCTCACATAATCTGAGACCCACGGAAGAAACAATAATTTGAAAAGAGTCTGGGTCAAACCATCTAATGATCTTGGAGAGTCTTCCAGAGTGGCAGTAAGCAACTGGAGCTCACCCTGAGGACATGGACACTAGCAGCAGCCATTTTAGAGAGTTCAGTCTACCATGAGGACACTGGGGTTCGCAAGTGCTCATTTGGAGTCCTCATTTAGTTTATGACCTAAGTGACCCAGCCCTGCCCACCAGCCATTTAGGCACCACTATAAGATACTCAAGACCAGGCAGTTATCCAAGAAAGTCTTAGTTCTACCCATCATTAGCCCACGTCCCTTACAATCCCTTGAAGCCACAGTTACCCCAAGCCTTGATCTGTCCACCAGAAGGCCCAGGACCCAGCCCCACACACTAGTGCACTGGCACTAGACACATGACTACTTGGAGCCTCAGAGCCAGCAGTATAAACTTCACTGCCACCACATCAGTGGGTTGGCAGCAAATCTTGGACTCCTTAGGCCCACTGTTGGGCAGAGATGAGTCTTGGGGTGGGTGATTGTGCATGTAGGGGTCCCAGATCTAGTGTTGTCCTGCTGGTGGGTGGAGCTCATTCCTGCACAGCTGGCTATAGAGTCTGGGGTTCCTAAATTGGATGTCAGCCTACTGCTGAGTAGGGCTGGATCCCAGGGTGGACAGCTAAGGAGGCCAGGTGGCTTGGAGCTCACATCTGCCTGCAGGTGGGTGAATCTGGGGCCCAGGGGTTTCTGGGGCTAATTCTGGCCACTGATGGACAGAACCATGTTCCAGGGTCTCAGGCTGCAGGACTTTGGGGGGTTTTGGAGCTGGTGTTAGCTGAATGGTGGCTGACACTGCAGCCAGCCACCTCATTACTCAGCTCCATCCACAAGACTTCCCACAGTAGTCAACTAGGCACAACAGAAGGGACCACAAAGTGACGGGGGGAGTGTACCAAGAGAATATAGCTTTGATAACAAAAAGAGTGTGCACTGCTGTAACACATAAGACATCTCCTAGGAAAGGCCACTTACCAAGGCTGGGAAATGAAATCAACCTGTATAATACACAGGAAAAAAAAGATAGACAAAATGATAAAATGGAGGAATAATTTTAAAATAAATGAATCAGTTACAATCCAGAAAAATAAATAATTGAAGTGAAGATAAGCAATCTACCTGGTAAAGAATTCAAGGTAATAATGGTAAAGATGCTGAAAGAACTTGGGAAAATATTGGATGATTGAGTGAAAAATTAGAGGCTTAAAACAAAGACATAAAAATATAGACAGATAAAACATAACAGAATAATACCATAACTGAAATAAAAATACCCTAGAATAAACTAAAATTGGATTAAATGATTCAGAGGAATGAATCAGCTGAACAAAACGTAAAATGGTTTGAAAGTGATTGTGAAAGTCACTCAGTCATTTCTGACTCTTTGCGACCTCATGGACTATACAGTCCATGGAATTCTCCAGGCCCGAATACTGGAGTGGATAGACATTCATTTTTCCATGGAATCTTCCCAACTCAGGGATCAAACCTAGGTCTACTGCATTGCAGGAAGATTCTTTACCACTGAGCCACAAGGAAAGCCCAAAAAGGTATGAAGTCCTCAAAAACTAAAAATATAATTACCACATGATCCAGCAATTCCACTCTAAGTATTTACCCTAAGTAAATAAAAACACAAATTAGAAAAGATATATGCACCCCTGTGTTCATAGCAGCACTACTTACAATAGCCAAGATAAGGAAGCAAAGGAAGTCTCCATCATAAGTAAGTGGATAAAGAAGATATGGTATATATTAATACATACAACGAATCCTCAGGTCAGTATTTTACTTTCATGGCTGCAGTCACCATCTGCAGTGATTTTGCAGCCCAAGAAAATAAAGTCTGTCACTGTTTCCATTGTTCAATGCAAAGAAGTAGAGGAAAACAACAGAATGGAAAGACTAGAAAGCTGTTCAAGAAAATTAGAGATACCAAGGGAAATTTTCATGAAAAGACAGGCACTATAAAGGACAAAAATGATATGGACCTAACAGAAACAGAAGATATTAAGAAGAGGTGGTAAGAATACACAGAAGAACTATACAAAAAAGATCTTCACAACCCAGATAATCACGATGGTGTGATCGCTCACCTAGAGCCAGACATCCTGGAGTGCAAAGTCAAGTGGGCCTTAGGAAGCATCACAAAGCTAATGGAGGTGATGGAATTCCAGCTGAGCTATTTCAAATCCTAAAACATGATACTGTGCTGAACTCAATATGCCAGAAAATTTGGAAAGCTCAGCAGTGGCCACAGGACTGGCAAAGGTCAGTTTTCGTTCCAATCCCAAAGAAGGGCAATGCCAAAGAATGTTCAAACTACTGCACAATTGTACTCGTTTCACATGCTAGCAAAGTAATGCTCAAAATTCTCCAAGTGAGACTCCTGTAGTGCATGAACCAAGAACTTCCAGATGTTCAAGTTGGATTTAGAAAAGGCAGAGGAACCAGAGTCCAAGTTGCCAGCATCCTTTGGATCACTGAAAAAGCAAGCGAGTTCCAGAAAAACATCTTATTCTGCTTTATTGACTACACCAAAGCCTTAACTGTGTGGATCACAACAAACTGTAGGTAATCCTTAAAGAGATGGGAATACCAGACCACCTGACCTGCCTCCTGAGAAATCTGTATGCAGGTCAAGAAGCAACAGTTAGAACAGGACATGGATTTATTTCAAACTGGGAAAGAAGCATGTCAAGGCTGTATACTGTCACCTTGTTTATTTAACTTATATGCAGAGTACATCATGAGAAATGCTGGGCTGCTTGAAGCACAAGCTGGAAACAAGACTACTAAGGGAAATATCAATAACCTCAGATAAGGAGATGACACCACCCTTATGGCAGAAAGTGAAGAACTAAAGAGCCTGTTGATGAAAGTGAAAGAGGAGAGTGAAAAAGTTAGCTTAACATTCAAAATTCGATAAACTAAGATCATGGCATCCAGTCCCATCACTTCATGGCAAATAGATGTGGAAACAATGAATACTACTCAGCCATGAAAACAAATGGTATCTTGCTATTTACAGTAACATGGATGGATTTCGAGTATTACATTAAGTGAAATATGTCAGAGAGGGAAATATAAATACATATGGCTTATTCATATGTGAAATCTTAAAAAAAATGAGCAAATGTTGCAAAACAGAATTATAGATATAGAGAACAAATAGGAGGTAGCCGAATGGTAAATGTGTAGAGAGCAATGAAATAAGTGAGGGAATTAAAAGATAAAAACTTCTGGTTGCAAAATAAATGAGTCAGGGGTATGAAATGTACAGCGTCGGGATATAGTCAATAACTATGTAATATCTTTCTATGGTGAAACATTATATCTAGACTTACCATAGTGATCATTTTGTAATGTATAGGAACAGCAAATAAGTTTGTTGTATAACAGGAAATAACATAGTGTTTTAGGTAAATTATATTACATAATCAAGCTCATAGAAAAAGAGAACAGATTACCAGAGGCAATGTGTAGATCAGTTCAGTTCAGTTCAATTAAGTTGCTCACTCATGTCCGACTCTTTGCAACCCCATGGATTGCAGCATGCCAAGCCTCCCTCTCCATCACCAACTCCAGGAGTTTACTCAATCTCATGTCCATTTGAGTCGGTGATGTCATCCAGTCATCTCATCCTCTGTCATCTCCATCTCCTCCAGGGTTCAATTTTTCCTAGCATCAGGGTTAGTAAGCTCTTCATATCAGGTGGCCTTAGTCCTTCCAATGAATATTCAGGACTGATTTCCTTTAGAATGGACTAATTGGATCTCCTTGCAGTCCAATGGGCTCTCAAGAGTCTTCTCCAACACCACAGTTCAAAAGCATCAATTCTTCAGTGCTCAGCTTTACTTTACAGTCCAACTCTAACATCTATACATGACTATTGGAAAAACCATAACCTTGACTAGACGGACCTTTGTTGGCAAAGTAATGTCTCTGTTTTTTTAATATTCTGTTTATGTTGGTCATAACTTTCCTTCAAAGGAGCAAACATCATTTAATTTCATGGCTGCAGTCACCATCTGCAGTAATTTTGAAGCCCAGAAAAATAAAGTCTGGCACTGTTTCTACTGTTTCCCTATCTATTTCCCATGAAGTGATGGCACCAGATGCTATGATCTTAGTTTTCTGAACGTTGAGCTTTAAGCCAACTTTTTCACCTTCTTATTTCACTTTCATCAAGAGACTCTTTAGTTCTTTGCACTTTCTGCCATAAAGGTGGTGTCACCTGTATATCTAAGGTTATTGATATTTCTCCCAGCAATCTTAATTCCACCTGGGCTTCATCCAGTCCAGCATTTCTCAAGATGTATTCTGCATATAAGCTAAATAAGGAGGGTGACAATATACAGTCTTGACATACTCCTTTCCCAATTTGACACCAGTCTGTTTTATGTCCAGTTCTAACTGTTCCTTCTTGATCTGCATACAGATTACTCAGAAGGCAGGTAAGGTGGTCTGGCATTCCCATCTCTTAAGAATTTCCCACAGTTTGTTGTGATCTACACAGTCAAAGCCTTTGGCATAGATGATAAAGCAGAAGTGGATGTTTTTCAGCAGAAGTAGTAGATGGTTTTTGGTGCTGGAGAGGTAGCTGTGCAGCTCTGGAACAGTGGTTGCATGGCGCTGGAGTGACTGTAGGAAGATACCCCACGTCCAAGGGCAGAGAAGCCCCAGAAAGACAGTAGGTGCTGGAGTGGCAGCTCCTAGTGTTGGAGCTGCTGTAGTCCAAGAGCAAAGGAGAAGCCTCAGAAAGATGGTAGGAGGGGTGAAATTGTGTTTTGAATCAAACCCCATACCTTCTAGAGATGCTCAAAGGGCTCAAACAAACCTGTCTGCACCAGGACACAGAAACCCCCAGAGACTGAGACAGAACTGTGTTTGGTTGTCTCCTGAGGAAGTTTGTGTCAGCAGTGGCCTGTCCCAGGGGCAAGAGCTCTGGGTGCAGAACACCTGGGTGTGGCATAAGCCCTCTTGGAGGAGGTCGCCACTAACTCCACAACAGAGCCACCAGAACTTACACAGGACTGGGGAAACAGACTCTTGGAGGGCACAAGCAGAATCTGTGTGCACCAGGACTTAGGAAAAGGAGCAGTGACCCCAGAAGAGACTGACCCAGACTTGCCTGGGAGTGTCCAGGAATCTGGTGGAGATGTGATTTGGCAGTGGCCTGCTGCAGGGTTAGGGGCACTGAGTGTAGCAGTCCCTGCATGGGACCTTTTGAAGGAGTTTGCAATTATCTTCATCACCCCCAGGATAGTTTCAGTTCAGTTCACTTCAGTTGCTCAGTCATGTCAGACTCTTTGCAACCCCATGAATTGCAGTACACCAGGCCTCCATGTCCATCACCAACTCCCGGAGTTCACTCAATCTCATGTCCATTGAATCGGTGATGCCATCCAGCCATCTCATCCTCTGTCATCCCCTTCTCCTCCTGCCCCCAATCCCTCCCGGCATCAGGGTCTTTTCCACTGAGTCAACTCTTTGCATGAGGTGGCCAAAGTACTGGAGTTTCAGCTTTAGCATCAGTCCTTCCAAGGAACACCCAGGACTGATCTCCTATAGGATGGACTGGATGGATCTCCTTGCAGTCCAAGGGACTCTCAAGAGTCTTCTCCAACACCACAGTTCAAGAGCATCAATTCTTTGACACTCAGCTTTCTTCACAGTCCAACTCTCACATCCATACATGACCACAGGAAAAACCATAGCTTTGACTAGATGGACATTTGTTGGCAAAGTAATGTCTCTGCTTTTCAATATGCTGTCTAGATTGGTCAAAACTTTTCTTCCAAGGAGTAAGTGTCTTTTAATTTCATGGCTGCAGTCACCATCTGCAGTGATTTTGGAGCCCCCCAAAAAATAAAGTCTGACACTGTTTCCACTGTTTCCCCATCTATCTGCCATGAAGATATGGGACCAGATGCCATGGTCTTAGTTTTCTGAATTTTGAGCTTCAAGTCAACTTTTTCACTCTCCTATTTCACTTTCATCAAGAGGCTTTGTAGTTCCTCTTCACTTTCTGCCATAAGGGTGGTGTCATCTGCGTATCTGAGGTTATTGATATTTCTCCCGGCAATCCTGATTCCAGCTTGTGCTTCTTCCAGTCCCGCGTTTCTCATGATGTACTCTGCTTCTAAGTTAAATAAGCAGGGTGACAATATACAGCCTTGACGTACTCCGTTTCCTATTTGGAACCAGTCTGTTGTTCCATGTCCAGTTTTAACTGTTGCTTCCTGACCTGCATATAGGTTTCTCAAGAGTCAGGTCAGGTGGTCTGGTACTCCCATCTCTTTCAGAATTTTCCAGTTTATTGTGATCCACACAGTCAAAGGCTTTGACATAGTCAATAAAGCAGAAGTAGATGTTTTTCTGGAACTCTCTTGCTTTTTCCATGATCCAGTGGATGTTGGCAATTTGATTTCTGGTTCCTCTGCCTTTTCTAAAACCAGCTTGAACATCAGGAAGTTCACAGTTCATGTATTGCTGAAGCCTGGCTTGGAGAATTTTGAGCATTACTTTACTAGCGTGTGAGATGAGTGCAACTGTGTGGTAGTTTGAGCATTATTTGGCATTGCCTTTCCTTGGGATTGGAATGAAAACTGACCTTTTCCAGTCCTGTGGTCACTGCTGAGTTTTCCAAAATTGCTGGCATATTGAGTGTAGCACTTTCACAGTATCATCTTTCAGGATTTGAAATAGCTCAGCTGGAATTCCATCACCTCCACTAGCTTTGTTCACAGTGATGCTTTCTAAGCCCCATTTGACTTCACATTCCAGGACATCTGGCTGTAGGTTAGTGATCACACCATCGTGATTATTTAGGTCGTGCAGTTCTTTTTTATACATTTCTTCTGTGTACTCTTGCCCCCCTCTTCTTAATATCTTCTGCTTCTGTCAGGTCCATACCATTTCTGTCCTTTATTGAGCCCATATTTGCATGAAATGTTTCCTTGGTATTTCTAATTTTCTTGAAGAGATCTCTGCTGCTACTGCTGCTAAGTCGCTTCAGTCCTGTCTGACTCTGTGGGACCCCATAGATGGCAGCCCACCAGGCTCCCCTGTCCCTGGGATTCTCCAGGCAAGAACACTGGAGTGGGTTGCCATTTCCTTCTCCAATGCATGACAGTGAAAAGTGAAAGTGAAGTTGCTCAGTAGTGTCTGACTCTTAGCGACCCCATGGACTGCAGCTTTCCAGGGTCCTCTGTCCATGGGATTTTCCAGACAAGAATACTTGAGTGGGGTGCCAGTCTTTCCCAATCTGTTCTTTTCCTCTATTTCTTTGCATTGATTGTTGAGGAAGGCTTTCTTAACTCTCCTTGCTATTCTTTGGAACTCTGCATTCAGATGCTTATATCTTTCCTTTTCTCCTTTACTATTTCCTTCTCTTCTTTTCACTGCTATTTGTAAGGCCTCCTCAGATAGCCAGGTCCCAAGTAAATAACAGGGAGGGAACACAGCTGCACCCATGAACAGAAAACTGGCTTAAAGATTTACTGAGCATGGCCCCACCCATCAGAGTAAGACCAAATTTGGCCTTCAATCAGTCTTTTCCATCAGGAAGCATCCATAAGCCTCTTATACTTCTTCATTAGATCACAGACAGACCAAATGTGTGGATAAAAGTAGGAATTAGATGAAAATGGGTAAAAGGTACAAATTTCCAGTTATAAGAAAAGTAAATAAAAGGGATGTAAGATGGAACATGATAAATATGATTATCACAGCTGTATGTTATATAAAAGAATAGTTAACAGAGTACATCCTAAATGTTCTCATCAAAAGAAAAAAAAATTATTTCTATTTCTTTATTTTGTGTCTCTATGAGATAATAGAATCTCACTAAACATATTGTGATAATCATTTCATAATGTATGTAAATAAAATGATTATGTTGTTTTCCTTAAACTTACCCAATCCTGTGAGTTGATTGTGTGAGTGCATGCTAAGTCCCTCCTGTTGTGTCTGACTCTTTGTGACCCCATGGACTACAGCCTACCAGACTCCTCTGTCCATGGGGATTCTCCAGGCAAGAATACTGAAGTGGGTTGACATGCCCTCCTCCAGGAGCTCTTCCCAACCCAGGGATCAAACCCAGGTCTCTTATATCTCCTGCGTTGGCAGGTTGGTTCTTTACCAGCACTGCCACCTTGGAAGCTCTGTAAGCCAATTACATTCAATCAAAAAGAGGAAAATTAACTGGCATATAAAAACATGGGGTTCAATCTTTAATTTTAAATTATTTGTTCTACAAAAGATAATGAAAATAATGAAATAAAAGCTACCTAATGGGAGAAAATATTTTCAAATCAAATATACTAGCAGAGGGTTATTATCTGGATTATATGAAAAGCTTTCAAAGCTAAATAATAATAATCATAAATGTTCAATTTAAAATGATTTAAGTAACAGGCATTCAAAGTCAGAAAGGAAGATGTAAAATTATCTCTGTTCACAGATGACATGGTTTTGTATGTAAAAAACCCTAAAGACTTTAAAAATATAGGTAAGTAGATAAAATTCAGTAATGTTGTGGGATACAAAATCACCAAACAAAAATAAGTTACAATTCCATATGTTCTATGTCCATAGTTTTGGAAAGGAAAGTAAGAAAACTTAATTTACAATAACATCAAAAAAGAACAAAATACTTAGAAATAAGCTATAAGATATTGGTGGAAAAATAATGAAGACATAAATAGAAAGAAAATATATATTCCTAAGTTGGAAAAACTAATATTTTTAAAATGTCTGTACTACCCAAAGTGATCTACACATTAAATGCATTCCGTATCAAAAACACTATGGATTAAAACAAACTAACAACAAACAAAAACCTTAAACTTCATATGGAGCCAAAATGAACCCTGAATAGTAAAAACAATCTTGGGAAAGAACAAATCTGAAGGCCTCACACTTCCTGATTTCAAATCATATTACAAAACTATAACAAATTAAAATTGTATGATACTGGCAAAAAGACAGACATATAGACTAATAGAGAACAGAGAGCCCAGAAATAAACCAATACATATGTGGTCAACTCATCTTCCACAATGTTGCCAAGAATATACAACAGAGAAATGACAGTCTTTTCAATAAAAAGTGCTGGGAAAATTGGATATTCACAGGCAAATGAATGAAATTTGACCTTCATCTTATACTACACACACAAAATAAAGCAAAAAAGTTAAAAGTTAAATATAAGACCCCAAACTGTAAAACTCTTTGAAGAAAACATAGAGGGAAAGCATCATGATTTTGGTCTTGGAAATGATTTATTGGCTATGACATAAAAGCATAGGCAATGAAAAATAGACAAACTGGACCAAAAACTAAAAAGTTTGTGCAAAAAAATGTAAACAGTCAACAGAGTTAAAAGACAATCTACAGAAAGAGAAAAATATTTATAAACTACATATCATAGAAATGGTTCGTGTTTAAAAATATATAAGGAACTCCTATAACTCATTGCATACAACCAAATAACTTGATTGAAAAATGGGCAAAGAACTTCAATGGACATTTCTCCAAAGAAGTCATTACAATGGCCAATAGCTATATGAAAAAGATGCTCAGCCTTACTAATATCCAAAGAAATGCAACACAGAAATTACAAGGAGAGGTATGACTTCACACCTGTAGGGATTGTCATTGTCATTATCATTTTTTTTTTTTTTTTTAGGTGTTAGTAAAGATATGGAACCAGTCCATTCTGAAGAAGATCAGCCCTGGGATTTCTTTGGAAGGAATGATGCTAAAGCTGAAACTCCAGTACTTTGGCCACCTGATGCAAAGAGTTGACTCATTGGAAAAGACTCTGATGCTGGGAGGGATTGGGGGCAGGAGGAGAAGGGGACAACAGAGAATGAAATGGCTGGATGGCATCACTGACAAGATGGACGTAGGTCTCAGTGAACTGCGGGAGTTGGTTATGGACAGGGAGGCCTGGCATGCTGCGATTCATGGGGTCGCAAAGAGTCGGACACAACTGAGCGACTGAACTGAACTGAAAGATATGGATGTGAGAGTTGGACTGTGAAGAAAGCTGAGCGCCGAAGAATTGATGCTTTTGAAGTGTGGTGTTGGAGAAGACTCTTGAGAGTCCCTTGGACTGCAAGGAGATCCAACCCATCCATTCTAAAGGAGATCAGTCCTGGGTGTTCTTTGAAAGGAATGATGCTAAAGCTGAAACTCCAGTACTTTGGCCACCTCATGCGAAAAGTTGACTCATTGGAAAAGACCCTGATGCCGGGAGGGATTAGGGGCAGGAGGAGAAGGGGAGGACAGAGGATGAGATGGCTGGATGGCATCACCGACTGGATGGGCATGATTTTGAGTGAACTGCAGGAGTTGGTGATGGACAGGAAGGCCTGGCCTGCTGCAGTTCATGGGGTTGCAAAGAGTCGGACACGACTGAGTGACTGAAATGAACTGAACTGAACTGAACTGAAAGATATGAAGAAAGCAAAATCATTGCAATTTGCTGTTGAAACTATAAAATGGTATAGCCACTATGGAAAACAGTCGAAGGATTCCTTAAAAAATTAAAAATAGAACTAACATGGTATACAGCAATCCAATCCCACCACGAGATATTTTTCATAAGAACTGAAAGCAGGGTATGAAAGAAATATTTGTACTCCCATGTTCATTACAGCATTAGTCACATTAGCCGATATATGGACATGAACTAAATGTCACTTGATGGATGGATGGATTGAGAAAACAGAGTATATACAAAGGAATATTATTTACTCTTAAAAATGAAGGAAATGCTGTCCTATGTGAAAATGTGGATGTATCCTGAAGAAATTATAAGTGAAATAAGTCCGTTACAAAAAGGCAGAAACAGCATAATTACACGTATGAATTACATTATAAAGTTACCACACCCACAGAAGTAGAGTGGTGGTTACCGGGAGCTTGGGGACTGTGCAGTGCCTATACAATTCAGTTATATAAGATTAAAAGCATTCTAGAGATCTGCATCAGTATGCTTATAGTTAACAATACAGTGTTAGTCACTCAGGTGTGGGCTGACCCCATGAACTTTGTGACCTCATGGACTGTAGCCCGCCAAGCTCCTCTGTCCATGGAATACAGGAGTGGGTGGCATTTCCCTCCTCCAGGTGATCTTCCCAGCCCAGGGATTGAACCCAGGTCTCCTGCATTGCTGATGGGTTCTTTACTGTCTGAGCTACTAGGGAAGACCAATGATACTTCACTGTACACTTAAACTTTTTAGAAGCTAGATCTCAGGGTTTTTTTGTTTTGTTTTGTTTTTCTTCATCTATATAAAGAAAAAAATGAGATGGTAAACAGGCAAACCCAAATAAGTCCAAAATGATTTGCCATTAAGAAAATTCTAATTAAAACCACAATGAGATATCACCACACATTTATAAGAATAAGTAAACTTAAAACCAAAATGGTTGTATCATATGCTGGCAATGATGTGAAGAAACAGAATACTCATATATGCTGATGGAAATGTGAAAAACTACATCCATTATAGAAAAGTTTGGCATGAGACTACTATATGACCCACAATTGCTGTCCTAGATATCTACACCAGAGAAGTGAAAATTTAGGTTAATCCAAAAATCACACACAAGTGTTTATAGCAACTTTATCTTCAGTAGCCAAACATTGAAACAACCTATGTATCATTTAGTAGGCCAATGGTTGCATACTTACTTTACATATGCTACAATAAAAGGGAACAAACTATTAAAAAGTACAACAGCTAGCCTGATTTGCCAGAAAATTATGCTTAAAAAAAATCCCAAAATGTTACATAGTGTTTGATTTCATTTGTATAAAATTTTTGAAATGACTAAGTTATAGAAAACAGATTAATGTTCTACAGAGAGAAAAGTCTATTTCCTAGGGAACAGCTAGTGACTCTGAGAAGTTAGTGTGGGTGACAGACAGGAGAGAACTGGGCGTGGTGATGAAAGTGCAGCATGGGGGATCCTGGAAGTGACGCGAAGGTTCTGATCTTAATATTTTTTACAGTTTTGTAGGATGTGAGTTCTGTGTGACACTATCTACATGGTCTTTAGACTTCTCCATGTTATTGCCTAAAACTGCATGCAAATCTATAGTTATCTCAAAGTAAAAATTAACAAAATTACCTGTTTTGGTGTATAAATCATGTCTTAAATATGTGCTCAGTCATTTCAGTTGTGTCCAGCTCTTTGTGACCCTGTGGACTGATAGGAGTCGCCAGCTTCCTCTGTCCTTTGGATTCTCCAGATGGAAATATAGGAATGGGTTATCATGCCATCCTTGTTTAACTGTATTAAAGATGCAGCTACATAATTTCCAGCATTCTTTAACTTTGTTTATATAGATAAATGAAAATAGTTATGTACTCACATATGTAAAGACATTTAAGAAAGCAATTGCCAATAAATAATAGACAAAATTGCTATAAATTTAAAATAATTGATATCCATTATTCTTAATTTTTTCATGTAGTTAAAAGAAAATAAATGTTTGTAGTAAAGAAATACCTAGCCAATTAACATCATGCCAATATAATTGAAATATAATATGCACAACATCCTTCTTTGAAAAATAGGAAAAAATGATGTTTTTCTTAGAATTAATATTACATGATTAGAAATCTAAGCAACTCTGAAGAATTACTTATATTTAAGCAAAAGCAAGAACTGAGACTGAAATAAAGACAAATGGTGATAATTCTAAGCACATGATTGACTTTCAATAAACTGAAAATGTATAATATTGTTTAATTTCACATCAGCATTTTAAAATGAATTGTTTTTACTAGGAAGTTTCTAAAGATTAACTGCAATGTGCTGGTCCACTGAGGAACATACTATTATAATCAGTTTAAACCAGATTCATCTGAGTCATAAAATATAATGATAATAATATAATGGTAATGATGATAAAGTGACTTGTATTAGGTCACTATAGTAAGTCAGAAATAAATGTAGTTAGAAAACTAAGGTGATCAGCCTATCCACTAAATCATACTGCTTTTCCAAATTTAAACACTCAATAATAATACCTATTCATTAAACATGTAACAGCAAAAAATTAAAAAGCAATACATCCTGGCTGCCTAAAGGGGAATAAATGTCTTCCACTTCTGGTCATTTTCCTATTTCACCTATGGTGTTACCTAAGAAATTAATCTCCTTCATTATTTCTGGAAATTGTTGGCTTTAATTGACTGCCTATTTTCAGCTATATCTTTTGCTATGCTTCAGGGAATAGAAAAATCCAATTCAACAGCCATATCAAATGAGGCCACTGTATTAGTTTGCTAGGGCTGCAATAATAAAGAACCACAGATGGGGTGGATTAAAATACAGAAATTTGTTTCCTCACATTTCTGGCAGCTAGAAGTCCAAGATGAATGTATGAGCAGGGTGGGCTCCTCCTGCTCCAGGCCTCTCTCCCTACCCTGTAGACAGCACCTTTTCCCTCTATCAATGTCTGTGCCCAGAGTTCCTCTTCTTATCAGAACATCTGTCATATTAGAAGAGAGATGGCCCTGAAGTCCTCATTCTAACCTCACGGCTCATACAAAGATCATCTCTCCAAATATGGTAATGTTCTAATGTACTAGGGAAAATGACTTCAACATATATATTTTTGAGGTACACAATTTAGTCCATAATAGACACAGGTATGTATATATATATACATATATATGCATATACATATACATATATATATATATATATACAGGTATATATATACACACACACACATATGTATATATACACACACACACATATATATATATATATTTATACTTTGCTGTATATATAATGCTCAGTATCATTAAACTTGAAATTCAGTTCAGTATTAGACACATGGCATTGTAGAATGTGTGTACTTTACATACAAAATACTTTAAAGGTCAGAAAATCAATCAGCTATATTTTACTTGTCATGCCTGCTAGACTTAGCCAATATAATATAATGAACACTATTCTGTATTTTAGCTTTGTATGAAACTGATTGATTCTCTATAAACCCATTATTATAGCTCAAATGCTTCTGTGGGATGGAAAAAAAAAAGGTTTGAATTGATGGTTTGAATAAGCACATACAATCTGTTGAGCTATAGATTTAATCAATCCTGGAAAATTGTGAAAGACATGGGAATACTGGACCACATGATCTTCCTTCTGAGAAATCTGTGTGCAGGTCACAAAGCAACAGTTAGAACTGGACATGGAACAACAGACTGGTTCCAAAAAGGAAAAGGAGTACCTCAAGACTGTATACTGTCACCACGCTTATTTAACTTATATACAGAGTACATCATGAAAAATGCTGGGCTGGATCAAGCACAAGCGGAAATCAAGATTACTGGGAGAAATATCAATAACCTCAGACGCAGATGACACCACCCTTATGGCAGAAAGTGAAGAGGAACTAAAGAGCCTCTTGATGAAAGTGAAAGAGAAAAGTGAAAAAGCTGGCTTAAAACTCAACATTCAGAAAACTAAGATCATGGCATCTGATCCCATCACTTAATGGCAAATAGATGAGGAAAGAGTGGAAACAGTGGCAGACTTTATTTTGGGGGGGCTCCAAAATCACTGTTTGGTGACTGCAGCCATGAAATTAAAATATACTTACTCCTTGGAAGGAAACTTATGATCGACCTAGACAGCAAGCAGATCCAACCAGTCCGTCATAAAGGAAATCAGTCCTAATCATTCATTGGAAGGACTGATGTTGAAGCTGAAACTCCAATACTTTGACCACCTGATGCCAAGAGCTGACTCATTTGAAAAGCCTCTGATGCTGGGAAAGATTGAGGGCAGGAGGAAAAGGGGATGGCAGAGGATAAGATGGTTGGATGGCATCACTGACTCAATGGGTATGAGTTTGAGTGAATTCCAGGAGTTGGTGAGGGACAGGGAGGCCTGGTATGCTGCAGTCATGGGGTTGCAAAGAGTTGGACATGATTGAGCAACCAAACTGTACTGAATTGAACTGATAGTTAACAATATGTGGTAGAAGTACCTCCCACGAGCCATGTAAAATATTTATGTGGCACAAAATACTGCAATTTAGAGAAAAGTTTTCTCTATCCACTCTTTTTGTAGCCTGAGAACTGAAACAGTTATTTACGGGTTTCAGTATTTGAAACAAAAATACAGTGAACAGAGGGAGTTCAGATATGATATGCTAATCATGATCAACTTCCAGGATCACAATATGATACTAAAAATTCTGAAGAAGCAAAATAGCACTTTTTACATATCATATCACAAGAAACGCTGGGCTGGAAGAAACACAAGCTGGAATCAGGATCACCTGGAGAAATATCAATAACCTCAGATACACAGATGACACCACCCTTATGGCAGAAAGTGAAGAGGAATTAAAAAGACTCTTGATGAAAGTGAAAGAGGAGAGTGAAAAAGTTGGCTTAAAGCTCAACATTCAGAAAACGAAGATCACTGCATCTGGTCCCATCACTTCATGGGAAATAGATGGGGAAAGAGTGGAAACAGTGTCAGACTTTATTTTTTGGGGCTCCAAAATCACTGCAGATGGTGACTGCAAACATGAAATTAAAAGACGTTTACTCCTTGGAAGGAAAGTTATGACCAACCTAGACAACATATTGAAAAGCAGAGACATTAATTTGCCAACAAAGGTCCGTCTAGTCAAGGCTACTGTTTTTCCAGTAGTAATAAATGGATGTGAGAGTTGGACTGTGAAGAAGGCTGAGTGCCAAAGAATTGTTGCTTTTGAAATGTGGTGTTGGAGAAGACTCTTGAGAGTCCCTTGGACTGCAAGGAGATCCAACCTGTCCATCCTAAAGGAGATCAGTCCTGGGATTTCTTTGGAAGGAATGATGCTAAAGCTGAAACTCCAGTACTTTGGCCACCTCATGAGAAGAGTTGACTCACTGAAAAAGACTCTGATGCTGGGAGGGACTGGGGGCAGGAGGAGAAGGGGACGACAGAGGATGAGATGGCTGGATGGCATCACTGACTCTATGGACATAAGTTTGAGTGCACTCTGGGAGTTGGTGATGGACAGGGAGGCCTGGCATGCTGTGATTCACGGGGTCGCAAAGAGCTGGACACGACTGAGCGATTGAACTGAACTGAACTAAAAAGATAAGTGCTCACTGCTATTATTTTGTTTAAATTTAATTAAATAATTAATTTATTTTTGTCTATGCTGAGTCTTCATGGTTGCACAGTCTTTTCTCTAGCTGCGGTGAGCAGGGGTTTTTCTCTAGCTGCAGTGTACAGGCTTCTCATTGTGGTGGCTTTTATTGGGGAGCACAGTCTGTAGGTTGTAGGCTTCAGTAGTTGGGATGCAATGATGCAATGATGACTTAGTTGCTCAAAGGTACGTGGGATCTTTCCAGATCAGGGACCAAACTCATGTCTTTGCTTTGGCAGGCAAATTCTTTAGCAGTGAGGCACCAGGGAAGTCTGTCACTGTTTCCTGCCACTCTTTATAAAGATAAGGACAAACTTTATCAAATGGTATTATAACATTTGTCTTGCATGTAAAAGAAATATGTGAATACAATGTGCATAAACTAATCTATAGAATTGCACTTTTGATTGTACTGTGGTATCTGGTCCTCTTTTGAGGGCAGATATCCTAAAGGGGTAAAAAAAGTCCTTTATTGAGGACTAGCCTGCATTTATGAACAAGCATGCTTGTTTATAGGGACATAATTAAAAATGTTTTATAATGATCTTAGAGTAGTCTTTGGGCAACAAAGCTTTAATTGAAAGCCCATTTCATCTCACAATTAATTTGGTTTGGATTGGCTCTTTAAAACTTTGAATGTGCTTTTATAATACATTATAACAATTGATTCTTGCTATTTCCTAGAGAAAGGGGCTGTGTAAGTATTACTACAGGTCTGCACTTCTAAAACATGGTAAGAAATAAAAAAATTTCCTAAATTAAAGTTTGTTTGTTTTCTTTCTTTCTTTTTTTTTTTTTTGGAACAGCTCTCTAGAAAGTAAACAGAACCTTAATTTACACCTGAAAACTGATTTAATACTTCATCCATTTTTGTAAAGGATAGAAATAGATCTGCTGCTGAAGACCATACTGGGGCTATTTTACACAGCAAGTGTGTAGAAAAAAAGCGAAATAAAATTGAATTCTGAAATATTTGTTGCCCAAAGCTTTGGGATATAAGGATTTGTTTTAGAGAAGTATGAAGACAGTAAGGCTGGTCAAGTGTGAGTTGCTCAAGACCATATTAATTTACCTGAACTGGGTAAGATATTTTTTCTGGTTGTCATTAAAAAAAAAAAAAAAGCAACACTAAAACCAAGGAAAGAAAAAGAAAATTAAAACCAAGAGTTCAAGTAATTTGTCAAATGCCCCACAGTAACTTTTTCCAGTAATCTTCCTTCATCCTTTGTAATAATGTTCCCCATGCTTCTTTCACATATGTCTTCTGTCACAGTGAGTTCCCTGCTTGGAAAAACCTTTCTTTCCAGTGTATTCACCTCTTTATTAGATACTTTTCTATCTTTGTTTCTGATGGAAAATTTCAGATCAGTCTCCTTAAGGCACATTTTCTGTGATCCCTAGAAAATGTCAACTCTTCATGCTTCTAAGGCATTCAAAATTCTTCTTTCTGCAATTACCACAGTTTTAGTTTCACATGTGTGTGTACATGCACACATGTGAGGCTATTTGATGAATGCTTTCCTCACTTTTTAATCTATAAATCTCACAAAAGTGGGCACTTGGTTTTTCCTGACTTGTTGCTATAGATTGAATATTTTCATTCTCCCACCCCATTCATGTATTGAAGCCTCAATTCCCCAGATGATGGTACTCAGAAGTTAGGCCTTTGGGAGATCATTGGATTTGAAAGAGATCTTGGCAATCCCCATGATGGGATTAGTATAAGTGGAAAGCTACAAAAGATTTTCCATTGTGTGAGAATACAGCAAGACAGTGGCTATCTACAAAAAAGGAAAGGGACTCTCACCAATAAGCTGATCACTCTCCAGGAAAGAATACTGGAGTGGGTTGTCATGCTCTTTTCCATGGCATCCTCCTGACTCAGGAATTGAACCTGTGTCTCCTGTATTGCAGGCAGATTCTTTACCTACCAAGCCACCTGAGAAACCCACCATATGTATCAGTTCAGTTCAGTTCAGTCGCTCAGTCGTGTCCTACTCTTTGCGACCCCATGAATCACAGCATGCCAGGCCTCCCTGCCCATCACCAACTCCCACAGTTCACTCAGACTCACATCCATCAAGTCAGTGATGCCATCCAGCCATCTCATCCTCTGTCGTCCCCTTCTCCTCCTGCCCCCAATCCCTCCCAGCATCAGAGTCTTTTCCAATGAGTTAACTCTTCGCATGAGGTGGCCAAAGTACTGGAGTTTCAGCTTTAGCATAATTCCCTCCAAAGAAATCCCAGGGCTGATCTCCTTCAGAATGGACTGGTTGGATCTCCTTGCAGTCCAAGGGACTCTCAAGAGTCTTCTCCAACACCACAGTTCAAAAGCATCAATTCTTCAGCACTCAGCTTTCTTCACAGCTTATGTAGCTCAATAACAACATTGAAAGCCCAGGTTAAAAAACAAAAAAGTATAAGATCTAAATATATATTGTTTCCAAAGAATACATGCAGATAATAAAAACACACATGAAAAGATTCTTAACATCACTAATTATTAGAGAAATGCAAAGCAAATCTACAATAAGGCTTCACCTTACACTGGTTGGAATGGGCGTCATCAAGGAATCTAGACACAAACAAACAAAAAGTCTAGAAACAATAAATGATGGAGTGATTGTGGAAGAAAGAAGCCCTTGTACACTGTTGGTGAGACTGTAAATTGGTATAGACTTTATGGAGAACAGTGTGAAAGTTCCTTTAAAAAATAAAGCTAGAATGACACTACAATCCAGCAATACTACTCCTGGGCATATGCCAAAAGAAAATTATAATTGATAAGACATTCATGCCAACATTTATTTCTGCACTATTTACAATAACCAAGACAAAGAAGCAACCTAAATAAACACTGACAGATGAATCAATAGCTAAGATATGGTGCATGTATACAATGGAATATTACTAAGCCATAAAAATGAAATAATGACATTTGCAGCATTGTGGATGGATCTAGAGATTGTTATATTGAGTAAGGCAGAGAAAGAGAAATGCATGATATCTCATAAGAAGAATCTTAAAAATGGTTCAAATAAAGTAATTTACAAAGAAGAATTTCATATGCAGAAAGTAATCTTATGGTTCACAGAGGTAAAGGAGGATGAGGGATAAATTGGAAGACTGGGATTGACATATATACACTATAATATGTAAAATAGATAACTAAAAAGGACTGACTCTGTAGCAGAGTGAACTTGACTCGGTGGTCTGTAATGACCTATATGGGAAAGAATCTGAAAAAGAGTGGATATATGTACAACTGATTCTCTTTACTGTACAGTAGAAAGTAACACAACATTGTAAATCAATTATACTCTAATAATTATTTTTAAAAATGAATGGGATAAGAGATATAGAAAATAGTCAAGTGAATACTAAAAAATACTTCTATAGTTATGAATGTACAAGAGCATAAACATTAAAACTCTTCATTAAAGTTCAATTAATTTTTTAATATAAATATATATATGGAAATAAACATAAAATTCATATAAAAAGAATAATTAAGTATATAATATACTTGAAAAGAAGGTCAGGATTCAGGTTCTCCAGCATGTTTTTAAGTGTTAGATGGCAATGTCAAACTTTTTAGAAAAAAATGTACAACCAGTACATTGTATATCAAATCACTCCATTGTGCATGGACAATGATAACAAAATCTCTCTCTTCTATGAGAAGACATTCATACTCTTCAGGAATATAATACAATACTTAGAATTATGTTTATATGATAAATTGACCAAAAGAAATTGTCCAAAGCTATTGGGCATTTCTAAAATGTAGAATCAAGTTAATTAGGACAATTTTTCCAACATACTGCTGCATTACTCTTTCATTTATTCATCTATGTACCACCAAATTAAGCCAAAATTCATCAGCATAAGTCAAAAGAAAATATAGAAAGTAGCAACAGATATGTAAATAAGATATCCTATTAATTCTACAAAACAAAAAGGAATTTGTGACAGTGTTAATTTGACCAGATTAAAAATTGCACGGGCCCAGTAATCTGGCCTGGAGAATTCCATGGACTGTATAGCCCATAGGGTCACAAAGAATCAGACACAACTGAGTGGTGTTCATTTCACTTCGCTTCCTTGATGGCTCAGTTGGTAAAGAATCCACCTGCAATGAGGGATATCTGGGTTCCATCCCTGGGTTAGGAAGATCCCCAGGAGGAGGGCATGGCAACACACTCCAGTAGTCTTTCCTGGAGAATCCCCACAGACCAGAGGAGCCTGGTGGGCTATAGTCCATGGAGGCACAAAGAGTTGAACATGTCTGAGTGACTAAGCACAGAAAAATTACACACAAGGACCTGCTATAAGGATAAGGGATGTCAAGATACAGATAAAACATGGCCAAACCCTTTTGAGATTTGAAGATTATGAAAAGTATATCAATAGATATCCACTCTTATGGTTTAAAAACATATCCACAAAACTTCTCCATCAAAATTGAAATTTGATTTCCTCTCCTTTAAATGTGGATTAGCTTCAGTGACGAATATCTAAAAAAAATAACATTATGGTATGATTTTTCATGACTCTTATGTTAGGTTATAAAATGTTACAAAGCTGTGACATGACTATCTTTGGGATATTCACTCTGGAAATTAATTTACTATATTTTGAGAAAGTCCAGGAAATATAAAGAGGTCATGACACTCTTGGCTAAAATCTCAGTGACAGCCAGTATCACCTTCTGTATATATGAATGAGCTAGAATTTAGTTGATTCTAAGGAGTATGTAAAGGCTGTATATTGTCACCCTGATTATTTAACTTATATGCAGAGTGCATCATGAGAAATACTGGGCTGAAAGAAGCAAAAGCTGGAATCAAGATTGCCAGGAGAAATATCAATAACCTCAGATATGCAGATGACACCATCCTTATGGCAGAAAGTGAAGAGGAACTAAAAAGCCTCTTGATGAAAGTGAAAGAGGAGAGTGAAAAAGTAGGCTTAAAGCTCAACATTCAGAAAACGAAGATCATGGCATCTGGTCCTATGACTTCATGGGAAATAGATGGGGAAACAGTGGAAACAGTGTCAGACTTTATTTTTTGGGACTCCAAAATCACTGCAGATGGTGACTGCAGCCATGAAATTAAAAGAGGCTTACTCCTTGGAAGAAAAGTTATGACCAACCTAGACAGCATATTGAAAAACAGAGACATTACTTTGGCAACAAAGGTCTGTCTAGTCAAGACTATGGTTTTTCCAGTAGTAATGTATGGTTGTGAGAGTTGGACTGTGAAGAAAGCTGAGTGCTGAAGAATTAATGCTTTTGAACTGCGGTGTTGGAGAAGACTCTTGAGAGTCCCTTGGATTGCAAGGAGATCCAACCAGTCCTTTCTAAAGGAGATTAGTCCTGGGTGTTCTTTGGAAGGACTGATGCTAAAGCTGAAACTCCAGTACTTTGGCTACCTCATGCGAAGAGTTGACTCATTGGAAAAGACTCTGATGCTGGGAGGGATTGGGGGGAGGAGGAAAAGGGGATGACAGGGGATGAAATGGTTGGATGGCATCACCGACTCGATGGACATGAGTTTGAGTGAACTCTGGGAGTTGGTGATGGACAGGGAGGCCTGGCGTGCTGTGATTCATGGGGTTGCAAAGAGTCGTATATGACTGAGTGACTGAACTGAATTGAACCCTTAGTCATTGGGCTGACCCAACTGATGACAAATGGAGCAGAAATGATGTCACTATTGAGCTTTGTTTAAATTTCATATTCATTAAAAAATATTTTTGTAAAAAGGCTAGAAGCAATAAATGAATTGAATATTCTGACATTTTCAAAGGGATGAAGGAATTGTAAATGCTGATTATTGAAAAAGATTTGTAGCAGACATTTTCCAAGGATAAGTCACATGCATTCAAAATCAGTCAAACTGTTCAAGGAGGTACCAGAATAAAGACTGACATAACTAACAACTGTGGAGGAGTTGAATTATCCCAGAAAAAGCTAAACATTTCCATATTCTAATAATGAATTGTTCCAGGAGGGACACCGAAACCTAACAACATCATGTCTTAGAAAATGAAACCAAATTAAAGAAAAAATGTTGATGGAAATCCGCCATTATCGAATTTTCTTCAACATTGGAGAGAAACCCTCTAATAGAGTTTTTTGTGACTATAGAATTATGAAATGCTAGAAAACAAGCATTTAGTAGTTTTCAAGAAGTTTCTGCGTACTTTTATAGCTGACTCAACTTCAGGCTCTTCATATTACAAGAAATTAAATTTTTGTATCTATTGGAGAAACCTAATGTGCATTACATTTTAGAAGTATAATCACATGGACCAATCAGCTATAAATACTTTAGTAATAAATTTACTTATTGCCTTATATCACCTATGTATACAGTTATACAAACTGAGTTTTCTATTTCTTTTGAATAAAACTATACAGATATAATTACTATTGTTTAACATAATTCTGAAAATTCTGGTAAGCACCATAAAACAATTAAAAGACATAAATGCAATTATCAGAATATAAATTATTTCTTAGATGATACTACAAAAAAGATCAATAGTCATAATATTGATTCACTGCTGCTGCTGCTGCTAAGTCACTTCAGTCGTGTCCGACTCTGTGCGACCCCATAGTCGGAAGCCCACCAGGCTCCCCTGTCCTTGGGATTCTCCAGGCAAGAACACTGGAGTGGGTTGCCATTTCCTTCTCCATTGCATGAAAGTGAAAAGTGGAAGTGAAGTCGCTCAGTCATGTCCGACCCTCAGTGACCCCATGGACTGCAGACTACCAGGCTCCTCTGTCCATGCGATTTTCCAGGCAAGAGTACTGGAGTGGGGGTGCCATTGATTCACAGGAGAGTTTAAATAGATGTCAAATACAATGCTGTTTTATAAAACTCAATATATTTCTTCTACATCTGTAGTAACCAAACAAAAAATATTAAAGGAAGCATTCTATTAACAAGAATAATTTAAAATATAGTTCCCTGCTCTTACTTCTTTCACCAAATTTGTCTGGGAAACAGCTTAATTTTATGCTATGTGTAATTACTGATTTAAAAAAGAAAATATATTATATACAAATTTTATGTACAACTCAATTATTAAATAGTAAAATTTTCTAAATTAAATAATACAAATTATATATATATATATATTTACAGCCTACAGTATTTACTCTAATTAAATATTGTATTAACTCAAATTAAATATGTTTAAAATGTACACAAAAAATTTCTTTTTTTAAGTAAGACACTGAAAAAGCCAATTGGTATAATGCTTAGTAAATTTGTGCAGAGATAGATTAAAATCATAAAGCATACTACAAATTTGGCTAAAGAAATGTAGGATGCCAACCAATAAAAAATATGGAGTCTTGTATTTCTAACATTGATGAGCTAACTAATGAATCTTCTTAAAGTCCCAAAACAAACAATTATAGAAAGGATAATGTTAGAAATTTCAGACATTGTTGAAGACAAGAGTATAAATAAGAAAATAAGGAGATGCTCTTTGAAATAAAATTTAATAATCCTCTCCATGGACATTTTTTTATAAAATAAAAGTAATTTTAGTAGGGCATGAGACCAATCAAAGAGCAGATGCCAATTTTAGAAAATCTATTTCATATGACCATCAAATATTTTTGAAATATGTCTTTAAAAATGTTCTAGTGGTGAGTTGTTTCATCATGATTGATTCATTATTTAGAAAGAATAGTGTATATTTTATTCTCAGGTATCTTTTTTAACAAAAACCAAACTACTTCAAATGTTTGCAATTCAAAATAAATCTTCAAAGACTGGAAGGAATTAAACAGAATTTATAACAAAAAAAATCAATTTTCATTATGTTGCTCTTCTGAAGTGGGAATGTTCTTTTGTCTTAATGTTTAAATGTATATTAATATATGTTGTCTTGCAGAGGTTGATAACACAAGAGAAATAAAATGGCAGAATATCTTGAGAGTGATTTTAGGTGTTGCTGTGTTTTGTACAAAAAGTAATTTGCATCTTAGAACACCAGAAGAATTTATTTAGGTCCAAATATTGGAATGTTTCTAAATTTAGTGTAACTTATGGCCCATTATCATGTTGATATAGCTAATCATAAAAAAAGAATTATACTATTTATGTAACAAAGGTAAAAAAAAAAGAAGGATCTATAATGCTAGTAGAACATCATGCTGCTGCTGCTGCTGCTAAGTGGCTTCATTTGTGTTCAACTCTGTGTGACCCTATGGACAGCAGCCCACCATGCTCTGCTGTCCACTGGATTCTCCAGCCAAGAATACTGGAGTGGGTCACCATTTCCTTCTTCAATGCATGCATGCATGCTAAGTCACTCCGACTCTGTGTGACCCCATGGACAGCAGCCCACCAGGCTCTGCTGTCCACGGGATTCTCCAGGCAAGAATACTGGAGTGGGTTGCCATTTCCTTCTTCAGTAGAACATCATGTTAGAGATGAAATAATAGGAAGTATACTAAAGTAATGAAAATAATTTTCTTCACTATAAAAAGTAAGGCAACTCTGAGTTGCATAACTGAAATGTTACAGTTTATTTGGCCATATAGTTTAAGCATTTAAATTAAAATAAATGATACTATTTTATCATAAAGTTGGATCCAAATCATACTTATATGTTGTTCTGAACATATTAAGTTATATCCAATTATGCAAATATATATGCATTTCCAGTTTATCAGTGATGCTGGGCTGGATAACCTAGTCACCTGATATAATTCCAAAATCCAGTGTCCAAAGGTAGCAAGTTTCATTTTTTGCTCAACTTACCTGTTCAATGGTTGCCAAAGGAAACAATTTCAAATGCTAAGGGATCAGATATAAGGAAACAAGAAAGTCCTAGAATCATGTAGAAGATAGAACTATGGAAAACCACATAAACTGTTTAATGTTTCTAACTAGAATCAGTATGAACTCTTATTTTATTGCTTAGAATAAATAACCTAGTCATGCCTTATTCTAGATTGATTATGGCAGTGAAGTGAGACACTCCCTTATTTTCAGAAAAGAAGATTTTTATACTAGGGAAAAGTTATAATGCAAAGCAAACACACACACACACACACATACACATACACATGTAGTACTAACTGTTGTTCAATCTATAAGTCGTTTTGGACCCTGCGATCCATGAACTTCAGCACATCTTCTGTACTCCACTATCTCCTGGAGCTTGTTCAAATTCATGTCAATTGACCTGGTGATGTTATCTAACCATTTCATCCTCTGCTACCCGCTTCTCCTGGAGCTTCAGCATCAGACTTTCCAATGACTATTCAGGGTTGATTTCCTTTAGGATTGACTGATTTGGATTTCTTGCAGTCCAAGGGACTCTCAAGAGTCTTCTCAAACAACACAGTTCAAAAGCATCTATTTTTCAGTGCTCAGTATTTTTTTATGGTCCAGCTTTCACATTCATACATGACTACGGGAAAAACCATAGTGCTGACTACATGGATATTTGTTGGGAAAGTGATGTCTCTGCTTTTTAATTTCTGTCTAGATTTGTCATAGCTTTCCTTCCAAGGTGCAAGCATCTTTTAATTTCATGACTACAGTTACTATCCACAGTGATTTTGGAGCCCAAGAAAATGAAAAAGCCCAAGAAAATAAAATCTGTCACTCCTTCCATTTTTTCTTCTTCTATTTGCCATGAAGTGATGAGACCAGATGCCATGATCTCAGTTTTTTGAATGCTGAGTTTCAAGTCAGTTTTTTTACTCACCTCTTTCACTGAAATCAAGAGACTCTTTAGTTACTGTTCACTTTTTGCCATTAGGGTGGTACCATCTTCATATTGGAAGTTATTGATACTTCTCCTGGCAATCTTGAGTCCAGCTTGTAGTTCCTCCAGCCCAGCATTTCACATTATGCACTCTGCATATAAGTTAAATAGGCAGGGTGATAATATACAGCCTTGACGTACTCCTTTCCCAATTTTGAGCCAGTCTGTTATTCCACATCCAGTTCTAACTATAGCTTCCTGACCTTCAAGTACATTTCTCTAGAGACAGGGAAGATGATTTGGTACTCCCATTTCTTTGAGAATTTTCCACAGTCTGTTGTGAGCCACACAGTTAAAAACTAGTCAATGAAGTAAAATTAGATGTTTTGCTGAAACTCCCTTTCTTTCTTCATGATCCAAAAAATGTTGGTGATTTGATATCTGGTTTCTCTGCCTCATCTAATATTAGCTTGTATATTGGGAAGTTCTCAGTTCACGTACTGCTGAAGTCTAGTTTGAAGGATTTTGAGCATAACCTTGCTAGTATGTGAAATGAGCACAGTTGTATGGTAGTTTGAATATTCTTTGGCATTGCCCTTCTTTGGGATTGTAATGAAAACTGACTTTTTCAGTTTTGTGGCCTCTGCTGAGTTTTTCAAATTAGCTAGAATATTTAGTGTAACACTTTAACAGCATCAACTTTTAAGATTTTAAATAGCTCAGCTGGAATTCTGTCACCTTCTCTAGCTTAGTTCCTAGTAATGCTTCCTAAGGCCCACTTGACTTCACACTCCAGGATGTCTGGCTCTAGGTGAGTGACCATATCATCATGGTTATCTGTATCATTAAGACCTTTTTGGTATAATTATTCCATGTATTCGCTTAAAGTTGTATAAGTATTTGCATATGCAAATACAGATGTAATACATTTACATATACACTTACATATACATGTATATTACATATACATTTATATGCAAATGCAAATGTATTTGCAAATACAAATATATGTATTTGGATATTTATATGTATTTGTATCTCTATATATCTCTATGTATTTATCTTCTCTATTAGATAATTTAAGAACTTCTAAATATGTATTTCATGCATTATTTGTGATTAACATTAACTGAAAAATACATGCCAGTCATATTCAAATATTTATAACCTGGTGGCTTAAATGGTAAAGGATCTGCCTGCAGTGCAGGGCACCCAGGTTTGATCCCTGGGTCAGGAAGATCCCCTGGAGAAGAGAATGGCAACCCACTCCAGTATTCTTGCCTGGAGAATCCCATGGACAGAGGAGCCTGGTGGGCTGCAGTCCATGAGGTCACAAAGGGTCAGCATGACTGAAAAACTAGCACGCACAAGATACACACGAGTGTTAAAATGCACGTTTTCAGGTTTTGCATCTTTTATTCTTTCTTGCATAGAAAGTTGAAAATATAACTTTTATAAAGTCAGAAAGATTATTTCAGATATCTACTCATAACATTGAACCAAATAACTGACAGTCTCAAATGTATCTAGGAATAGAGAAATAAAAGCAAGAGCTTCTACCTTAATTCTTCTCAGAATTGGATATTTAGCCATAAATTATTTGAAAATTAGCAAAGCATACAACCTCCTGCATTGTATTTTAATGTCTGCATTTATATCATCTGACTTTTCCTTCACAGTTATCTACCTGAAAAGCTTACTGCTTAATACAGTAATGATCTGATTCTTTCCCCCTCTTGATTCTTAGTTGGCTGTATTGTTCCTGTACTACTTTCTCGGGCTTCAATCGTGTGATTGCATTTATCCGAATTATCAGCTGTCCAAGAAGGCCTCACTCTTGTCTGATACATAGTGCTGGTTTTTAACTTGGTTACTTCACTTCTCCTTCACATTGCTTTCTTAGTCTAATTAGTAGCAATATGAGCCTCTTCAAACTGCAGTGCAAAACAGCTTTCTAACCAGTTGAAGATAGAAGAATCAAAACCTCTTGTGGCCAAACCTCATAACTCACTCATCATTTCTATGAAATTACTTTGGTCAAAGCACAAGCACAGGCCAGACTCAGTGATCAGTATAGCCCCACTGTTAATGAAAAAAGTTACAGGCAGAAAAAAAAAAGGTCCTATTTATGGCAGAGTAGAAGGACATGCCGGAGAAGGTAATGGCACCCCCACTCCAGTACTCTTGCCTGGAAAATCCCATGGACAGAGGAGCCTGGTAGGCTGCAGTCCATGGGATTGCGAAGAGTCAGATACAACCGAGCGACTTCACTTTCACTTTCATGCATTGGAGAAGGAAATGGCAATGCACTCCACTGTTCTTGCCTGGAGAATCCCAGGGACAGGGGAGCCTGGTGGGCTGCTGTCTATGTGGTCGCACAGAGTTGGACATGACTGAAGTGACTTAGCAGCAGCAGTAGAAGGACGTGCACTCATCTTCTCCTGTGAGAACTCCAAAATTACAACTCGCTGTTGAAAAACCATCTACAGGAGAATGTTGGATCCCATCAAAAAAGATACCCCATGTCCAAGGGTAAAGGAGAAGCCAGAAAGATGGTAGGAGGGGAGAAATCATGCTTAGAATCAAACCCCACACCCACCAGAGATGCCCAGAGGACTCAAACAAAATGTTGCCTGCACCACAGGACCCCACAGAGACTGAGCCAGGCCAGTGTTTGAGTGTCTCCTGCAGAGCTAAGGGTGAGCAGTAGCCTACCAGAGGAGCAGGGTCCCTGGGTGCAGCAGACCTGGGTGTAGCATAATCCCTCTTTAAGGAGGCCACCATTAACCCCACCACAGGGCCACCAGAACTTGCGCAGGACTGGGGAAACAGACTCTTGGAGGGCACAAACAAAATCCTGTGCACCAGGACCCATGAGAAAGGAGCAGTGACCACACAAAAGACAGGCCCAGACTTGCCTGTGAGTGTCCAGGAGTCTCTGGAGGAGATGTGGGAAGATAGTGGTCTGGCATACATGGTCACATGCAAGGGGTTATGCTTTTGTGTAGTTTGCAATACAAATTTTATCAGATCAGATCAGATCAGATCAGTCACTCAGTCGTGTCTGACTCTGCGACCCTATGAATTGCAGCACACCAGGCCTCCCTGTCCATCACCAACTCCCAGAGTTCACTGAGACTTTCGTCCATCGAATCAGTTATGCCATCCAGCCATCTCATCCTCTGTCGTCCGCTTCTCCTCTTGCCCCCAATCCCTCTGAGCATCAGAGTCTTTTCCAATGAGTCAACTCTTCACATGAGGTGGCCAAAGTACTGGAGTTTCAGCTTTAGCATCATTCCTTCCAAAGAAATCCCAGGGCTGATCTCCTTCACAATGGACTGGTTGGATCTCCTTGCAGTCCAAGGGACTCTCAAGAGTCTTCTCCAACACCACAGTTCAAAAGCATCAATTCTTTGGCGCTCAGCCTTCTTCACAGTCCAACTCTCACATCCATACCTGACCACAGGAAAAACCATAGCCTTGACTAGACGAACCTTTGCTGGCAAAGTAATGTCTCTGCTTTTGAATATGCTATCTAGGTTGGTCATAACTTTCCTTCCAAGGAGTAAGCGTCTTTTAATTTCATGGCTGCAGTCACCATCTGTAGTGATTTTGGAGCCCAGAAAAATAAAGTCTGACACTGTTTCCACTGTTTCCCCATCTATGTCCCATAAGTGATGGGACCTAATGCCATGATCTTCATTTTATGAATGTTGAGCTTTAAGCCAACTTTTTCACTCTCCACTTTCACTTTCATCAAGAGGCTTTTGAGTTC
This sequence comes from Bubalus bubalis, assembly GCF_019923935.1. Classification (NCBI taxonomy): domain Eukaryota; kingdom Metazoa; phylum Chordata; class Mammalia; order Artiodactyla; family Bovidae; genus Bubalus; species Bubalus bubalis. The sequence goes on along the minus strand of NC_059169.1, from coordinate 82,978,618 downwards.
CTCTTCACTTTCTGCCATAAGGGTGGTGTCATCTGCATATCTGAGGTTATTGATATTTCTCCTGGCAATCTTGATTCCAGCTTGTGTTTCTTCCAGTCCAGCATTTCTCATGAGAGTACAGTAGTACAGTGTAACTTGACCATTTTTTCAAGAGGGTAGATAGAATTCAGTCTAGCAAGGAACAAGAAACTTTGCCATCATTGTCAAGCATGAGTGCAATTGCAGCTTGCCCTCTGACTCCTGTTGCTGACAGTCCTTCAGCTCTACCATATCCCACCTCCTCTCCCTCCACCAATCAGTAACACTTCTTGCCTGGTCACTTGATGCCAGCCCCTGTATACTGCTGCTGTACTATATTACTGTATTACTCCAGGTACTGTACTGCAAGATTAATGCTTTCTTTATTTCTTCTGCTTGTTTTTATGTATTATTTGTGTGGAAATATTATAAACATATTAGAGTACAGTATTAGATAGTCAAATGTGTTAGTTGAGTAGGCAGGTTAACTTCGTTGGACTTAGGAACAAATTGGATTCATAAATGGGCTCTCAGAATAGAACTCGTATGTATGTAGGGAACTTATTGTATAAGATTTTAAGGCCAAATGAGGTGTATAGCTATAAAACTTGCACGTGTCAGTACATTTAGGATGCATTTAAGCTGAATGATCTTTCAGCAAACATATATATTTAGTTTTTAAAACAATGGCCATAGGTAAAGGAATTTACAAAAAGGGACTGACAAAATGAATGAATATGAATAGATAAGAATCACAAATAGCTTACATTCAACTGTCCTAGCAGATGATTTAGATTGACAGGTATTTTGGAGAGGTGCTAAAATGGAACCATATGTCTGATAATTTCAAGATGATGACAGTTGAGAAAAGTGAGCTTTGCCTTGACTGGGTTATACAACTTGTGAATATCAGAATCTCTGTCACAAACTTGAGAGGCACAGACACATACTCCTCCACACCAGCCAGAGGCAGAACACAGCATTCAGCTGAGCAGCTCATATGAAAACTCCATGACACCCTCAACCTTTTTCATGTCTCTTTGTTTTTTGACTAGACAGACTCACCCACACCACCATCTGATCATAAGGAATGAAATATTCTTTTATTATCACTTTGGATTGACATGCCTAAAATCAGAATTTTTAAAATGCAATTGGAAAATGTGGGAAATAATTCTGTAATTTTTTCAAAGCTCTAAGTTCTATTTATTGCCAAATAGAATTTGGCAATAGACATAAATTAACATAGACATGGTTATAAACATAATTTCAATGAATATATTTAAAAGCTTATTAAATATTACAAATGTGGGAAAACAAACTAAAAGTGTCACATTCCTTATCAGCTTGCTATACATTAATAGAACACACTTAAAAAGTTAAATCTCAAACTAAGTTTACCTCCAACAAAGATAAAGTTTGAATTACTTATAAATAAATCTTTAATGCAATATTCTTATGAACAACATATTAGAAATAATTAAGTAGAAATGTTCTTTTTGACAGTGGGTCAGTGTAAAGAGAGTTTTCTCCTGTCAGTTAAACCTAGGAGCTACTAAAGTTTTGAATCTTGCCTCAAGAAAAATGTTAATAATATTATCCTCAATAAGTAGCATAAGATGAGGATCATGTTTGAAGTCAGATGAGATTTATTTAGACATACTTAAGCTATCTTTATGGTCTTAAAAAAAAAGTGAAAAGATGAACCTAGAACTCAAGTTAAAATGCAGAATGAAAAACATTTCAGTAGAGAGAATGAGAGAGAAAGAAAGAAAGAGACTCCTAGAGGAGAGATAGATCTCTCACACTTGCCAATCAGTAAAGAGGAGCCTCTGTCCCTGGATGTTAACAGAGGCCAAGTGGGGAATTTGGACATCTACTCTCACATGTAGTCATGTACAGATGAGAGAGTTGGACTATAAAGAAAGCTGAGCCCCAAAGAATTGATGCTTTTGAACTGTGGTGTTGGAGAAGACTCTTGAGAGTCCCTTGGGCTGCAAGGATATTCAACCAGTTCATCCTAAAGGAAATCAGTCCTGAATATTCATTGGAAGGACTGATGCTGAAGCTGAAACTTGGCCACCTAATGCTAAGAGCTGACTCACTGGAAAATCCCTTATGCTGGGAAAGATTGAAGGAGGGAGGAGAAGGGGACAACAGTGGATGAGATGGTTGGATGGCATCACTGATGTGATGGACATGAGTTTGAGTAGGATCCAGGAGTTGAGGATGGACGGGGAAGCCTGGCGTGCTACAGTCCATGGGGTCACAAAGAGTCAGACATGACTTAGCAACTGAACTGAACTGAACTCTCACATGGCAATAAATAAGTGTCCCAACACCATTCCCTGCTGCTATACCTCAGTTAAATTCAACTGAAACAGAAGTTTTAATAATATTCAGAGTCTCATACCATAGTGTCCAAAACATGCACACTTCAATTAAAACTCATTCCTTATACAAAGAACCAGGAAAACAACACTTTTGAAGTGATAAAATTATGGAAATGGAAAACAAATTAGTGGTTTCTTAAAGTGAGGGATGGAGAGATGAGTGAGTATATAAAAGGGCCATATGAGGCATTTTTGAAATGACAGGTATGTCTTGATGTATTATTTTCAACATATTGGCTTTTATATTGAACTATATTTCTGCTAGATTTCCCACCGGAGGAAAGTAGGTAAAGTGTACAAAGTTCTCTATGATTTCTTACAAATGCATGTAAATGTATGATTAACCTCAAAATAAAAAGCTTAATGAAAATATTTAATAGTAATAAAATTAATATGAAAGAAAACTATTATCAGCAAATATTTTAATTTGTTGATAAGAGGCCTTCTTCATAAGAAATTGAGAAGATATTTTTTAGATTATTAAAAAATGTACTGCAGTCTAAACACATCACGGCCACATTTGCATTGTCACACACACACACACAGGTTTAGATTTCCATGCTCTTAATTGCTACATGGTAGTCTAGTGTTCTGGATGAACTGCTGGACAGCCAGCCTTACATGCAAAGGTAAAGCCATGTAAGACACACAAAGAAGCAAAGTGAAACAAGGTAGTTCTCAATGATTTTGTGACTGGATAACCTAACTAAAATTAGAGTACTCATTATCTACATAAATACTTTTCTCATCCTACAATTCATAAAGTGTTTTTTAAAATATATTTACTGTTAATATTTATAGAAGTGATTAATTGCAGCTGTGCACTATGTAGGTGGGCCATGGGGCTTTACTATTTTTTTTTAATTTTAGTTTTATCACCTGAAATAGAGCAACTATATAAACTATCTCAGTGTTTTATTTTGAAAACATAAAAATATTAAATATATTCAATAATATATATACTGTATGTGTACATGTGTGTATATATATATATATATATATATATATATATATATAAAACATTTCTAAAATGTCAAAATTCTAGAAATGGGGAACACCTGAGTGGTTGCCAGTGGTTATGGATGGCTGATGGGTGGGTCTATAAGATGGCAGTATGAGGTTTTCATTTTGAATATGTATTTATACATACATATACATCACTTTGCATATTTGTGTGTACATTCATACACATCAAAGGACTTAGCCTGGCCTCTTATATGCATTAGCTGGTTAATATGTAGTAATCATTGTTTTCAATAACTATTATTATTCCCAATAATATTATCTTTGAAATGAATGATGTTACTATAACTTAGAATAACACTAGGAGAATTAAAAGGTAGTAATACAAACTAGTTGTAATGCAGTCATGCCTTGAAGAATAAGCATCATTTTCTGAAGCACAGAAAAGAGTGAAAAATAATTTCAATCCAGAACAATTTATTGTCATTGAGTGTAGATCTATAAACATTAGCAATATCCATGAAAGAGAACAAAGGGATCAATGATCTTACAGAGGCACCCGGAGTACTGCTACCTCACAGTTTCAGCATGACACCAACGCACAGCTCTATTTTACCGAGTATTGAATTTGTTTCATATTGAAAAAGTCATCCATGACATCCTCAATCACTGATTCAAAAATGATAGTAAACAGGCTTTTAACTAAGATAACTTATTATCCTAAATTGTCAGCCTTGAAAATCACTAGAACAGAGAGAAACAGAAAGGAAATGAGATGTGTTAAGAGATATGAGCAAATAATATAGTGTGAATAATTTTTAAAATAAAGAGGCTATTAAGCACAGTGACAGAGTATCTATGACAGATATATTTAATATACGGGAGAGTCTTCACAGCAAAGCAGAAAAACATGCTGAAACTCCAAAGTTCTACAAATCAGATTAAAAGTTATAGTTCAGTAATAAAAGGTTAAAGGGTCAGCACAATATCAGTGTGAAAATTCAAAATCACATATTAAAAGATCCAGGCAATATTTTTTCTGATGCAACTGAGCCTAAACAGGAAGTGTTCATGTTCGAAACAGAGATGTTATTGTGCTCCAAATCTTTAATTAATTGAAGAAAAATATTTTTATTACAAACAAGTATTTATTTCATTGTGTAATTTCTACTCTATATAATATAATCTATGCATTCTATATCTACATTATGTCTGTATAAAGTCCAAAATGTTATACCTGTTACAACCCACTGTACCTCACCTGTCTCAAAGGCATTAGAGTTTTTTATAGGGGTTTTTTACATTGATAAAGTAGTCTCATCTCAGCCTTCCACTTTCTGTATTCCCATCTCCATTTCTAATCAAGAAGGTCTGTAATAGGAGCTACTTCTCCTGCCCTGAGTTGAGATAACTGCTTTTTTTCCCACAACAGGAGGAGAGTGATTGGTTTAAAAAGCATGTTATATATATATATTTTTTTTAATTTTATTTTATTTTTAAACTTAACATAACTGTATTAGATTTGCCAAATATCAAAATGAATCCGCCACAGGTATACATGTGTTCCCCATCCTGAACCCTCCTCCCTCCTCCCTCCCCATTCCATCCCTCTGGGTCGTCCCAGTGCACCAGCCCCAAGCATCCAGTATCGTGCATCGAACCTGGACTGGCAACTCATTTCATACATGATATTTTACATGTTTCAATGCCATTCTCCCAAATCTTCCCACCCTCTCCCTCTCCCACAGAGTCCATAAGACTGTTCTATACATCAGTGTCTCTTTTGCTGTCTCGTACACAGGGTTATTGTTACCATCTTTCTAAATTCCATATATATGCATTAGTATACTGTATTGGTGTTTTTCTTTCTGGCTTACTTCACTCTGTATAATAGGCTCCAGTTTCATCCACCTCATTAGAACTGATTCAAATGTATTCTTTTTAATGGCTGAATAATACTCCATTGTGTATATGTACCACAGCTTTCTTATCCATTCATCTGCTGATGGACATCTAGGTTGCTTCCATGTTATATACTTTAAAAAGAGATAAATGTGTAACAATGCAAGTTTATCCTTAAAATGCAAATTTCTTTGTATTCATACAACATTCTTCCATAAAGTCATTTTCTGAATAATTGCCATTTGCCAGATAGCATACTAATAGCCAAGTACACCTACTCTAGGTACAAAAGAGTTTTCCTAAGATTAACATTATTAACCACTCTGTTTCATTTATGCATTAAATAGAGGTAATGATATAAATCAATATAAATATTGCTTTGGTGATCAGAAAGATAACGTGAGAAAAGTACCTAGTACATTAAATACTTAGCAAATACATGTCTACTTTGTAAAAATCATTATAATAGAAATGCATGTAAGAATTTCAAACTTGAAAATCCTCGAATGATATTAAAGGAAAATATTAGTCTCTTTTCTGTTTCCATTTTTCAAGGGTAGCTTTTCTTATTGCATCAGTGTTTAGTTCTTAGTATATTTTAAAACTACCCTGTCCAACACAGTAGCCACTAGCTACATATGGATATTTAAATTCACATTTATTAAAATAAAATATATTTCTTTAAAAGACAGTTTCTCAGTAATGAAATTTCAAATGCTCAGTAGTCATATGTGTGGAGTGTCTATCCAATTGGGCAGTAAAAGTAAATTCATCATTGCAGAGTGCCTTAAGCAGTATACTTAGACATTGGTATTGTTATCTTGAAGAAAGTGTTAAAGTATCTTGATAAAACTTTCATATGGCCACAACTTTTCTTGAAAAATTCTATAGTAATTAACATCTAGGAGGCCATAGTTAAAATTCTTAGATGTTTCATAATGGCTTTTTTGTCCTCCTGTGCTTTGTAAAGAACTGGCTTCCACGCTTCAGACTCTACAAAGTAGGTGTCTTATGTCTGAATTCCATTTATTTTAATTAAAACTACATCCTCTATAAATACTGGACGCACAAATGGAAGGAAGATACTCTCAGAAAGTCACAAGGAAATTGACACTGGTTGAAAAAGAGAAGCAATTTCTGTCTTCCTTAGAATTTTCACATGGGCGAATGCCCAGTGCATTATGCACTATTTATGGATTTATGGTAAATTCTCTCATCCCTTTCCTTCTTTCTTGTCCTTTTCCCTCTCTATTTCTTCTAATGACTTAAACCAAATTCCATTAAGTTAAATGCATTTCTGTGGTGATTCCACCTCCAATTCTTGCTTTTGACATTATATATAAACTCTCTAGAGAAGAGATTTTGAAGCTTTTAATATAACTCATTTACAGACACATTCCTCCTGGTTTCTTAGCTCCACCATATTTTTAGACCCAGGCTTGGACCGGTAAAGCATCTGTCTGCAGTGCGGGAGACCTGGGTTCGATCCCTGGGTTGGGAAGATCCCCTGGAGAAGGAAATGTCAACCCACTCCAGTACTCTTGCCTGGAAAATTCCATAGACTGAGGAGCCTGGTAGGCTACAGTCCATGGGGCCGCAAGCAGTAGGACAAGACTGAGCGCCTTCACTTTCATTCTAAGACAAATTATTCCATCTATTCAGAATTTTTTTCCTTTTTTTCTTTTCTCTTTTCATTTCTCCATTCCTTCCTTTCCCTTCCTTTTTTTTTTTTTTTTTTCTTTTTACCTAAATTCAAATAGCCTTGCCTTTTCCTGAGGGCAGGGGAGCCAACTGGGCTTGAGGCTAACTTTAATCACATTTCTCAGGAAGTGTCCTTCATTAATGATTCCTTTAAAACTTGCTTATGAAATCTAAGCTTAGAGAATTCCCACACTTCTACTTGGAAGAATAAATTACACATTTTTGTTGTCTTCTTCAGTACATGTTTGAAGTTCAGCTCAGCTGTATACCTCATAACATATGTATCAGCTTGCTATATTCCAAAAAAATTATTAAAAACTTTTACTTAATTGATGAACCTTCCTCCTAACCTTCATGTCATTGTTTTAGGTTGCATGCATTCCTTTATGGTCATATCAATAGAATTTTAAGAGGGAAAATATGAATATGTGTAGTCAGTCTGCTGACGTCTGAATGTGGAAGCTGAATGCATATCTGAAATATGTTTTATATGGAGTCATATTATATAAAATGACACCTGGGGCAGCAGTTTGTATGCAGCGCTAGGTTGCCATTTAATCTCTTAGAATGAAAAATAAAAGTGCTAGGAGGCTTAGTGCTAGGAGATTAACCTCATCTGCTGGACAGCAAGGTACAAAGCCCAGCTTTTGTCTGGATGTAAGAAGTAAAATTTATTCTCCAGGGCTCACTGCAGAATCGGGCTGAGTTTGGTACCCAGCTGAAATTACAATCTTGTTTAGCTTTCTTTCTTTCCCTATTCTGTTTCCTCCAGCCTCCAGTGATTTCTCCTGGGAAATTTCCTTAATATATCATTTGCACCTGAATCTTTGGCTCAGTGTCTGCTCTATGAGAACCAAGACTAGGATGTTCTGATGCTCTGAAATGGTGGTTGGTGGTTGGATCACTCGTCATCCAGATCACTTGCTGTTCATATCACCAGGCATTGTCATGAGGATGCATCTCTGGTATTAGGTGAAGTGATAAAAATCCTGGTGTGCTATAGAATTGCAATTGCTGAGAATTTTACTGATGTTAAACTTCTATTGTTGTTTACTCACTAAGTCATGTCCTTCTCTTTTGCAAACCCATGAACTGTAGCCCATCAGGCTCCTCTGTCCGTAGGATTTCCTAGGCAAGAATATGGAAGTGGGTAGTCATTTCCTTCTCCAGGGGATCTTGCTGACCCAAGGATAAAACCCACATCTCCTGCATTGCAGGCAGATTCTTTACTACTGAGCCACCAGGGAAGTCCATGTTAAACTAGCAGGATAATAATAGAAAGGATGCATTTTGAATGAATTATATACATACATATGACATTTGAGGAGTGGGCTGGGGATAGTGATTACAGGAACCTTGGATGTGAGTGTTTATTTTTGAATGACATTGATGCATTGAAAAGAGAAAATAACCACTTGGGTAGGTCAATTACCAATTTAAGAAAATTGTTAGAGTGTGTATCCAAGTCATCATGTATTAATAAAAAGATGAATTTTCAGGCCTCTGATGAAGAACCTAATACTGGTTAAATGCAAGGATACTGCCTGTGATATATGCATACTACAGTTTGTAATAGATTGCTCTGAACCTTCTGGGAGTGGATTTTGGGAAAGGGAAGTAAACATATAAATAAAGCTGGATAATGAAGAAGTTTTTTATTTGGAAATGCTCTCCTATGCCTTAAGATTTTGTATCCTGGCAAGAACTCTTGGTGCTAAGTTTGATGTTCTGGAGGATGCCTTTTGGGAATTCAGGAAAAAGCACACTAAATGAAATCAAGATGCCAAAACTGCTGTGAAAGAGTATGAGTTTGGGAGAGATGAAGTGAGCAGGGGTATGATGGTTTTTTTACTCAAACATAGGTTGATTTCTTCTTTCCCCATTGAAATCAAATGGGACTCAGATATTTAAGTATTTATATGAAAATAAGGACCCTAATTGTTCTGTGCTAAGTCACTTGCGTCACGTGCAAATCTTTGTGATCCCATGGACTGTAGCCTGCCAGGCTCCTCTGTCCATGGGATTCTCCAGGCAAGAATACTGAAGTGGGTTGCCTCTTTCAGGGGATCTTCCTGATCCAGAGATTGAATCTGCATCTCTTACATCTCCTGCATTGGTAAATGGGTTTCTTAAGATAAATGTAATCTAGTGTTCTATCTTGCGATGGTCCATCATGCCCAAAGACATCTTCTCAAATTTGGCCTACAGAAAAAAAATTCAGTATTCAGAACAGCTTGTTACTAATTCAGGCCGTGTCCTGAAGTTGAGGTTGCTGTAAATTCTTTGGGAGAAGATATAAGTGTATTTTCACTTTGTTTTATTAATCAGTCAAAAAACTGTCTCTCTGATTGAAATAATTTTAATTTTTAAATCAATGCAGGCTGCTATGCAACTTTTCCAAAATATTTAAAATGGATTAAATCTTTTTCTTATATTGTAAACCATATAGTCAGATACAGTGTATTATATAATTTTCTTATTGTACTTCACTTCTGAAAGATACTCCCACTATGTAATCTCAATTAATATAGATTAAGATATAATATGTATATGTATACATATGTAATATATAATATGTAATGCATAATATAGTATATGTAATATATAATAATAATATGTTTGGTTGAAAAAATTATGAAATTCAAAATATATTGTCATTTGCAGAATAAATAGTTTTTCTTTGAAAAAGGAAAACTTTATCTGTAAGGAATTATCCAGCTTAACTTTACTCTTGACATAATCTTTATCTTCATATCTCTTTCTGTTTGTAAAAAAAATAACTGATCCATTTGCCATAATTCTTCAGGTATACAGAAAGAGAGGAAAAATTATCATAAATGCCTGAAAATAAATGTTATTTGACAAGTTCCACACGTGTGCCCACTTCTTCCTGCCTTCAGTACAAGGTGGTTTTGAGGGGATTTTTCACTGTAGAGTTACCATTTTAGTTATACATTATCACACTAATAAATATTAAATTCACTTTTTTCCTATTCTAATTTCTTTCTTAATTATATTTTTCCTGAACTACTGACCATTAAAGAGTCTTCAGTCATGAGACACAACCAAGTAAATGGAAGTTTTACTATATTTTTTATGATTTAAAAAATGTAAAGAATTAGGATTCCTTATATGTAAACATATGTCTCTTCATTTACCATATGTCTCTTATTTTCATATTAAATGGATTATCCTTCCTTTCTATCCAGAGAAGTACACATGTCATTCTAGTTTACTGGTCTGATATTAACAATCTTCAAAATGTCATCTCTACGCATTTCTGAGAGCTATATGTAGAATCATCTCAAGTGAGTTTAAGAATAGTTTTCCTCCAATCTGTCTTCTCAAGGCTTCTCCCTCTCCTCAATAACATAATACAACTCCTGAAACTAAAGACCTCATGGATTAGCTGTTCACAGGTTTTATTTTAACTGAGAAGATTACAGAACAACTCAACCTTGTTTCAAAATTGAGAAAATCACTCTTACTAATTCCACAACACATTTAACTAATCCACTAAAATACAGCAATTAGCTGGCAATTAACCTTCTTCAAAGAGATCTTTTTTTTTTTTTCTTCAGTTATCTCTAGTTCTTTAAATACAGGCCACAACTAAAGCTTTCTCCACAATGAAGAAATCCTTTGCCCTTCTAATTTCCTTTTTTCTTAAAAGAGAGCAGTTAAGAGAGGGACAGGTAAGAACATTCCTATTTTCTTTTGCTAGGCTTTTGCTCTCTGATGAACAACTATTTATGAAAGAACACACCTGCATCTGCCAAATATCTGTATCTATCCATAGATATCTATATCTATTTAAGTATCTTCCTCTCTCTCTCTCTCTCTCTCTCTATATATATATATATATATATATATATATATACACACACACACACACACACACACACATGTGCATTGTCAGTTGCTTAGTCATGTGTCTGACTCTGCAACCCCATGGACTACAGACTGCCAGGCTACTCTGTCTGCTGGATTATCCCAGCAAGAGACAGCAAAAGAGACACAGATATACAGAACAGTCTTTTGGACTCTGTGGGAGAGGGAGGGGGGGATGATTTGGGAGAATGGCATTGAAACATGTATAATATCATATAAGAAATGAATCGCTAATCCAGGTTCGATTCAGGATACAGGAAGCTAGGGGCTGGTGCGCTGGGATGACCCAGAGGGATGGTATGGGGAGGGAGGAGGCAGGGGGGTTCAGGATTGGGAACACATGTACACCCGTGGTGGATTCATGTTGATGTATGGCAAAACCAATACAATATTGTAAAGTAATTAGCCTCTAATTAAAATAAATAAATTTAATTAAAAAAAAAAGAATATTGGAGTGGGATGTCATTTCCTCCTCCTGCAGAATCAGGGTTTTTTCCAATGGGTTGGCTCTTTTCATCAGGTGGCCAAAGTATTAGAGCTTCATCTTCAGCATCAGTCCTTCCAATAAATAGTCAGGATGGATTTCCTTTAGGATTGACTGGTTTGTTCTCTTCAAAGTCCAAGGGAATCTCAAGCGTCTTCTCCAGACCACAATTCAAGAACATCAGTTCTGCAGCCCTCAGGCTTCTTTACAGTCCTGTTCTAACACCCATACATGACTACTGGAAAAACCAGAGCTCTGGCTAGATGGACCTTTGTCCGCAAAATGATGTCTCTGCTTTTTAATATGCTGTCTAGGTTGGTCATAGCTTTTCTTCCAAGGAGCAAGTGTCTTAATTTCATGGCTTCAGTCACTGTCAGCAGTGATTTTGGAGCCCAAGAAAATAAAATCTTTTTCGTTTTTTTTTTTTTTTTTTTCCATTTATTTGCCATGAAGTGATAGGACCAAATGGCATGATCTTAGTTTTTTGAATGTTGAATTTTAAGCCAGCTTTTTCACTCTCCTCTTTCATCTTCATCAAGAGGCTCTTTAGCTCCTCTTCACTTTCTGTTATAAGAGTGGTATCATATGCATATCTGAAGTTATTGATATTTCTCCCAGCAATCTTGATTTCAGCTTATGATTCATCCAGTCAAGCATTTCGCATGATGTACTCTGCATATAAGTTAAATAAACGGGGTGACAATATACAGCCTTGACGTACTCCTTTCCTAATTTTTAACCAGTCCTTTGTTCCATGTTCAGTTGTAACTGTTGTTTCTTGACCTGCATACTGGTTTCTTAGAAGGCAGGGAGGGTGGTCTGGTATTCCCATCTCATAAAGAATTTTCCACACTTTGTTGTGATCCACACTGTCAAAGGCTTTAACATAGTCAATTAAGTAGATGCTTTACTGGTTCCCTTCTATGATCCAACAGATGTTGGTACTTTGATCTCTGGTTCAAATTTGTTCAAGCCTTTTCTAAATCCAGTTCGTACATCTGGAATTTCTTGGTTTACTTACTGTTGAAGCCTAGCTGGAAGACTTTTGAGTAATACCTTGCTAGCATGTGAAGTGAGTGGAATTGTATAGTAATTTTAGCATTCTTTGGCATTGCCCTTCTTTGGGATTGGAATCAAAACTGTACTTTCCTATTCCTGTGGCCACTGCTGAGTTTTCCAAATTTGCTGACATATTGTATTTACCAGCAACATCTTTTATAATTTGAAAAAACTCAGCTGGATTTCCATCACTTCCACTAGCTTTGTTATAGTAATGCTTTCTAAGACCCACTTGACTTCATACTCCAGAATGTCTGGCTCTAGGTGAATGATCGCACCCTAGTTGTTGTCCAGGTCATTAAAACGTTTTTGTTTTTGTAGCATTCTTCTGTGTATTATTGCCACCTCTTTTTAATATCTTCTACTTCCCTTGTGGCTCAATTGGTAAAAAATCCTCCTGCAATGTGGGAGACCTGGGTTCGATCCCTGGGTTGGGAAGATTCCCTGGAGAAGGGAAAGGCTACCCACTCCAGTATTCTGGCCTGGAGAATCCCATGGACTGTATAGTCCATGGGGTTGCAAAGAGTCGGACACGACTGAGCGACTTTCACTCACTTCTGTTAAGCCTATATCTTTTCTGTCTTTTTTTGTGCCCATATTTGCATGAAATCTTCTCTTCATAACTAATTTTCTTGAAGAGATCTCTAATGTTTCCCATTCTATTGTCTTCCTGGATTTCTTTGCATTGCTCACATTTTAATCTCTCCTTGCTATTCTTTGGAACTCTGTATTCAGATGGATATATCTTTCCTTTTTTCCTTTGCCTTTAGCTTCTCTTCTTTTCTCAGCTATTTGTAAGGCCTCCCCAGGCAATTATTTTGCTATGTTGCATATTTTTTTTTTTCTTTAGGGATGGTTTTGATCTCTGCCTCATGTGCAATGTTATGAACCTCCATCCATTGTTCTTTGGGCACTCTGTCTAGCATATCTAATCCCTTGAAACTATTTGTCACTTCCACTGTATACTCATATTTTATTTAGGTCATGCCTGAATGGCCTAGTGGTTTTCCTGCTTTCTTCAATATAAGTCTGAATTTTGCAGTAAGGAATTCATGATCTGAGCCACAGCTCCCAGTCTTGTTTTTCCTGACTGTATAGAGATTCTCCATCTTTGGCCATAAATAATATAATCAGTCTGATTTTGGTATTGACCACCTGGTGATGTCCATGCGTAGAGTCATCTCTTGTGTTGTTGGAAGAGGGTGTTTGCTATGACCAGTGTGTTCTCTTGACAAATCTCTGTGAGAGTTTTCCTAGCTTCATTTTGTATTCCCAGGCCAAGTGAAAGTGAAAGTTAGTTGTTCGGTTGTGTTGGACTCTTTGCAACCACAGGAACTGTAGCCCACCAGGCTCCTATGACCATGAAATTCTCCAGGCAAGAATACTGGAGTGGGTAGACTTTTCCTTCTCCAACAGATCTTCCCTACCCAGGGTTATAACCCTGTTCTCCTGCACTGTAGAAAGATTCTTTACCATCTGAGCCACCAGGGAAGCCAAACTTGTCTGTTATTCTAGGTATCTCTTGACTTCCTATTTTTGCATTCTGGTCTGCTGTGATGCAAAGGACATTTTTTTTTTTTTTTTTGATGTTAGTTCTAGAAGATTTTGTAGGTCTTCATAGAACTGTTCAGCTTCTTCAGCACTAGTGATTGGGGTATAGAGTAAGATTACAGTGATATTGGATAGTTTGCCTTGGAAGTATATACACACACACACACACAGACATACGTATAATATTATGTAATATTATATATATATATATATATATTTTTTTTTAATGTAAGGTAATCCAGATTTCAATGATGAAAACCTCTAGATCTGCATGAATGTATCCAATTTGAATGATAAAATGGTATTTAACATGTAATCTTAAATACTGGCTAGCTATTTGTTTTTTCTTTTCTTTTTTCTGTTGACTAAAAAGCTCACTGTTCAAATCTCTCCCAGAACAATGAACAATATAGTTTGAGGACTAATTATGTTTTCCAGTACAGAACATGGAAACTCATCTCATGTCTCATTGGCAGAACACCAACTTCAAAAAAAGTATGAGATCATACCACCACCAAGCACTTTAATGTGATTTTCTTCCTGATTCCTTTGGTTATGATACTTCTGTATCTGGAATGCCATCAGCTGTGACCTTTTCAGCTTGCAAAAATCTTTTAAAGACAATCATCAGAGCCATAGAGACAATGAATGTCTTTAATCTTCTTTACCAAAAGAAAGCTCCCATTTTCTACATAGAGTTTTACTGAAAATTCATACTAGAAAGTGCCAAATCACTTTATCTATCATCTCCTGAATAAACAAAATACTACCCATTGGCCTACTTTCGGGTTCTTCAATTCCTCTAGCCTGCTTCCTCTCTACTCATCCTCTTTCCTTACTGAATTAATTCTGGAAACTGGTTTGGGGCTCCAAAAAGCCTTCATTGTTCTTCACATTACATAAAGTTGCTCTAGTTATACAGCCTTGTATTAGATTCTATTATATTATTTAACATAGATACAATTTAATATTTTTATATCTGTTTAATAAAAGAGAAACATGCATCTGTCATAAACAGTGTTGCAATCTGCAAACATAAGCTAGTTATTGTGCTATCATATATGTTAAATATTTATGGAATAAATGAGGGAATAAATAAATACTTCCTTTGATTTAACATATGCTCTTTTATTGGCATTAGAATTGGAATTTATCTATGTGTATTGTGGAACTGAAATGTTTAAATCCTAGGGCAGAAATCTTTTCAAGGTAAAGTTTAATGTTTCAAAATATTCAACATAGTTAAACCTGTTCAGAACTGAAAGATCCACAATATAGTCTCAAAAATACCTATGCTGTTGATGACGGTGTTTGGAGAAGAATAGGTTAGTGGAAGAGGTAGAAGCCTCACTGAAATGGGTTGAGGAGTGAATGAGTGGTCAAAGGGAGGATGGAAGCAATTCGCTGGGAAAGTTACTGAAATCATGAGGCATTCTGTGTGTTACATATGTTGTTGTTGCTGTTGGGGGTATCCATTTTCAATAAGACAGATAAAAGTGTGCTTAATGTTAGGGAGCACCCTACTCCAGTACTCTTGCCTGGAAAATCCCATGGATGGAGGAGCCTGGTGGGCTGCAGTCCATGGGGTCACTAAGAGTCGGACAGAACTGAGCAACTTCACTTTCACTTTTCACTTTCATGCATTGGAGAAGGAAATGGCAACCCACTCCAGTGTTCTTGCCTGGAGAATCCCAGGGACGGGGGAGCCTGGTGGGCTGCTGTCTGTGGGGTTGTGCAGAGTCGAACACGACTGAAGCGACTTAGCAGCAGTAGCAGCAGTAAAGTTAGGGAACTAAGACAGTAGGGATTTTAGAGCTAAGAAGGATATGTAAATAATAGATACAAATGTCCTTGAAAGAGAAAAAAATCTGGAACCATTTTATTTCTGAGAAGGATTAGCCTTAGTTGGTGATAGGTGGAACTCGCTTGCTTTCTTCCTGATCCAATAAATGTTGGCCATGACCTTTCTTTTTTTTTTAATAGTGAGTTTCAAGTCATCTTTTTTTCTCTCTTTCACTCTCTTCAAGAGGCTCTTTAGTACCTTTTTACTTTCTGCCATAGAGTGGTATCATCTGCATTTGTGGGGTTGTTTATATTTCTCCCTGCAACCTTGATTCCGGCTTATGATTTATCCAGCATTTCACGTGATGTATTCTGAATACAAGTTAAATAAACAGGGTGAAGTTTACAGCCTTGTCATTCTCCTTCTCAAATTTTGAGCCAGTCCATCATTCCAAGTCCAGTTCTAAGTGTTGCTTCCTGACCTCCCTATAAGCTTCTCAGGAGACAGATAAGGTGGTCTGGTACTCCCATCTCTTTAAGAATTTTTCACAGTTTGTTGTGATCCATGTAATCAAAAACTTTAACATAGTCAATGAAGCAGAAGTAGGTGTTTTTCTGGAACTCCCTTGCTTTTCCTGATCCAATATGTGTTGTCAATTTGATATCTGCTTCCTTGGACTTTTCTAAACCCAGTTTGTTCATCTGGAAGTTTTCATTTCACTTACTGCTACTGTCTAGTTTGAAGGATTTTGAGAATAACATTTTTAGCATGTGAAATAAACACAGTTGTATGGTAGTCTGAACATTCTTTGACATTGCCCCTCTTTGGGATTGGACTGAAAGCTGACCTTTTCCAGTCCTGTGACCACTGTTGAGTTTTCCAACTTTGCTGATATATTGAGTACATCATTTTAATAGTATCATCTATTAAGATTTTTAATAGCTGAACTGAAATTCCATCACCTCCATTAGCTTTGTTCATACTAATGCCTCCTAAGGCCCACTTGACTTTGCAATCCAGGATGTCTTTCTCCAGGTGAGTGATCACACTATCATGGTCATCCTGGTCATTAAAACCTATTGTACAGTTATTCTGTTCATTCTTGCCACCTGTTCTTAATCTCTTCTTCTATGTCCTTATTGTTTCTGGCCTTATTGTGTTTATCCTTGCATGAAATGTTCTCTTGTTATCTCCAATTTCTTGAAGACATTTCTATTCCTTCCCATTCTATTGTTTTCCCATTTTTTCTTTGCATTGGTAATTTAAGGAGGCCTTACTCTCTCTCCTCACTATTCTCTGGAACTCTGCATGCAGTTGGATATATCTTCCCCTTTCTCCCTTGCCTTTCACTTTTATTCTATTCTCAGCTATTTCTAAAGCCTCCTCAGAAAACCACTTTGCTTTCTCGGATTTCTTATTCTTTGGGATGGTTTTGGTAATTGCCCCCTATACAGTTAAGAACCTCCATGTGTAGTTCTTGAAGTACTCCGTCTACCAGATCTAAGACCTTGAATCTATTCCTCACTTCCACTGTATCATCATAAGGGATTTGATTTTGGCCATGTATGAATGGCCTATTGGGTTTCCCTACTTTTTTTTTTTTTTTTTTCAATTTTAGCCTGAGTTTTGCAATAAGGAGCTCATGATCTGAGCCCCAGTCAGTTCCAGGTCTTGTTTTTGCTGACTGTATAGTGCTTCTCCATCTTTTATTGCAATGGACATAGTCTCATTTCAGTATTGACCATATGTAAATGTCCATTTGTAGATCTGTCTCTTGTGTTGTTTGAAAAGAGTGTTGCAGCAACCAGCATGTTCTCTTGACAAAACTCTGTTAGCCCTGTTTCATTTTATAATTTAAAGCCAAACTTGCCTGTTATTCTGGGTATCTCTTATATTCCTCCTTTGGCTTTCCAGTTCCCCATGGTGAAAAGGACATCATTTGAGTGTTAGTTCTAGAAGGTGTTCTAAATCTTCATAGGACCAGTCAACTTCAGCTTCTTCAGCATAGGTGATTGGGACATAGACTTGGTGTGATATTGAATGGTTTGCTTTGGAAATGAATTGAGACCATTCTGTCTTTTTTGAGGCTGTCCTCAAGTACTGCATCTCAGACTCTTTTTTTTTTTTTTTTTAATCATGAAGGCTACTCAGTTTTTTAAGGCATTTTTGCTCACAGTAGTAGATACAATGGTCATCTTAATTAAATTCACCCATTCCTGAACATTTTTGTTCACTGATTCCTAAGATGTCAATGTTTAATCTTGCCCTCTCACATTCAATTTACGTTGGTTCATGGACCTAACATTCCAGGTTCCTATACATTATTGTTCTTTACATCATTGGTCTTTATTTTCACCACCAGACACATCCACAACTGAGCATCATTTCTGTTTTGGCCCAGACACTTCATCCTTTCTGTAGCTGTTAGTAACTAACTGCCTTCTACTCTTCCATGGTAGCCTGTTAAACACCTTCAGGGTTCAATATGACTGAGGGAGGTAATCTTCTGATGTCACATCCTTATGCCTTTTTATACTGTTCATGGAGTTCCCCTAGAAAGAATAGTGGAGTGGGTTGCCATTTCCTCCTCCAGTGGACTGCATTTTATTAGAACACTTAACTATGATCCGTCCATCTTGGGTAGCCCTTCAGGGCATGGCTAATGGCTTCTTTGAGTTATGCAAGCCCCTTCACCATGACAAGGCTGTGATCCATGAAGGCAATTAGTGACAAGATACTGAAGGATTTTCTTTATGATATTTTTGTCATAGATAAGGGATCAAGACAAAGGTAGTAAAGAAGTGTTGAAGGATATTAGAGAAATACGGAAACCTCTGTTGCACTAAGTCAAAGCATGGGTTACGGATGGGCATATAGAATTTCTAAATAATTTTGATGGTACAGTTATGTTAACAGATCAAACTTTCTAATGTTTCAATCCCCCATGCTATCTTTTTCTAAATAGTGTTTAGGAGTTCAAGGATATGTTCAGTCAAGATAGGGCAAGAACTTGATACTGACAAGTAATTAAAGTTGTAAACCATGTAGATGGGATGAAGAAGAACATAAAGAATTGAATATTTTAGAATAAACAGAGAAGAAAATGGGGTAAGTGAGTGTTATTGTGTCAGAGTTTTAGTGCTTTCTGAAATCTCTGAGTGAGTTTAGATCTTAGAGTGGTATTTGTTATGGTTTCTTAAGCTGATGCCCATCATTTGGATTTCTGAATAGTTATCCATGTAAGGAATTCATTTTTTATTGTTAATCTTTAAAGCTGAAAAATAGAGGTGTGTCAGGAGGATAATTTTTATTTTAATATTCAAATATTTAGGCAAATAGGAAAGGGAAGAGGTAAGTTTCCGTTCCATGTAATCTTTTTTTTAAATTTTATTTTATTTTTAAACTTTACAATATTGTATTAGTTTTGCCAAATATCGAAATGGATCTGCCACAGGTATACCTGTGTTCCCCATCCTGAACCCTCCTCCCTCCTCCCTCCCCATACCTTCCCTCTGGGTCGTCCCAGTGCACCAGCCCCAAGCATCCAGTATCGTGCATCGAACCTGGACTGGCAACTTGTTTCATACATGATATTATACATGTTTCAATGCCATTCTCCCAAATCTTCCCACCCTCTCCCTCTCCAACAGAGTCCATAATAATCTTCAAATTTTATTTCTGAATTTATCATGGAGATTACGAGAAGACATTCTATGGTAAGACACTTTATTGGCTTGTTTGTTTCTATTTATCTGATGCTATGTGCGCATCAGTGAGTTAAGTTATTTAAATTGCATTTCCATCTTGCTGCTGAGGACTGGAAAAGGTCTTTCTGAGGGCAGAGTAATAAAAGAAAATGGGAATTACCCCTATGGAAATAGGATATTGTCTGGGGAATTCTGAGTAATGTGCTTACTTTTCTTGTTTTGTAGCCCAGATATTTGGATTATTGCATTCTAAAGTCATGATTAATAATATAGCTGCTATTAATAATGAAGTAACTAATATTTACACATAATCCTAATTGTATTCTGGCCATTGTGCTAAGAGCTTCATGGAGATGATCTTAATTGTAACCATAGATTTAGTTGTAGGAAATATATTTATCTAACATGCTATAGATTAATTCAGAAAATGCTAGAGAACTTAAATAACTTTCCCAGTATTACAGTTAGAACAAATCAGAGAGAAATTCAATTTTGGGAAGTGATCTACTCTGCTCTTTACAATATGCTTTCAGAAGTCTCTAACAATCACGTCTCTCTTGTACTCAGCCTGACAACTTTGCTAGATGGAGCAAATGCATTTGCTGGTTCCTCTGTGTAAGTGAGAAATGGCTCTCTAAGTGTAGTTTCTGGACTGGTGGCAGTGGCATCAATTTACTAGGGATGCACGTTCTCCAGCTACCACCCCATAACAACCAGTCAGAAGTGCAGATTGCTAGTTGGGGCAGTCTATCATGATTATGAAACACACCACAGTCTGAGAACAAAAACAGTGGAGTGTAAGGTCATAGCTCCTGAAGTTATTTGATTTGCTCCATTTAATTGTGCCTGAGAAGCTTCGACATTTGAATGCTGGATTCCATGCTTAGGCATTTTTACTTTCCAAGCAGGAACCTCCTATTCCTGTACTATTACACGTTGAGATCAATACTTATCTAACCCCATTCTCCCTAGATTCTTTAGACATTCTTCAAGTTTTCTGAACTATAGATAATACCGTTATTACTGTTATTATCTGTTAGAGGTGGTAAAACTTGCCAGGCTTAAAAAAATGTCTTTTGTCATTTCAAAGGAAGGAGATGTTAAGTGATCATTTTTTTCTTTGGTAACTCAAACGCTCTTTGTTTCTCTCCCTTTTTCATGACACCATAATCATTCTGCAAGTTTCCACTGGTGCTCCTCATCTGACCTCACTTTATAACCAGGATCTTCTATAGAATTTTCTACTCGATTTTCTCTACACAAAATTTATAGGTTGGACTGTACTCTAAGCTTTGTGAACAACTCAAGTCAATATCTAATATGCCAGGATTACTATTTTAAGAGAGTTATGAGAAAGTTTGAATTCTATTAATTTGTGTTTTTCACAACATTCCTATGGGCTAGTCAAACTGGGTCACTTTGAAGATGTGCTTAGATTTTTAAAGGCTTGGGATTATGTGTGTTTTAGAAGACTAATAACTTTAAAGACTAGCAGTTTAAACATTATTTCCTCACTCAGGACATATTTTTTCTTAAAAATATGTTTATTATTTATAATCAGTTAAAAGAAATTGGAAAGAAATACCATTAAAATACTATTCACATTGTAATGTATCTATTCTTCTTGTGCTTTTATTCTCATTTTACATGTCATTTCTTTTCTATTGTTTTCATCCTTTTGTTTAAAAATAAATTGGCAGGCCACGTTAGTAAATATGAACTAATTAAAAATATTTCAAAACAGCTTCTTCTGGGCTTGATCATGAGTTTATTATTATATTTTTATTTGCTTATAAAGCAAACTTTGCTTTTTTTCTAAGATGTTTATCAGTTACCTTAGGTAGACTGGCATGTCATAACTTACAAACTGATAAACACTAAATTCATATCTCTATTCTGCTAACATTACCTCTCAGTACATGTTACATTGCTCTTGTCAATATTACTTGTCTTTTAAAACATTTGAAATCAATTAGAGAACTATGTAATGAATGGCACCTGCATTCTGGTGTCTAAAAATGTTTATAAAAGTGGATATAATGTTTCTGGGTGGGGAAATCTTTGCTTACTGAGTAAATCACTGGCATTAGTAGCAGACAGTCTCAGCTTTGATGTGCTGAAAAATCTATTCTCAGAACACTCTTCATACTATAAATGACTCACTAATAAATAATTTCAAATAAGTCAGTACTTCCTTAGTAACATAATTTTTAAGTTAAACAAAATGTGTACATTTTTGTTCCCACTATGGCTAGTGCAGAAGGACTATGCTTGCCATAATAATACACAATAACTGAAGGCTTTCACTAGGTATTACTTAAAACTTTGTGTATTGATTGAATAGCATATACCAATTAAGTATTAACTATATTAGATTGGGATCTTTTACTGCAACACATTTTCAGTGATCAGGACACACCTCCTATTTGAACTTAGTATCCCATTAAATACATCTTTTTTTCAATATATTAAAAAACCTGCAGGCTTTCATACACTTCTATTTTTCCATTTTTATAAATGATTAAGTTGATAAAACAATCAATTTATTTCATATTGTTCTGGTCTTACACAAAATTATTTAAGTTTAGGCATTTCCATTTATGAATTATTGCAATAAACTGAACTAAGATATAAGAGATACAAGATATAACTGGATATAAGAGATCACAGGAAGACAATCTGGGGCCCAGAAGGCTTAGGATGAGACACAGGTCCATAACTTGTATGTCATAGACTTTTAGAGAGTCTGTCTACAATCAGCTCTTCCCGCCAGCACCCAAGAGACTTGGAGTAGACCCAGCATAAATACCGATCCATGGTTTGGCATATCCCCTCCATGTTCATGTAACGAATATAGTACCAATGATATTTCTCAACTAGCCCTATTGCAATTTAAATAAGCAGAAAAATCCTCATATGAATACAAGTGGTAATTCATGAAAAAAATACTCCAAAGGCATATTATACTCTTCTATTCTTATTTCTCATTTTTAATTGCATAAATCTATTGCCTGAGAATTTTCAGAGATCTCATTTTGATGTGTAGCACTTTGCCTCTCAATATTCTTGAGAGGCATTGTAATGTTCATGTAGTGAATTATATTTAGTGTCAATCCTTTCATTTCTAACCAATATAATAGTCTATAGTCCCCCTTTCTTTATCATTATATAGTTTTCTTCAAAAGCTCTACCACCTGGAGCAAATGTTACTTTTTGATAGCTACATTTACAATTTGACTCAAAGAAATTTTCCTTTTCCTTCAGGTTGGGACATTATGTGATTTTGACAGATGAATAACATGACTTATAATGCTTTTACATTCATAGTTTCCTAAACTAACATTCTATTATTCCTCATTTTAAACCTTTATTTGTAAAAAAAATAAAGATTGTAATATTATTTTTCAGAAATTGTTCCTTTCCACATTCTTGTTCTCCTTTGCTTTCCTACTGTCCATGATAGGCTCGTTCTAACTTTGCAGCAAGATTTCACACACTAGAAAACAGAGAACTACCATCAAGTCAAATGAGAAAGACAGGTGAATGATAAACGTGAAAAGAAAGCATCAATGTAGCACTCCAGTTACATACTCATTACTCATTACTTAAAATGTCTTTAAGAAAACCAACATTTGTTTAGTAACCTGGATAAACTTAACTTTTACTCACTCCTTGGATCAATTTCATTTTAAAGTGATGATAGATCAAAATTACTTTTCATTGTAATGAAATCATTATGTATCAAACAGCATCTGAAAAGCTAGGCTACTAAGATCTTTTCTCTACTTTTTTCCCCATCCAAACACAAAGAAATTCCCATAAAAAGTGCATAACTGCAGTTTTTGCTTCTCTGATAATGAAGCTTCCTATTTCAAAAATACATAAGATCATAGATAGTAAGTGATTTATTCAATATCTCTCTTTGTTGGTTTCCAAAAGCAATATAATATATATCTAATGGCTCAGGATTGGGTCTGATTCCCCTGAGGCTTGTTCCTCACCTTTCTCTGCTTGCTCTGGAACACCGGAGTGCTGATCACTGCAGGCAAATTGTCAAGCCCTCTAAGTCAGTTAAGTATTTGGCCAAATAAAGAGGGGCATTGTAAAACCCAGAGGGCAGGAGAGAGGAAGGAAAAGCTTAGATTTTTCATTCTTTCTCTCTCCCTTTCCCTCTCTCTCTCTCTCTTCCCACTTCTTCTGTTTCTCTATTGGACACATATCCAGTAGTAAATTGAATTTTCTGCCAGTGCCCTTTTTTCTCTGGTCTCAAATAACACTGCTTCCTCCAGTCCTAAGAATTTTTTTTTTTGTTTCTTTCCATTGATATTTCCTAGGCTAATTCATCACATCCAGTTTGAATTTTCAGGTCCTTGATCAATTATGTAACTGATTCCCTGCATGAAATTCCTGAGGCTTAAATGCTTAAGTGTATTTTCAATTTATTGGTTGTTCCCTGACTGATACATACAGTACTTAAAAATAAGTTGTTATAAGGAAGATCTCTATTATACCCCATATAGCATTCAGTCAATACATACTTTTTTTTAATAAAACCTCAAAATCTCAGAGTTGCAATGGGTCTTAAAACTCAGACATTATGACAGTATACCTAAATATAGTTCTTAACAAAGTTTCTCCAGGCTTTGTCAGATATAGACAGGCATTTCACCTATTATCTTTAAAAAAAAAAAAAAAAAAAAGACTTTCTTCATGTCAAATTGAAATCTGACCTATTTGGCTTGTATATGTTACTCTATGTGGTTAAGAGTCTACATATTGCATTATATAAACCTATTTTCCTTATCTGAAAAACTGAGAAAACATTGCTTCAGAGTTTTTGCTAAAAAACTTAAAGGAGATGAGGAGTGTTAAAATACCTGATGACTCTGGGAAATATTGATTCTCTTCCCCCTTTCTTTCTCTAATTCACATTCTCCACCTTTTAACATCATAGATTATTGGATATTTGAAGGATATCCCTCAAATTTCTATTATCAAGTTTAAGCACCCTAGACTATTCAAACATTCCCCATAGAATGTAGTCTTTTTCTTTCAGGTCACTGTTCATTAATTTCTCATATAGCAATTCCTGTTCGTTGCAATAACTCTCAAATGGCAACACCTGGAATTCAGGTAATTTTGTTTATAACCAGAACAGCCCCCATGGACATGTTTCAGTATATGGGTTGCAAAGAATTGGACATGACTGAGCAACTGAACTGAACTGAACTGAACCATAACTGAACTGAACATAGCTATAACAGAGCAAAGTGTGCTTATCAATTCACTCATTTCTAGGAATAAAGACAATGTACAATAGCATGCAGGACAATATGAAGAAAAAAATATTTTGTCCTTAGCTCTAAGATATCACTGATTATTAAGCATACTTGATTTCAGGTGTGCTAAAACATAAAAGGTCAGTTTTCATTCCAATCCCAAAGAAAGGCAATGCCAAAGAATGCTCAAACTACCACACAATTGCACTCATCTCACACGCTAGTAAAATAATGCTCAAAATTCTCCAAGCCAGGTTTCAGCAATATGTGAACTGTGAACTTCCAGATGTTCAAGCTGGTTTTGGAAAAGGCAAAGGAACCAGAGATCAAATTGCTAACATCTGGCTGGATCATCGAAAAAGCAAGGGAATTCCAGAAAAACATCTATTTTTTCTTTATTGACTATGACAAAGCCTTTGAGTGTGTGGATCACAATAAAATGTGGAAAGTTCTGAAAGAGATGGGAATACCAGACCACCTGACCTGCTTCTTGAAAAACCTATATGCAGGTCAGGAAGCAACAGTTAGAACTGGACATGGAACAACAGACTGGTTCCAAATAGGAAAAGGAGTATGTCAAGGCTGTATTATTGTCACCCTGCTTATTTAACTTCTATGCAGAGTACATCATGAGAAACACTGGGCTGGAAGAAGCACAAGCTGGAATCAAGATTGCTTGGAAAAGTATCAATAACCTCAGATATGCAGATGACATCACCTTTAGGGTACAAAGTGAAGAAGAACTAAGAGCCTCTTGATGAAAGTGAAAGAGGAGAGTTAAAAAGTTGGCTTAAAGCTCAACATTCAGGTAACTAAGATCATGGCATCCGACCCCATTACTTCATGGGAAATACATAGGGAGACAGTGGAAACAGTGTCAGACTTTCATTTTTTGAGGCTTCAAAATCACTGCAGATGGTGATTGCAGGCATGAAATTAAAAGATGCTTACTCCTTGCAAGGAAAGTTATGACCAACCTAGATAGCACATTAAAAAGCAGAGACATTACTTTTCCATCAAAGGTCCATCTAGTCAAGGCTACAATATTTCCAGTGGTCATGTATGGATGTGAGAGCTGGACTGTGAAGAAAGTTGAGTGCCAAAGAATTGATGCTTTTGAACTATGGTGTTGGTGAAGACTCTTGAGAGTCCCTTGGACTGCAAGGAGATCCAACCAGTCCATCCTAAAGGAGATCAGTCCTGGGTGTTCATTGGAAGGACTGATGATGAAGCTGAAACTCCAATACTTTGGCCACCTCATGTGAAGACTTGACTCATTGGAAAAGACTCTGATGCTGGGAGGGATTGGGGGCAGGAGGAGAAGGGGACCACAGAGGATAAGATGGCTGGATGGCATCACCGACTCAATGGACATGAGTCTGAGTAGACTCTGGGTGTTGGTGATGGACAGGGAGGCCTGGCGTGCTGCAATCATGGGGTCACAACGAGTCGGACATGACTGAGCAACTGAACTGACTGACTGAAAATGTAACAACAACAAAAAAGACCAATATTTATGTAGGATATCATCAAATTTAAGATTCACCCTGATTTCATAGATGGCAAAATATGAAAACAGGGCTAATTCTGTCATGGCACAGGGTGTTTCATATTTCAGAGCATACATTCAAGTAAAGAGAGTGTTTTACATTTATGCATACTTCTCTGCTAACCTAAGTGAAATCACATTGCAGATTTATACCTACATATTTCATATTTTTAGTGTTACTACACATGATATTTTTGAAATTTATATTTCTTGATATTGATATATGAAGAAATACTAGACACATGTTGTTCAATCTGTGGGATCAGCACAATATCACTGATGGTAAGGATAGTGTTTTGATCAGCAGGATAATGTAATAGTCTGGATCACTTCTGACTGCGTTATGACAAAGGTTACAGAATTAAAGTCACCTGGGAAATTTTATAAAAAATATTTTTGACAGCTCAAGTGAACTCAAACTGTATCTAGCCATTTTTTTTTTTTACTAATAAGAATGAAATAAGAATTCTCTCTACCTACATGGTTTATATCTGAAGCCTTAGTAGTAGTGTTAGTTGCTCAGTCGTTTCTGACTCTTTGCACCCCATGGACTGTATCCCACCAGACTCCTCTGTTCATGGGATCCTTCAGTCAAGAATAGTGGAGTGGGTTTTCATTCCATTCTCCAGAGGATATTCCCCACCCAGAGATTGAACCCAGGTCTCCTGTACTGCAGGCAGATTCTTCACCACTTGAGCTGCAGGAAGACCATCTGAAGCCTTATGCTCTAGTAGTGCTATGATCTCTGTCTGGTGTTTGCAGGGGCCAGATAAGATATTCATGTATTTATTAGGTTGTGCTGCGTGGCTTATGGAATCATAATTCCTCAACCAGGGACTGAACCTATGCCCTAGGCAGTGGAATCTAGGAGTCCTAACCACCGGACAGGCAGGGAATTCCCCAGATTAGCAATTTAAATTGAGTGATATGGATTACCACTAAGCTTTCTTTCTTTTTGATGGTAGAAGCGTCTTGTGTGCAAAACATTTTAAAGACAGTCGTATACTGTGGATGAAATGTGTCACCTGCCATATCACTAAACAAAGGGTGTCCTGACCATCAAGCTGTCAGCATCGACAGCCATCCTTGGCAGTGCCCCCTCAGAGGATTCAGGATAGAGAAAAACAGCATACTGGCCCTCAATGATTAAGGCACATATCCAAGGAATGATTTTAATGTGTTCAGCTCCTTGTATCTTCACATACATAGAAAAGTGCTACATTCATTATCTTGAGATGTCTGATTTTCTGTAATTAGCAGTAATTTGTTAACGATTGACACTGCTTTTTTTGTTTATTTGTTTGTTTGAACTTGTATAGCCTGGCTCCTCCTTTCTTCTTCAGAATAGTCCTCAGAGATACTCCCAGGCTTAGGTTCTCAGAAAATCCACCGAGTAAAATATAACTCTCAACTTTTGAGTCATGTGTTTCTTTTCAGTAGATTCTTTGAACGTAGGTCTCACCTTTATTGTAGGTGTATATCAATGATCCTAAATTATATAAAGACAGAAAACTCCTCCTCACTAAGGCAGACCTCTGCCTCACCACTCCCTCCCATTAGAATTCCACTGCTGCATAGAATACTTTTTCATTTCTATTTTCTTACTTTGTTACTTTTGTGAACGGCCAGGACACAAAAACTTGGAGATAAGATATCTACTTTACTTGATGAGACTTCTTGAGAGAATGATCCCAACTTGCTGCAAAGAACAAATACAGTATTCTTCACACACACACACAACATTTGGAATTCTCATGATATCCATTATAATAGGATTTGCCCTATATTAGAACATATTCTGTGAATGTATTCTCTACTATAAATGTTGAACACCTATTTATGACTTTGAAATTGCTTTTTCTCTCATGTCCATCTCTTTCTCTTTTTCGGAACTAAATACCTGCAATAGGGGCCTTCCTGATGGCTCAGTGGTAAATAATCCACTTGCAATGTAAGAGACATGGGTTTAATCCTTGAGTCCGGGAGACCCCCTGGAGGAAGCAATGGTAGTCCACTCCAATATTCTTGCCTGGAAAATCCCATGGGCAGAAGAGCCTTGTTGGCTATAGTCCATGGGGTCACAAATGTCAGACATGACTGAGCACACATACGCTGCACTGCTCACTGCTATCTGCAACAACTTTAAAGGACACAGTTGAAGATATTGTGCCATTGCATGGTACACACAATAAATTTATGTTACATATTTATTAAAAATATATTTTGAAATATTTTAAAGTAGAGGAAATAGAAAATTTCCTTGAGGACATAAATAAACTTACTGAATCTAGGATGAAAATTTATATTTTTCTACAAAATGCACAATTTCTATAGTTGGTGAATTTAAGAAATAGTTGAATATATATTTTGATTTTAGACTTAAGATTAATCTATTATATATAAGGAAAAATCTCTAGCTAGTCTATGAATAATTTAAATAACTCATTTAAATATTTAAATTTTTAGATAATTATAATAACTAAAAAGCAAATTTAAGTTGTCATTATTATACGAGAGAGTGATGCAAGGGATTCTATCAATGCACACAGAGCCACATTCTACTTTGGTTAAAGGAAACTAGTATCCTTGGTAAGAAAAGAAACATCATCCTATTTATTTATTTAGACTCCATCTCTAGTGTTAAAATATTAGGCAATGATTGTAGGTTAAATAATCCAAAATGATATACAAAAATAACACAAGCAAATATCTTACAGCTAAGTAAACACACATTTTCTATATCCAGTGCAATTTTTTGCTTGTAAAATTGCTTACTTATGAAAATATTTTGTTTTTGTTTTAATTTACTGAGATTAGGAAGACACCATACTGGAAATAAGGTGATTTCACGAGATAATTTGGCCAGAAACCTTGTGAGATTATATTATATGTAGTTGCTGGTTCATCCTTAACTTTCTGAGTAGAGCTCTCTCTCTTTCTAATTGTTTATGCACTTGTTTAGAGGACTCATGCTTCTTTGGGTGTGGGAGTATGCTCTATCAATATGTTGTAAAATACAAAAAAGACAGCACAGAGGTTCTAAAGAGACTTTAATCAATCATAAGAAACATATATAAAGCTTGGAAAGTAGTTTAGACCTCACATCAAAGAGCGCTTCTACCTGTATGTGTTCCCAGTCACTTCAGTCATGTCTGACTCTGCAACTCTATGGGCTGTGGCTCCTCTGTCCATGGGCTTCTCTAGGCAAGCATACAGAAATGGGTTGCCATTTCCTTCTCTTGGGACTCCTTCCACCCCAGGGATTGAACCCACATCTCCTGCATTGTCAGGGAGGTTCTTTAGTACCAGTTGGGAAACCCTGAAGAGCCCTTGCAACAAATCAAACCATTCACATTCTAATAGTTATATTTTTATGTTTCTCAGGAACCTCCATACTGTTTTCCATAGTGGCACCACCAACTTGTATTCCTAAGAACATTGTACAAGGGTTTTCTATTCTCCATATGATCAACAACTTTTGTTATTTGTTGACTTTTTGGTGACAGTCATTCTGACAGGTGTGAGGTAAGATCTCATTGTTGTTTTGATTTTCATTTCTCTGATGATTAGTAATGGGGAATATATTTTTATGTGCCTGTTGACCATTTGTATATCTTATCTGAAAAAGTTTCAGGTCTCCTGTCCATTTGTTAATAGAAGACTGTGTGTGTGTGTGTGTGTGTGTGTGTATATATATAGTTGGTATTGATTTGCATGACCTGTTTGCATATTTGAAATATTAACCTTTAATCCATCTTATAATTTATAAATATTTTCTCCCTTTCAGTTGTTTATATTTCCATTTTGTCCATGGTATCCTTAGCTGTGCAAAACCTTTTAAGCTTAATTAGATCCAACATGTTTCTTCTCTCTTTTCCTTCTTTTGCTTAAGGAGACTAATCCAAAAAGCTATTCCTATAATTTATGTCAAAGAGTGCTCTGCTTATTTCTTTTCTACTTTTATGATTTCAGGTCTTACATTTAGATCTTTAATACATTTTTAGTTTATTTTTGTAGGTGGTGTGAGAAAATATTCTAATCCCATTCTTCAACATGAAGCTGTCCAGAGTTCTTACCAGCACTTATTTAAAAAGTTATCTTTTCTCAACTGTATATTTTTGCCTCCTTAGTTATAAAAGCTGAGCACCAAAGAATTGATGCTTTTGAACTGTGGTGATGGAGACGACTCTTGAGAGTCCCTTCAACTGCAAGGAGATCCAACCAGTCTATCATAAAGGAGATCAGTCCTGGGTGTTCATTGGAAGGACTGATGATGAAGCTGAAACTCCAATACTTTGGCCACCTCATGTGAAGAGTTGACTCATTGGAAAAGACTCTGATGCTGGGAGGGACTGGGGGCAGGAAGAGAAGGGGATGACAGAGGATGAGATGGCTGGATGGCATCACTGACTCGATGGACGTGAGTTTGGGTAAACTCTGGGAGTTGGTGATGGACAGGGAGGCCTGGTGTGCTGTGATTCATGGGGTCATAAAGAGTCGGACACAACTGAGTGACTGAACTGAACTGAGTTATAGATTAATTGAACACATGTGTTTTATTTCCAAGCTATTTTCCATTAATTGATGTATCTGCTTTCCTGCCAGTGGTACAATGGATACACATTTGAAGAAAGTGAAAACACTAATTTGAAAGGTTCATGTACCCCCATGTTCATAAAAGCATTATTTACAGTAGCCAATATATAGAAGCAACCTAAGTGACCATCAATAGATGAATGGATACAGAAGGTGTGTTATATATATTCAATGGAATATTACTTAGCCATAAAAAGGAATGGGAACTGCCATTTACAATAATATGGGTGGACCTAGAGAGTATGAAATGGTGAAATAAGACCAAGAGAAAGACAAATACTCTCTACTATCACTTTTATGTGGAATCTAAAAAAAAAAAAAAAAAAAAAAACCATAAATGAATGTATATTACAAAATGGAAACTGACCCACAGATATAGAGAACAAACTAGGATTATCAGTTGGAAGAAAGAACGAAAAAGGGATGAGGTAGGGATATAGGATTAACAGATACAAACTACTATGTGTAAAATAAATAAACAACTAAGATATATCATATAGCACAGGATGTAATAACCATAAATGGAGAATAATGTATAAAAATATCAAATCACTATCCTGTGCATGTGAAACTAGTATAAAACTACAAATCAATTATATTTCAATTTTGAAAAAATAAATCCACATTATACTAGCTGTATGTGGAGTTTTCCAAAAGTGCTCACTGAGATAGACTTTAGGTTGCCAGATATTTGTTAGGGAATGTGGTCTATGAAAGGAAAGAGAAAGAAGTAAATTAGACAAATCGAGAAGCTGAACTGATATTCCATGGAACAAAACTTCAGTTGTCCCAGTAAGAAATTTTGGAGGAAGTACTTTCCATCAGAATTATACCACATTGAGAAGAAATGAATCTGCTTTTATACCCACCTTGTTCAGTCATAGGATATGGGTTCTATCTGGAAGGGTATGACAGGGCATTTGAGGCAAATCCTGAAGCAACATGCAGACGGAGGCTGTCTGTCTGCTTGATGGTGCTCCCTGGAAGAGAATGCCAAGTCTTTGCTTGAAGGAGGGTCATGGCAGCTCATCTCTTTTTCTGCCATAATTTGGGACATTTTTGGTGCTTCACTCTTTTTCATTTGGGTTACTTCTTAGCAAGAGATTGGCAAAGACTGTATATACCCTAACATAGGCTAAGTAAAAAAAAAAAAAAAAAGAATATATGGTAACCATATTTGTCTTGGAAACCACAAGTAAGAGAAGATTTCACTGTAATATAGTTTTCCTAATGTAAAGCAAAAATATAGGCATGGTTTATTTCCTTGCTGCCATTTATTTATATTTGTTTGTTTAGAAAATGATGCCTTACATTTAAATTTTATCTTAGGATCTGAGCTTCATTTATTTTTGCTTGTTTGTTTTGTGTTGTTTTGTTTTTAATTTATTAAAAAAACAAGCATCTGTTAATTTCATGCTGCAGTCACCAACTTCAGTAATTTTGGACCCAAAGAAATAAAGTCTATCACTGTTTCCATTTTTACCCATTTATTTTCCATGAAGTGATGGGACTAGATGCCATATTAGTTTATTGAATGTTGAGTTTTAAGCCAGCTTTTTCACTCTTCTCTTTCACCTTCATCAAGAGGCACTTAAATACATAAGTAAACATGTATCTTATACTACAATTTAAAATATATATATTTTTTTTTTTTTGCAAAAGAGGTAGATGTATGTATGTACTCTAATGAACAATTTGTTAATTTCTTTTATACTTTAGTTTTTTACTTACAGTTAAAATATAATGCTTTTTTGGGTTGTAGAATTCTTTTCTATAAAATAGATGTAAAATATCCAATAAGTTTCTTTTTCATTATTTCTTTTTTTTTTTTTTTCTTTAATTTTATTTTATTTTTAAACTTTACATAACTGTATTAGATTTGCCAAATATCAAAATGAATCCGCCACAGGTTTACATGTGTTCCCCATCCTGAACCCTCCTCCCTCCTCCCTCCCCATTCCATCCCTCTTTGTTTTAATTTTAAATTTATTTTTTTAAATTGAAGGATCATTGATTTACAGAATTTTGCTGTTTTCCATTAAACCTCAGCATGAGTCAGCCATAGGTATACGTATGTCCCCTCCCTCTTGAACTTCCCTCCTATGTCCCTCCCCCATCCCACCCCTTTAGGTTGATACAGAGGCCCTGTTTGAGTTTCCTGAGACATACAGCAAATTTCCGTTGGTTATCTATTTTACGTATGGTAATGCAAATTTCCATGTTACTCTCTCCATATATCTCAGCCTCTCCTCCCCTCTCCCTGTGTCCATAAGTCTATTATCTATGTCTCTTCCACCATTGCTGCCCTGAAAATAAATTCTTTAGTACCATCTTTCTAGATTCCATATATATGTGTTAGAATACAGTATTTACCTTTTCTTTCTGACTTATTTCACTCTGTATAATAGGCTATAGGTTCATCCACCTCATTAGAATTGATTCAAATGCATTCATTTTTATGACTGAATAATATTCCATTGTTCATATGTGCCACAACTTATTTATCCACTTATCTGTCAATGGACATCTAGGTTGCTTTCATGTTCTTGCTATTGTAAATAGTGCTGCAAGAGCACTGGGGTACATGTGTCTTTTTCAATTTTGGTTTCCTTAGGGTATATGTCTAGGAGTGGGATTGCTGGGTCATATGGTGGCTTTATATACCTAGTTTTTAAGGAATCTCCATACCATCTTCCATAGTGGCTGTATCAGTTTACATTCCCAACAACAATGCAAGAGTTATCCCTTTTCTCCACACCCTCTCCAGCATTTATTATTTGTAGACTTTTCGATGATGATCATTCTGACCAGCATGAGGTAATATTTCATAGCTTTGAATTTGCATTTCTCTAATAATGAGTGACGTTAAACATCTTTTCATGTTCTTGTTAGCCATCTGTATGTTTTCTTTGGAGAAATGTCTGTTTAGGTCTTTTTCCCACTTTTTGTTTGAGTTGTTTGTTTTTCTGGTATTGAGTTGTATGAGCTGCTTGTATATTTTGGAAATTAATCCTTTGTTTTATTTGATATTGTTTTCTCCCACTCTGAGGGTTGTATTTTAACCTTGCTTATAGTTTCCTTTGCTGTGCAAAAAATTTTAAGTTAAATCAGGTCCCACTTGTTTACTTTTATTTTTATGTCCATTACTCTAGGAGATGGGTCACAGAGGGCCTTGCTTTGATTTGTGGCATCAAGTGTTCTGCTTATGTTTTCTTCTAAAAGTGTTGTAGTTTCTGGTCTTACATTTAGGTCTTTAATCCATTTTGAGTTTATTTTTGTGTATGGTGTTAGGTAGTGTTCTAATTTCATTCTTTTATATGAAGCTGTACAATTTTCCCAGCACCATTAATTGAAGAGAGTGTCTTTGCCCCATTGTATATTCTTATCTCCTTTGTCAAAAATAAGGTACCCATAGGTGAGTGGGTTTATTTCTGAGATTTTATCTTGTTCCATTGGCATATATTTCTATTTTTGTGTCAATATCATATTGTCTTGATGACTGTAGCTTTTTAGTATAACCTGAATTCAAGAAGATTGATTCCTCCAGTTGCATTCTTCTTTCTCAAGACTGCTTTGGCTATTCTGGATCTTTTGTGCTTCCATATGAATTGTGAAATTTTTTGTTCTAGTTCTGTGAAAAAAGCCATTGATGACTGGATAGAGATCACATTAAATCTGTAGATTGCATTCGGTAACATAGTCATTTTCACAATATTGATTCTTCCAACCAGGAACATGGACTATCTCTCCATCTGCTTATGTCATCTTTAATTTCTTTCACCAGTGTCTTATAATTTTCCATATACAGGTCTTTTGTCTGCTTAGGTAGGCTTATTCCTAGATATATTATTCTTTTTGTTGCAGTGGTGATGGGATTGGTTCCTTAATTTTTTTTCTGATTTTTCATTACTATATATGAATGCAAGTGATTTCTGTGTATTGATTTTGTATCCTGTAGCTTTAGTAAATTCACTGATTAGCTCTAGTAATTTTATGATAGTATCTTTATGGTTTTATAAGTATAATATTATGTCATCTGCAAACAGTGAGAGCTCTACTTCTTTTCTGATCTGGATTACTTTTATTTATTTATTTATTTCTTCTCTAAGCTATAGATAGGACTTCTAAAACTATGTTGAATAATAGTGGTGAGAGAGGACACCCTTGTCTTGTTCCTTATCTTAAAGATTTCTTTCAGTTTTTCACCATTGAGAATGCTTGCTGTGGGCTTATCATATATGGCCTTTACTACAATGAAGCAGGTTCCTTCTATGCCCATATTTTGAAGAGTTTTAATCACAAATTGTTGCTGGATTTTGTCAAAGGCTTTTTATGCATCTATTGAGATTACATTATGGTTTTTATCTTTGAATTAGTTAATATGGTGTATCACATTGATTGACTTGCCTATATTGAAGAGTCCTTGCATCCCTGAAGTAAACCCAACTTGATGATGGTGTATGAGCTTTTTAATGTGTTGTTAAATTCTGTTTGCTAAAATTTTGCTGAGGTTTTTTTTTGCATCTATGTTAATCAGTGATATTGGCCTGTAGTTTTCTTTCTTTCTTTTTTTTTTTTTTTTTTTTTTTTTGTATTGTTTTTGTCTGGTTTTGGTATTAGGGTGATGGTGACCTGAAGGAGTTGGAAGTGTTCCTTCCTCCGCAATTTTTTTTTAAAGAATTTTAAAAGGATAGCTAATAGCTCTTCTCTAAATGTTTGATAGAATTCACCTGTGAAGCCGTCTGGCTACCTGTGAAGCCACAACATTGCCCTGGGCTTTTGTTTTCTGGGAGATTTTTGATCACAGTTTCAATTTCAGTGTTTGTAATTGGATTGTTCATAATTTCTATTTCTTCAGGGCTCAGTCTTGGAAGACTGAACATTTTTAAGAATCTGATCATTTCTTCCAGATTATCCATTTTATTGCCATATGGTTAGTTACCCTTAATAGTCTTTTGCTGCTGCTGCTGCTAAGTCGCTTCACTCGTGTCTGACTCTGTGCAACCCCAAAAATGGCAGCCCACCAGGCTCCCCTGTCCCTGGGATTCTCCAGGCAAGAACACTGGAGTGGGGTGCCATTTCCTTCTCCAATAAGAGTCTTATAATCCTTTGTATTTCTGCATTGTTTGTTGTAACCTTTCCATTGTTATTTCTAATTTTGTTGATTTGATTCTTCTCTCTTTTGTTCTTGATGAGTCTGGCTAAAGGTTTGTCAGTTTTGTTTATCTTCTCAAAGAACCAGCTTTTAGTTGCATTAATCATTACTATTGTTTCTTTCATTTCTTTTTAATTTTTTTCTTTCTGATCTTTATGATTTCTTTCTTTCTGCTAATTTGTTGTTGTTGCTGTTCTTCTTCTTTTTTCCAGTTGTTTTAGATGTAAAGCTAAGTTGTTTATTTGATTTTTTTTTTTCATTTCTTGAGGTAGGATTGTATTGCTTTAAACTTTCTTCTTAGAACTGCTTTTGCTGCGTTACATAGGTTTTGAGTTGGCATGTTTTCATTGTCATTTGTTTCCAGGATTTTTTTTATTTCCCTTTTGATTTCTTCAGTAAGTTTTTCATTATTTGGAAATGTATTGTTTAGTCTCCATGTATTTGTGTTTTTACAGTTTTTTTTTCTTGTAATTGATATCTAGTCTCAATAGCATTGTCTTCAGAAAAGATGCTTGATATGATTTCAGTTTTCTTAAATTTACTGACTTTTAATTTGTGATCAAAGATGTGGTCTATCCTGGAGAATTTTTCGTGTGCACTTGAGAAAAAGATGTATTCTTTGGCATTTGGACAGAATGTCCTGAAGGTATCATTGAGTTCCTTCTCATCTAATGTATCATTTAAGACTTGTGTTTCTTTATTAATTTTCTGTTTTGATGATCTGTCTGTTGGTGTGAGTGGGGTATTAAAATCTCCTATTATCATTGTGTTACTGTCAATTTCTCCTTTTACGTTTGTTAGTGTTTGTCATATATTGAGGTGCTCCTATGATGGGTGCATAGATATTTACAATTGTTATATCTTCCTTGTGGATTGACCCCTTGATCTTTAGGTAGTGTTCTTCCTTATCTCTTGCAATATTATTTATTTTAAGGTCTATTTTGTCAGATACGAGGATTGCTCCTCAGCTTTTGAATTGATGCTTTTGCACTGTGGTGATGGACAAGACAACTGTTGAGAGTCCTTTGGACAGCACAAAGATCAAACCAGTCAATGTTAAAGGAAATCAACTCTGAATATTCATTGGAAGGACTGACACTCAAGCCAAAGCTCCAATAATTTAGCCATCTGATTCAAAGAGCCAACTCATTGGAAAAGACCATGAAGGAGGGAAAGATTGAGGGTAGGAGGAGAAGGGGGCAACAGAGGATGAGATAGTTGGATGGCATCATTGACTCTCTGGACATGAGTCTAAGCAAACTCTGGGAAGTGTTGACAGACAGGGATGCCTGGCATACTCCATCCATCAGGTTGCAAAGAGTCAGACATGACTGAATGACTTAACAATAAAATCAACACATGATCAAGTGAACTCGGGATCAACTACAAATTCAGATAGGAACGTTTTACTTAAAAAAAAAAAAAAAAAGAAACAGATTTCTCCCCTTTGATCATCTCCAAATACACTATATTCAGATTATTTTATTCAAGAAAGTATGAGAACTATTGTAATCTTCTGTGTCCCTTCTTATCAAGTGCTGATCAGCTGCCCAATATATTTGGCATGTTGCTTTAGGGGTTTTCTTTTTAAGAAGATCTTGATTTAACTCATTTTATTCTTTCAAATAGATTTTTAAATTTATTTCACTCAATAATGATGGTTTATTGTATCATAGTTGAAAATGGATAGTGAATTAAAAAACCAATGAAAACACATTAAATATTAGTTGAATAAGAGAAAGAGCAGACACAAAAGAAAAGATAAATAGCAAACATGAAAGCAACAGCAATTAAGATTACTCAGTTCTAAGAATAATGCTTACTTTGTTTAGAGAGCAAGGCAAATTTAGCCAATCCAATAAATAATACATGAAAACATGATAAATAATACACAACTATTATAAAACTAGTGGTCTAAATGTTCCTTTCAGATAGAGCAGATATTATAAGAGATCTTATATTTCTAGACAATTCTTATATATTCTTTATTAATATTTTTGGCTTCAAATGAAATAAGTCTTCTGAGGATCACTATCTTATGTCTAAGATCACTTTCTTCTCCTTCAGTTGAAATGTGAAAACTGTCACTTTATTATACTCTCTCCCAATCATATTCATATGTCCTTTTGACTTTGTTCTTGACCAGAGACTAATGGTCACTACTCTGGGAATATGCCAATAAAGGAAAACTTAGTATTTTGCAGTGAGCAATTTCCCTCAGTAAACATTACTTGTCACCTTGGAAATACAGCTCACCAACTTCATCCTAGCTCCCAGAATTTTTTTTTTTTTTTAACCTCATAGCAGTTCACATTTTTACTGTGATATCTGATAGCATTTCCAGAAACTAGTGTGGCTAAAGTTTTGAGTATGGGTTTCTTAATGGGTGTGTGTGTGTAAATTTTGACAACACACAATTCAAAGTTTAACGACATGAGGTATAAGTTTTTAATTATATTTAACTATCCACCAATAATTTATAATTTGTAAATGGATTGTGATTGTTCTCTGGCATTCTTTTTAATACTTGATTTTTCTATTTTATCTAGGAACAAATGAGAGGATTTTCTCAAATTTTTTTTCTGCAAGTGACCGCCTGTCTGGTTTCTATGTATGTGCAATAATATTTGATTTAAAAAATATGTTAATTCTTACTATTAAACATACTGGAGCTTCTCAGGTGGTTCTGTGGTAAAGAATTCACCTGCCAATGCAGAAGATGCAAGAGACTCAGGTTTGATCCCTTGGTCAGAAATATCCCCTGGATAAAGAAATGGCAATTCACCCCAGTATTCTTTCCTGAGAAATCCTGTGGACAGAGGAGCCTGGCAGGCTATAGTCCATGGGGTCACAAAAGAGTTAGACATCCCTTGCCAACTAAATAACAACAATTAAACATACATAGACACAGAAAGACTTATTAAACATTTTTCTATGTTTTTTTTTTTATTATTGTTCATGTTTCCCTCTATTTAAGAAAAGAAATTCTGAATTTCTGATCCAGGTTTAACTACTGTTATACCATGAATAATACACTCTTCTAGTTCCCCAGTATCCTCCATGTTCTTAAATGAATGATCACTTTGTAGTCTTTATCTTCCTTGATCTTTTAGCAGCATTTTACATAGTTGAGAATTCCCTCCTTTCAATATGTTGTCTAAAATGTGTATCTTCTTCTAGTTTTATTTCTATCTCGTAGTACCTTCTTCTCAGGACCTGTGACAAGTTCTTTTTCTTATAAATTTATTAATGTAAAAGCAGCTTTAGGGTTTCAACCTTTTTAATGCTTTATTCTCTGTCTTTATTCACTGCTTTGTAAAGTGTTCTGGACTATGGCTTTAAACAGAATTTATATACCCATTTCTCTCCTCTGGCATCTGTGCAGTATGGTATAATGGTATACATGGAGGCAGAAATAAATTTGTCTATATTGTTATAATGTTATAAATTTATTAAGGCTGCAAAGTGCTAAATAAAATATGCTATAATGGCATAGTTTGATGTATATACCAAAAATGTGGATAACTGAAATTAAGTTTAGAAATTTTGTAGTGATTTATTGTAGCAAAATAGAGATTTGGGGCATGGCCCCTATCTTATAGCACACCACCTGTTTTCCCATGACAAGCTCCTTCCCTTGCTACTCACTTGGTCATGTATGACTCATTGCAACCCCATGGACCCCATGAACTTAACCCTCAAGGCTCCTCTGTCCATAGAATTCTCCAAGCAAGAATACTGGAGTAGGTAGCCATTGCCTTCCCCAGGAGATCTTCCCAACCCAGGGATCAAACCTAAGGTTCCTGCACTGCAGACAGATTCTTTACTATCTGAGTCACCAAGGAAGCCCAAAAAAGGCCTTACAAACACATATTAGGATAACTCTGAGTAAAAGTACAAACTCCATCTATATTTCTTGCAAAGAATCATCACTTGGTTATACTCTGGAGATTGGGCTTAGGAAAAGACCTATACAGGTCTTTGGGACAATTTCACAGAGTACTGTGGCATCCTAAATACTTGAACTGGAGTTAGAGTGAATGGTCTGTAAGGATTCCAGATGTTTATATGTCAATGACTGCACAAACTACATGCATTAGGGTAGCTGAATAGTCAGACAAGGAAAATTAGGGCCTTCTAAATCTTGAAACCCAGGACAGAAGCCACTTTTGTATTACCTAAAAGCACTATTGCCTTAAATCCAAACCTCATGTCCGGCCTCTTGCTCACACTTTTGGATTTCATATCTAACTAATTGCTTTATGTTTGTACCTGGGTGCCCAACACTCAGCTCAAACCCCAAAGTCTCCAGAGTCTCCCCTCATTTCCGGGATAGTAAGTCAGAGTCCTAAAAATGGCCTGCAAAACACTTAATAACCTGGTTCCTATAAACCTCTCTGGTTTATATGGCTTTTCTTTCTCTTAACTTATTCACTTCTGTGCAGACAGCTTTTGACACTTCTAAATGAATGCATCAGGCATGTTCTTGTTATAGTGTTCTTGTTCTACATGCTAACTATGCCTCAGTATTCCTTTAAAAAAATATGATAAACACACAAAATAAGAAAAAAAACTCAAAATACTAAAAAGCTGAAAGTAATGAGCAAAATCATATTTTTAAAAAATGACCCAAAAGTTGGGTTTATTATATAGGAATTTTAATTCTGATTAGTATATTTAAGGAACTTGTGGGACAGATGATAACATTAGAGAAAATTCCAGCTATTTTAGTAAAAAGAAGGGCACATTTTCAAAAATTAAGAGTTAGAATTAAAAGAAAAACATATTATTGAATATTTTAAATAACTTTGATGTAATATAAGAATGGATACAGCTGAGAAAAACAATCATTGAACTGAAAGGCCCATAAGAATTGTTCAAACCAAAATGCAGCCTTGGAAAGAGAGTGAAAAAACCCTGATGCACACTATACAAGAGTTGGGCTTCCCAGGTGGCTCAGTGGATAAAGAATCCACCTGCAATGCAAGAGACACAGGTAATGTGGCTTGGATCCCTGGGCTGGGAAGATACCTTGAAGGAGAGCGTGGTCACCCATTTCAGTATTCTTCCTGGGAAATCCAATGGAGAGGAGACAGGCAGGCTAGGCTTGCACTCATGCACACACATTCAAGAGATATTGTGTGTGTGTACTAAGTCACTTCAGTCGTGTCTGACTCTGCGACCCCATAGATGGCAGTCCAGGATCCCCTGTTCATGGGAATTCTCCAGGTAAGAACATTGGAGTGGGTTGTCAAGCCCTCCTCCAGAAAAGTTATTGGGTAATGTTAAATGATCCAGAACACATGTAATTGAAAGTTTGAGAAGGATAAGAGATAGAGAGGATGAGACAAAATTTTATTAAAAAAATATAGAGAAGAATGTTTCAGAATTATTGAAAGAAGAAAAAGATGTAGCCAAAAGTTCTGAGATCCCCAAATACAACAAAACATACACTCAGGCATATCCTAGTCAAAATTAAGTTTGAAACTCTGAATTATTATTTTAAAGTTCTCATTTGACTTTGGACTTACATGAATTAGTTATTCTGATTATTTCAGAATGTTTTTATTGGCCAAGAAAGGTAAAACGAACATGCACGTTAAAATTACAACCATTATGTTTCAATTAACTACTAAACAAAATTTGAATGCAAATTACCAGTGCAATACTTTTGCACACAATCTTCTAATAAATTATTTTTATTATTCATAATATGAACAGAATATAAATAAGTTCACAAGAAAGACACAGCCACATTTTTCAAGATGTTATTATTTTTTAGTTATGAAAAATTTCATGTGGTTCAATTATTTGATGAGAACTTTGGGATGCAATTCTTATAGCCTATTCTATAAATCTCAATTATTTTCTGCTATCTTATCAACTAGAAAAAAAAAAATAAAACCATGCCAGATAAAGTTACTATCAAAACAGAATCTCTGTATTGAATATCTTTCAGAAGAGTATATGTCATTCATTTTGCTTTCAATATGCAGTTATTGGTAGGTGACATAACATTGACACTGAGTGCTTTCAAATTATCTACCATTTATTTAGGTCTTCTATATCAATATGATGGACAGTATAATATTAAATACTTTTTCAAAACAAAATTAAACACCAAAGTAGCAGTTTTATGTCAATGTACACTTCTAAATATGTACAATTTTCATCTTTTCAGTGTCTACTGATAATGAATGTTCACAGATCCTGTCACAGAAAATGACCTCCACACCTCAGTTTTTTATAGCAGTAAAGACATTAAAGCAAGAAATTCGTATCAGGACTAGATAATAAGGAAAATTAAATCATTAGGTCAATCAATTTTATAGTAGAGATATTTTTTCCTCCACAACTTTCAGTAAAATTATGTCTTGAATGTGATTATTGATGCTTAAATGTTAATTAAAAATATTAAGCTTATCAAATTAAATGTCAATAATTGTAGGCATGTTTTGAGTAATTTTATTTAAATATTTAAAAATTTTAAACAAATAACTTTATATAAAATGGATATACTTAAAATTTCTGATACAATATTGATATTAATTTTATAAGTGGATTGCTTATGACAAAAGCATCCAGATACAAAAGCCACATTTGTTTAGTGCCCAAGCCAGATTCTATTTAGTTTTAATTTAACCTTTTATAAAATCTTTATTACCATTTCAATCAAACTTTGTGTTAGTCACTCAGTCATGTCCAACACTTTTTGACCCCATGCACTCTAGGCCAACCAGGCTACTCTATCCATGGAATTCTTCAGGCAAGAATACTGGAGTGGGTTGCCATTTCCTTCTGCAGTTTCCTTCTCAAACTTAATAAGTGATTAAATATTCCTGAACTAGCAAAAAATAACTCCTCTAACCAGCGAAAGTTTAATTTACAATTAAAGGACAGCTTAACTTTATGGAATCATAACAATCATAGTCTTAAATATAATTCACATTTTACTCTCAAATAATTTTTGACAATGAAAAAAGCACATATTAAAAACTACATAATGGATTAATTTGAAGAACATAATTATCACTGAGTTCATCCTATTTATTATCTTCATAAGAAAAACAAAAAAATGCTCTGGTTGTCATTCAG
Organism: Bubalus bubalis; assembly: GCF_019923935.1. Lineage (NCBI taxonomy): Eukaryota > Metazoa > Chordata > Mammalia > Artiodactyla > Bovidae > Bubalus > Bubalus bubalis. The sequence continues at coordinate 82,935,492 of NC_059169.1, read as the reverse complement.
GATGTTGAATTTAATGTCAATGTGTATGTAAGCCAAATATTTCTTCATCCAAATAATAACACATTTTACATTTTTAGCACATTCTTTTCTGCTGAAAGGAGCAATATATACCAAATATATCATGACTGACATATAGAATTAGATTAATATTAACAGCAAGGCTATGGTTAATTGATAGAGAATCTAGGTATTCAAACTGAAATTATTACACTCAGTTGAATTACTTGTGATATTTTGATCAGTGGCATAGCTTTATTCTTTGAGTGAGTATATTTCATTTTTGTCCTTGGTCTTAAGGCATGACTCTTACCCTAGAGTGTGTCTGTTTTTTTTTAAGTATGAATTATAATCAGACTCAATGGAGTGTTTGAAATGCTCATCAAGGTCTCTAAGATGGCTGACCTGAAACACAATGTCTCCCAGGAGAGCATATCTGGTGCTTCTTTCCATTCTCAGCTCCTTTCCTCAGGAGTCTTGAAGTGTATCTCAGGCTTAGCTGATGATACATTGACACATGGAAAATTTCACTCACATTTCTGAGCCTCCCTTCTCCTACACAGCCACCCTGATTCCCTACCCAGCAAATTCTAGCCAAGCAAACAGCCCTGAATATAACCTTGGCCCTCTCACTCAGTGAGAATAACTTATGCCTCATTCCTGTATTGTCAGTGAAAAGTACTCCAGGATTAAAGCTGAGTAAACTGTAAAGGTAAATTGGTGTGCTTTATCTTCTCAAAAACACTTAACCCAATATATATATATATATATATATATATATATATATATATATGCTGGAAGGTAAGTCTCAACTTTTATTCATGTGGCAGAAAAGGAGGGAGGAGGGTTCAGGATGGGGAACACATGTATACCTGTGGCAGATTCATTTTGATATTTGGCAAAACTAATACAATTATGTAAAATTTAAAAATAAAATAAAATTTAAAAAAAAATCTTGTCTTCTATATTGTCTTTGAGTAATACCTACTATGTTAGTTTGGCTAAAAATATTAAAATATGTATGATAATATTTATATCAACTGTACTGGTTATTTAATACCATCATTAATATGAATATACTGTTCAAAGGTTCTTAAGGTAAGTATACTGAAGTGGTGAGTGGTCAAACAGGAGATGGTAAGAGTGAACATCAACATTTTGGGAATCAGAGAACTAAAATGGACTGGAATGGGTGAATTTAACCCAGATGACCACTATAACGACGAATGTGAGCAAGAATCCCTTAGAAGAAATGCAGTAGCTATCATAGGCAACAAAAGAGTTCAAAATGCAATACTTGAATGCAATCTCAAAAATGACAGAATGATCTCTGTTCATTTCCAAGGCAAACCATTCAATATCACAGTAATCCAAGTCTATGCCCCGACCAGTAATGCTGAAGAAGCTGAAGTTGATCGGTTCTATGGAGACCTACAAGACCTTCTAGAACTAACACCCAAAAAAGATGTCCTTTTCATTATAGGGGACTGGAATGCAAAAGTAAGAAGTCAAGAAACACCTGGAGTAACAGGCAAATTTGGCCTTGGAGTACAGAATGAAGTAGGGCAAAGGCTAATAGAGTCCTGCCAAGAGAATGCACTGGTCATAACAAACACCCTCTTCCAACAACACAAGAGAAGACTCTACACATGGACATCACCAGATAGCCAACACCGAAATCAGATTGATTATAATTTTTGCAGCCAAAAATGGAGAAGCTCTATACAGTCAGAAAAAAACAAGACCAGGACCTGACTGTGGCTCAGATCATGAACTCATTATTGCCAAATTCAGATTTAAATTGAAAAAAAGTAGGGAAAACCTTTAGACCATTCAGGTATGACCTAAATAAAATCCCTTACAATTATACAGTGGAAGTGGCAAATGGATTCAAGGGATTAGATTTGATAGACAGAGTGTCTGAAGAACTATGGACAGAGGTTCATAACACTGTACAGGAGGCAGGGATCAAGACCATCCCCAAGAAAAAGAAATCCAAAAAGGCAAAATGGTTGTCCAAAGAAGATTTACAAATAGCTGAGAAATAAAGGGATGGTGAAGGCAAAGGAGAAAAGGAAAGATATACCCATTTGAATGCAGAGTTCCAAAGAATAGCAAGGAGAGATAGCCAAATCCTCAGTGATCAGTGCAAAGAAATAGAGGAAAACAATAGAAAGGGAAAGACTAGAGATCTCTTCAAGAAAATTAGAGATACCAAAGGAACATTTCATGCAAAGATGGGCTCAATAAAGGACTGAAATGGTATTAAACTAACAGAAGCAGAAGGTATTAAGAAAAGGTGGCAAGAATACACAGAAAAGCTATACAAAGAAGCTCTTCACGACCCAGATAATCACGACGGTGTGATCACTCACCTAGAGCCAGAGATCCTGGAATGCAAAGTCAAGTTAGCCTTAGGAAGCATCATTACGAACAAAGCTAGTCAAGGTGATGGAATTCAAGTTGAACTATTTCAAATCCTAAAAGATGACGCTGTGAAAATGCTGCACTCAATATACCAGCAAATTTGGAAAGCTCAGCTGTGACCACAGGACTGGACAAGGTCAGGTTTCATTTGAATCCCAAAGAAAGGCAATCCCAACTAATGTTCAAACTACCACACAATTGCATTTATCTCTCATAATAGTAAAGTAATGCTCAAAATTCTCCATGTCAGACTTCAACAGTACGTGAATGGTGAACTTCCAGATATTGAAGCTGGATTTAGAAAAGGCAGAGGATCCAGAGATCAAATTGCCAACATCTGTTGGATTATCAAAAAAGCAAGAGAGTTCCAGAAAAACATCTATTTCTGCTTTATTGACTATGCCAAAGCCTTTGACTCTGTGGATCACAACAAACTGTACAAAATTCTTAAAGAGTTGTTAATACCAGACCATCTGAACTGCATCTTGAGAAATCTATATGCAGGTCATGAAGCAACAGTTAAAACTGGACATGGAACAACAGACTGGTTTCAGTTCTGGAAAGGAGTGCATCAAGGCTGTGTATTGTCACCCTGCTTATTAAACTTCTATGCAGAATACATCATCAAAAAAGCTGGGCTGGAAGAAGCACAAGTTGGAATCAAGATTGCTGGGAGAAATATCAATAACCTCAGATATGAAGATGACACTACCCTTGTGGCAGATAGTGAAGAAGAACTAAAGAGCCTCTTGATGAAAGTGAAAAAGGAGAGAGAACAAGGTAGCTTACATTAACATTCAGAAAACTAAGATCATGGCATCTGGTCCCATCATTGTATGGCAAATAGATGGGGAAACAATGGAAACAGTGACAGACTTTATTGTTTTGGGTTCCAAAATCACTGCAGATGGTGACTGCAGCCCTGAAATTAAAAGACACTTGCTCCTTGGAAGAAAAGCTATGACCGACCTAGACAATATATTAAAAAGTAAGAAATAATTTTGTCAACAAAGTTCTGTCTAGTCATGATGCAAAGAACTGACTCATTTGAAAAGACCCTGATGCTGGTTAAGGTTGAAGGCGGGAGAAGGGGACGACAGAGGATGAGATCGTTGAATGGCATCACCGACTCAATGGACATGAATTTAAGTAAACTCTGGGAGTTGGTGATGGACAGGGAAGCCTGGCTTGCTGCATTCCATGGGGTCATAAAGAGTCAGACACGACTGAGCAACTGAACTGAACTGATCTGAATATGTATATAGACAACTATATGTTTTTAGAGTTTGCATGATAGAAAAATTGAAAATTTGTCCAAATTATTAAATTAATTCCTTGAATTTTGAGATAAAATATACTTTCCTGTGGTTTGTATTAATATTAAGGACACTAAAATAATTTTTATATAAATACAACTGTGTCAATCTTTGTGTAGGTTTTACTATAAAAGTAATATCTCTAAGGGATACCTGAACTTCGCTCATTAAATTTCATTATCTTGAACAACTGTTTTAATTATTTGACTTTTAGTTACATCATGTTTCAATAGAAATTATATTATTTTATTTTGATCATATAGAAATTTACTGAAGAAAACAAACAAAATAGTATCTTGTATAGAATTTGAGTGCCTAGTTATTATCAAAGCAGTGCTTACACACCACTACTTTCAAAATGCAAACTAAAAGCAAAAACAAATGCAAACTTAAAATTTGAACAAACAGTGTGCAAGGGAGGTTCAAGAAACAGAGGAGATATATATATATATATATATATATATATATATATATATATATATATCATATATATTGCTGAATGGCAGAAATCAACATAACTCTAAAGTAGTTACTCTCCAGTTTAAAAAAAATGAACAAATGAATAATTTTAAATTCAGATCATGGAATTGTACCTAAAGGAGCCCATATATAAGAGAGTAGATATACGTTGATTTCTAAACATAATAATAAAATGTTTATCTACTCACTTAACTGTGCCAAGAAATGAAATACATGTCAAAATGTCACTGACTACTGAGAAAAATTTCCTACGGATAGGTAAAACTTTCTGGTGATAGCCTGGTTTGAGAAAATATATAAATATATAATGAAATGTTTATATTAAGATACATTTATATTACAATATTTAAAATTTTTTGAATATTATTTATTTAGAAATTTCTTAAGATTTTGTTTTTCTATATGATTTGAGATTTTTTTAATTAATTGTTTATATTGAAGGATAATTGCTTTACAAAATTTTGTTTTATGTCAAACCTCAATATGAATCAGCCATAGGTACACATATATCTCTTCACTTTTGAACCCCTCTCCTACCTCCCTTCCCATCCCACCTCTCTAGGTTGATACAGAGGACCTGATTGACTTTTTTTGAGACATACAGAAAATTCCCATTCATTCTCTCTTTTTATATATGATAATGTAGGTTTCCAAGTTACTCTCTCCATACATCTCAACCTCCTCCCCTCTTCCCATGTCCATAAGTCTATTCTCCATGTCTCTTTCTCCATTGCTGCCCTATAGATCAATTCTTAAGTACCATTTTTCTAGATTCCTTATATATGCATTAGAAAGAAAGAAAGAAGGTGAAGTTGCTCAGTTGTGTCTGACTCTTTGTGACCCCATGGACTGTAGACTCCCAGGGGATTTTCCAGGCAAGAATACTGGAGTAGGTTGGCATTTCCTTCCCCAACATATGCATTAGTATATGATATTTATCTTTCTCTTTCTGACTTACTTCGCTCTGTATAATAGGCTCTAGGTTCATCCACCTCATTAGAACTGATTCAAATGCATTCCTTTTTATAGCTGAATAATATTCCATCATGGCATCTGGTCCCATCACTTCATGGGAAATAGATGGGGAAACAGTGGAAACAGTGTCAGGCTTTATTTTTTGGGGGCTCCAAAATCACTGCAGATGGTGATTGCAGCCATGAAATTAAAAGACACTCACTTCTTGGAAGAAAAGTTATGACCAATCTAAATAGCATATTCAAAAGCAGAGACATTACTTTGCCAACAAAGGTCCTTCTAGTCAAGGCTATGGTTTTTCCAGTGGTCATGTAGGGATGTGAGAGTTGGACTGTGAAGAAAGCTGAGCACCAAAGAATTGATGCTTTTGAAGTGTGGTGATGGAGAAGACTCTTGAGAGTCCCTTGGACTGCAAGGAGATCCAACCAGTCCATTCTAAAGGAGATCAGCCCTGGGATTTCTTTGGAAGGAATGATGCTGAAACTGAAACTCCAGTACTTTGGCCACCTCATGTGAAGAGTTGACTCATTGGAAAAGACTCTGATGCTGGGAGGGATTGGGGGCAGGAGGAGAAGGGGACGACAGAGGATGAGATGGGTGGATGGCATCACCGACTTGATGGACGTGAGTTTGAGTGAACTCCAGGAGATGGGGATGGACAGGGAGGCCTGGCATGCTGCGATTCATGAGGTCACAAAGAGTTGGACATGACTGAGCAACTGAACTGAACTGAACTGAATATTCCACTGTGTGTATGTACCACAGCTTCTTCATCCATTCATCTATTGATGGACATCAAAGTTGCTTCCATGTTCTAGCTATTGTAAAAAGTACTGCAATGAATAATGAGATACATGTGTCTTTTTCAATTTTGGATTCCTCAGGGTATATGCTGAGGAGTGGGATTTCTGGGTCATATGGTGGTTTTATTTCCAGTAAACAAAACCTTTCTTAAGTAATTGCCATACCGTCTTCCATAGTGGCTGTATCAATTTACATTCCCACCAATAGTGCAAGAGCATTCTCTCATCTCCACAGACTCTCCAGCATTTACTGTTTGTGGACATTTTGATGATCACCATTCTGACTGGTGTGAGGTGATATATCTCATAGTAGTTTTGATTTGCATTTTTCTAATAATGAGTGATGTCGAGTATCTTTTCATGTTCTTGTTAGCCATCTGTATGTCTTCTTTGGAGAAATGTCTGTTTAGGTCTTTTTATCACTTTTTGATTGTGTTGTTTGTTTTTCTGGTATTGAGTAGTATGAGCTGTTTGTATATTTTGGAAATTAATTCTTTGTCAGTTGTTTCATTTGAATTATTTTCTTCCATTTCTGAGGGACATCTTTTCACCTTGCTTTTAGTTTCCTTTGCTGTGCAAAAGCTTTTAAGTTTAATCAGGTCCAAATTGCTTATTTTTGTTTTTATTTCTATTACTCTATGAGGTGGGTCATAAAGGATCTTGCTTTGATTTATGTCATCAAGTGTTCTGTGTATGTTTTCGTCTAAGAGGTTTACAATTTCTGGCTTTATATTTAGGTATTTAATCAATTTTTAATTTATCTTTGTGTATAGGATTGGCTCAGGTGGTAAAACATCTGCCTGCAATGCGGGAGACCCGGGTTCGATCCCTAGGTTAGGAAGATCCTCTGGAGAAGGAAATGGCAACCCACTCCAGTATTCTTGCCTGGAAAATCTCATGGATGGAGCCTGGTAGGCTAAAGTCCATGGGGTCGCAAAGAGTTGGACATGACTGAGCAACTTCACTTCTGCATGGTATTAGGAACTGTTCTAACTACATTATTTAACATGAAGCTGTCCAATTTTCCCAGCACCATTATTGAAGAGGCTGTCTTTGCCTCATTATATATTCCTGTCTCCTTTGTCAAAATAAGATACCCATAGGTTCATGGGATTATTTCTGGGCTTTCTATCTTGTTTCACTGCTCTGTGTTTCTCTTTTTGTGCCATTACTATACTATCTTGATGACTGTAGCTTTGTAGTATAATTTGAAATCATATACATGGTTGACTCCTCCAGTTCCATTCTTCTTTCTGAAGACTGCTTTGGCTATTTGGGGTCTTTTTTGGATCCACATAAATTGTGAAGTTTTTTGATTTACTTCTATGAAAAATGCCATTGGTAATTTGAGAGTGACCACATTGAAACTGTAGATTGCATTTGGTAGTATAGACATTTTCACAATATTGATTCTTCCTACCCAGGAAGATGGAATATCTTTCCATCTGTTTATGTTATCTTTGATTTCTTTCATCAGTTCAGTTCAGTCCCTCAGTCGTGTCCAACTGTTAGTGACCCATGGACTGCAGCACGATAAGATTCCCTGTCCATTACCAACTCCCGAAATGTACTCAAACTCATGTCCATCAAGTTGGTGATGCCATCAAACCCTCTGATCCTCTGTCTTCCCTTTCTCCTGATGAATTCAATCTTTCCCAGTGTAACAGTCTTTTCCAATGAGTCAGTTCGTTACATCTGGTGGCCAGAGTATTGGAGTTTCAGCCTCACAATCAGTCCTTCCAATGAATATTCAGGACTGATTTCTTCTATGATTGACTAGTTGGATCACCTTGCAGTCCAAGGGACTCTCAAGAGTCTTCTCCAACACCACAATTCAAAAGCATCAATACTAAGGGCTCAGCATTCTTTATTGTCCACATCTCATATTCATACACAACTACTGGAAAAAACAGCTTTGACTAAATGGACCTTTGTTGGTAAAGTAATGTCCTTGTTTTTTAATATCCTGTCTAGGTTGGTCACAGGTTTTCTTCCAAGAAGAAAGGTTTTATTTTTTTAATTTCATGGAGTAGCCACCATCTGCAGTGATTTTGCAGCCCCCCAAATAACATCTATCACTATTTCCATTGTTTCCCTATCTATTTGCCCTGAAGTCATGGGACCAGATGCCATGATTTTAGTTTTCTGAATGTTGAGTTGTAAGCCAACTTTTTCACTCTCCTTTTTCACTTTCATCAGAGGCTCTTTAGTTTAGTTTTTTGTGTTTTTTTGTGTTTTTTTTTTTTTTTCCACTTTCTGACATAAGAGTGTCATCTACATAACTGAGGTTATTGACAATTCTCCAAGCAATCTTGATTACAGCTTGTGCTTCATCCAGCCCAGCATTTCACATAATGTACTCCGCTATAAGTTAATACTGTTGAAGCCTGGCTTGGGGAATTTTGAGTATTAGTTTGCTAGTGTGTGAGACAAGTGCAATTGTGCAGTAGTTTGAACATTCTTTGACATTGCCATTTTGGGGATTGGAATGAAAACTTACGTTTTCCAGTCCTGTGGCCACTGCTGAGTTTTCCAAATTTTCTGGCATATTCAGTGCATCATATTTTAGGATTTTAAATAGCTCAACTAGAATTCCACTAGCTTTGTTCTTACTGATGCTTCCTAAGGCCCACTTGACTTTGCATTCCAAGATGTCTCGATCAGATGAGTGATCACACCATCTTAGTTATCTGGGTCATGAGATCTTTTCTGTATACTTCTTCTGTGTATTCTTGCCACATCTTCTTAATATTTTCTGCTTCTGTTAGGTCCATACCATTTCTGTACTTTATTGTGCCCATCTTTGCATGAAATGTTCCATGCTATCTCTAATTTTTTTCAAGAGATATCTAGTTTTGCCCTTTATATTGTTTTCCTCTATTTCTTTGCATTGATTTATGAGGAAGACTTTCTTATCTCTCCTTGCTATTCTTTGGAACTCTGCATTCATATGGGTAAATCTTTCCTTTTCTTATTGGCCTTTAGCTTCTCTCCTTTTCTCAGCTATTTGTAAGGACCCATCAGACAACCAGTTTGCCTTTTTGCAAATTTCTTGGGGATGGTCTTGATCACTGCTTCCTGTACAATGTTATGAACCTCTGTAATAATTCTTCAGGCACTCTGTCTATCAGATCTAGTCCCTTGAATCTACTTGTCATTTCCACTGTATAATCGTAAAGGATTTAATTTAGGTCATACCTCAATGGTCTAGTGGTTTTTCCTACTTTCTTCAATTTAAGTCTGAGTTTGGCAATAAGGAATTCATGATCTGAGCCACAGTCAGCTCCTAGTCTTGTTTTTGCTGACTGTATAGGGCTTCTCTATCCTTGGCTGTAAAGAATATAATCAATCTGATTTTGGTATTGACCAAAATCAGATTGATGTCCATGTATGGAGTCTTCTCTTGTGTTATTGGAGGAGGATATTTGTTATAACAGTGCATTCTTCGCACAATAAGCTGGAAATTTCTGAAAGAGATGGGAATACCAGATCACCTAACATGCCTCTTGAGAAATCTGTATGCAGGTCAGGAACCAACAGTTAGAGCAGGACTTGGAACAACAGACTGGTTCCAAATAGGAAAAGGAATACGTCAAAGGTGTATAATGTCACCCTGATTATTTACCTTATATGCAGAGTACATCATGAGAAATGCTGGGCTGGAAGAAGCACAAGCTGTAATAAAGATTGCTGGGAGAAATATTAATAACCTCAGAAATGAAGATTACACCACCTTTGTGGCAGAAAGCAAAGAAATAAAGAGCCTCTTGATGAAACTGAAAGAGGAGAGTGAAAAAGTTGGCTTAAAGCTCAACTTTCAGAAAACTAAGATCATGCATCCAGTCCCATCACTTCATGGTGAATAGATAGTGAAACAGTAGAAACAGTGGAAGACTTTATTTTTGGGGGGTTCCAAAATCACTGCGGATGGTGACTGCAGCCATGAAATTAAAAGAAGCTTACTCCTTGGAAGGAAAGTTATGACCAACCTAGACAGCGTATTAAAAAGCAGAGACATTACTTTGCCAACATAGGTTCGTCTAGTTAAGGCTATGGTTTTTCCAGTAGTCATATATGGATGTGAGATTTGGGCTATAAAGAAAGCTGAGTGCCAAAGAATTGATGCTTTTGAATTGTGGTGTTGGAAAAGACTCTTGAGAGTCTTTTGGACTGCAAGGAGATCTAACCAGTCCATCCTAAAGGAAATAAGTCCTGACTATTCATTGGAAGGATTGATGTTGAAGCTGAAACTCCAATATTTTTGCCACCTGATGAAAAGAGTTGACTCTTTTGAAAAGATCCTGATGCTGGGAAAGATTGAAGGTGGAAGGAGAAAGGGATGACAGATGATTAGACGGTTGGATGGCATCACCAACTCAATGGACATGAGTTTGAGTAAACTCCGTTAGTTGGTGATGGACAGGGAAGCCTGGCGTGTTCCAGTCCATGGGGTTGCAAGGAGTTGGACGTGACTGAGAGACTGAAGTGAATTGTGCATTCTCCTGGCAAAACTTTGTTAGCCTTTAACTTGCTTCTTTTTGTACTCCAATGCCAAGGTTGCATGTTACTCCAGGTATCTCTTGACTTCCTTCTTTTTCCTTCCTGTCTCCTATAATGAAAAGGACATGTTTTTTGGGTGTTAGTTCTAGAAGGTCTTGTATGTCTTCCTAGAAGTGATCAACTGCAGCTTCTTCAGCATTACTTGTTGGTGCATAGACTTGGATTACTGTGATATTGAATGTTTTGCCTTTGGAAATGAACAGAGATTATTCTGTTGTATTTAAGTTTGTCTCCAAGTACTGCATTTTGGACTCTTGTTTATCATGATGGCTACTTCATTTCTTCTAAGGTATTATTGCCCACAGTAGTGGATATAAACATCATCTGATTTAAATTCACCCATTCCAGTCCATTTTATTTCACTGATTCCTAAAACATTGATGTTCACTCTTGGCATCTCCTATTTGCCTACTTCCAATATGCCTTGTTTCATGGACCTAACATTCCAGGTCCCTATGCAATATTGTTCTTTACAGCATTGGACCTTGCTTCTATCACCAGTCACATCCACAACTGGGTATTGTTTTTGTTTTGGCTCAATCCCTTCATTCTTCCTGGAGTTATTTCTCCACGGATCTCCAGTAGCATATGGGGCACCTACTGACCTGGGGAGTTCCTCTTTCAGTATCCTATCATTTTTCCTTTTCATACTGTTCATGGGGTTCTCAAGGCAAGAATACTGAAGTGGTTTGCCATTCCCTTCTCCAGTGGACCACATTCTGTCAGACCTCTCCACCATGACCTGTCCATCTTGGGTGGCCCCACAGGGCCTTAGTTTCATTGAGTTAGACCAGGCTGTGGTCCTAGTGTGATCAGAGTGGCTAGTTTTCTGTGATTATTGTTTCAGTGTGTCTGCCCTCTGATGTTCTCTTGCAACACCTACAATCTTACTTGCATTTCTCTTACCTTGGATGTGGAGTATCTCTTCATGGCTGCTCCAGCAAAGCGCAGCCGCTGCTCTTTACCTTGGACGAGGGTGTCTCCTCACTGCCGCCCCTCCTGACCTTGAACGCAGAGTACCTCATCTAGGCCCTCCTGCACCCGCGCAGCCACTGCTCTTTGGACGTGGGGTTGCTCCTCTCCTCCGCCGCCCCTGACCTCAGACGTGGGGTAGCTCCTCCCGGCCATACTACCGCACAATTGCACTCATCTCACGCACTAGTAAAGTAATACTCAAAATTCTGCAAGTCAGGCTTCAGCAATATGTGAACTGTGTACTTCCAGATATTTAAGCTTATTTTTGAAAAGGCAGAGGAACCAGAGTTCCAATTGCCAATGTTGGCTGGATCATGGAAAAAGCAAGAGAGTTCCAGATAAACATCTATTTCTGTTTTATTGATTATGCCAAAGCCTTTGACTGTGTAGATAACACTAAACTGTGGATAATTCTGAAGGAGATGGGGATATCAGACTACCTGACCTGCCTCTTGAGACCAACTGACTTGTATGCAGGTCAGGAAGCAACAGTTAGAACTGGACATGGAACAACAGACTGGTTTCAAATAGGAAAAGGAGTACATCAGGGTTGTATACTGTCACCCTGCTTATTTAACTTGCATGCAGAGTACATCATGAGAAACTCTGGGCTGGAGGAAGCACAAGCTGGAATCAAGATTGCCGGGAGAAATATCAATAACCTCATATATGCAGATGACACCACCCTTATGGCAGAAAGTGAAGAAGAACTAAAGAGTCTCTTGAAGAAAGTGAAAGAGGAGAGTGAAAAAGTTGGCTTAAAGCTCAACATTCAGAAAACAAAGATCATGGCATCCAGTCCCATCGCTTCATGGGAAATAGATGGGGAAACAGTGACTGACTTTATATTTTGGGGCTCCAAATTCACTGCAAATTGTGGCTAAAGTCATGAAATTAAAAGATGCTTACTCCTTGGATGGAAAGTTATGACCAACTTAGACAGCATATTAAAAAGCAGAGACATTACTTTGCCAACAAAGGTCTGTCTAGTCAAAGCTATGGCTTTTCAAGGATGTAAGAGTTGGACTATAAAGAAAGCTGAGTGCCGAAGCATTGATGCTTTTGAACTGTGGTGTTGGAGAAGACTCTCGAGAGTCCCTTGCACTGCAAGGAGATCCAACCAGTCCATCCTAAAGGAGATCAGTCCTGGGTGTTTATTGGAAGGACTGATGTTGAAGCTGAAACTCCAATACTTTGGCCACATGATGCGAAGAACTGACTCATTTGAAAAGACACTGATGCTAGGAAAGATTGAGGACAGGAGGAGAAGGGGACAACAGAGGATGAGATGGTTGGATGGCATCACCGAATCAATGGACATGGGTTTGAGTGGACTCAGGGAATTGGTGATGGACAGGGAGGCCTGGCGTGCTGAGGTTCATGGGGTCTCAAAGAGTAGGGCATGACTGAGTGACTGAACCGAACTGATGGCAATTAAATTGATTCACAATTCATTATAAAAGTGAAAGTGAAAATCACTCAGTCATATCTGACTCTCTCTGACCCCGTGGACTATACATTCCATGGAATTCTCCAAGCAAGAATGCCAGAGTAGGTAGCCTTTCCCTTCTCCAGGGGATCTTCCCAACCCAGGGACTGAACCCAGGTCTCCTCCATTGAAGACGGATTCTATACTAACTGAGCTATAAGGGAAGCCCCTCATAATAAAATTATCAATATAAACCAAATGTATGTATTATATTATTACTTGTCCAGGCTTTTGCTAGCAATGAATATGCATTAGTTTGTGATTATAATGCTACTGCCTATTCCACTTTGAGCTACTATAAATAATTTTCAGTAATTTTTTTTCTGTGTTCTTCTTAATCAATCCACAGATAAAATTTAGTTTACCAGAATTCAAGTGACAGCATGAAAACGATAGTCAGTCAGAGGCCAACCTTCCTTTTATGGAAGACTCTGCCTTATCTTTTGAAACTTACTATATGTATTACTTCTTTGAACTTTTTCTTGAATACCTATATATTTATTCAATGAGCTTATGATCCATTTTTATCCACATTCAAAACAGTTCTCTCATAGAACTTACCACATTATCTTGTAAATATTCTTAGGTAGGAAGCAGTTAATATAAGCAACATGGGGTGGTGGAGGCAAAAAAGATTCAAGCTGATCTCTGAACTCTACCCCAGACTCACTGGAGTGGGGCCCAGGAGAGCTCACAAATATGATACAAAATAGCCACAGAGACTTTTCTAATTCTGGCACTTGAGCCCTTGATGCACAGCTGTGTCCTCAAGTGACCTTAGGTAGCTGGGAGCCCATTAAGGGTTCAAAAGTACTCTGTACATACATACATTTGATTATAACTTAGCTATGGGAAAGACACACACAATAGAGCCTGTGCCACGTGCTCAGTTGTGTCCAGCTCTTTGCCACCCCCTGGACTGTAGCCTGCCAAGATCCTCTGTCCATGGAATTTTCTAGGCAAAAATACCTTAAAGGGTTTCCATTTCTTCCTTTAGGGGATCTTTTTGAACAAAGGATCAAATCCACATCTCCTGTGTCTTCTGCATTACTGATGGATTCTTTACCCACTGAGCCATCAGGGAAGTCCAATAACTTGCAACTGTCAGTCTAGGTCCACCTAGATGAATATGTAAAGTTCTGTCTTGGAAACCCTGTACCTCATCATTCCAGTCCTGTTGCCTCTCCTGGTTTGGCCCACCTCTCTCTTAAGGTGTTCTTTCCATTCTTTCTTCAATAAGTTTGTTTTTACCACAGTTAAAACCTCAGATTCTGCTTTGGGTCCTTACCAAGAACTGAGGCCCACAAGGAAGGGTCTTCTCAACTCTCCGTATCTGGTAACAACATTAAAGAAACAGTTAACATGTGTACCCCAATGTTCATCACAGCACTGTATATAATAGCCAGGACATGGAAGCAACCTAGATGTCTATCAGCAGATGAATGGATAAGAGAGCTGTGGTACATATACTCAATGGAGTATTACTCAGCCATTAAAAAGAATACATTTGAATCAGTTCTAATGAGGTGGATGAAACTGGAGCCAATTATACAGAGTGAAGTAAGGCAGAAAGAAAAACACCAATACAGTATACTAACACATATATATGGAATTTAGAAAGATGGTAATGATAGCCCTGTATGCGAGATAGCAAAAGACACACAGATGTATAGAACAGTCTTTTGGACTCTGTGGGAGAGGGAGAGGGGGTGATTTGGGAGAATGGCATTGAAACATGTATAATATCATATAAGAAGTGAATCGCAAGTCCAGGTTCGATGCAGGATATAGGAAGCTTGGGGCTGGTGCACTGGGATGACCCAGAGTGATGGTATGGGGAGGGAGGTGGGAGGGGGGTTCAAGATTGGGAACATGTGTACACCATGGGGGATTCATGTTGATTTGTGGCAAAACCAATACAATATTGTAAATTTAAAAAAATTAAAATTAAAAATAAAAAAGTTTCAAAAAATTATTACCTTAATAGAGAGTAAATTACTAGTAAAAAAAAAAATAAAGTTTACCTCATCCTCTCCTAGATGCTGAAAATCATGACGACTATACATTCACACTTTTGTATTCTTAAAAGCAAGTGTAGACTCGTATAGAATGGGTGTGAAAGATGTTTTTAGAACAAATGTAATGAAAGAAGATTTATGCAGAAATGTTGTAAATCCTGTTTCTTGGTGGTATAAAGTTGAAGTCAATATCAACATATTAAGAAATGTATAAGTCCTGGTGTCATGAACACAAACCAAAAAAAAAAAAAAAAAAAAAAGGATAAAGTCCTGTAACAAATAGGATAGAGTCAAACATAGATAACATGAAGGAGTTTCTGATTAATTTTAGTAACTTTAACCTGTTCTTTGAGACAAACAAATCACTGCTTGATTTTAGGTATCTAATCACAATATTGAGATTACAAAATACATAAGAGATCATGTATCCAGAAAATGCCATTACTTTTAAACAAACTCCTATAGTGAAACCTAAAATGTGAAACAAGACTTTTGGGCTTTAAGACAGATGAGGAAATTGTAGCATAGGTTGGTTGATGTCTGATATCTCTCTTCACCTCCAAGCAAACCGAGTATCCTAGGGAAAGGATTTTGAAAATCAGTGAAAGTCTAGGATCCCAATATTAAAGATTACATATAAGAAACTAAGATACTTATAATTTAAGTGACTACCTATTTTAAGCTCAAGCCATTGCTATTTGAAAATGAAAGATTGAATCATATCCAAAAAACTAATGCTTTATATTATAGCTACTTAAATATTTTTTCTATAGAATTTAAAAGTACACATAGCAATAGAAACCATACAAAATAAAACATAGAAAAAATAATCAAAACATTAATCATCATCATGTTATTATAAATTATTAAAAATAAATTATTAGTATTAATATTAATATTAATTTAGTTATTAATATTAATGTAGTTATTAATACATTAATTTCAGGAGATATTGAAGTGGTTTAATACACAGGTAAATGAAATCCTAAAAGTAGAGAGAAAATGATAATATAAAATATTACAATAAAATATCTAAAAAATTTCCAAACAATGAAAATTATATACTCATCCATCCAAGGAGTTAATTGAAAATTTAGGACAACAAATGTGAAGAAAACTACACAAGGGCACAAAATAATCAAATTGCTCAAGGCTAGTGATAAATAAAAAATTGTAAAAGCAACCAGTGCTGTGTGGATGAGTGGGCAGTACATTATTCATAGGAAAAAAAAAGAGAGAGAGAGAGAGAAACAGAGACAAAAAATTCTGTCAGAAACAATGAACAGAAGATAGTGTGATTAAAGTAATGAAAAGAGAACAATATAAAACAACATAAAGCAAAAAGAAAAGAACAAAAAACACTGCAACTCAAACTTCTATCCTAGGCAAAACTATCTTTCAAATATGTGGTCAAGTGTTCAAAAACAAAGCAAAACAAAACAACCACAGCATCGTCAAATAATAACACAAAAAAATGAGGTGAAATTTAGACATTTTTCAGACATACAAAGACTGAAATAATTCATCACCAGCAGGCACACTACATGAAATGCTAAAAGAACAGTTCTTCATGCAGAAAGGATATAATTCCAGAAACACATATAAATCTACACAAAAGGATGAATAGCAGAAGATATGCAGCTGATTGTTATTGATAGTAAAATTTGAGATATGATAGATATCTTTGAATAAATGAAGCAACTCCGGTATTTCTTATAAAAGAATGCAAGGTTATATATAGCTTAGTTCTTAGTTGTAGAGCAGAAATTAAACATAACATTGTAAAGCAACTATGCTTCATTTTTTTTTTTTTTAGAAAAAATCACTGTTACAGAATTCAATAGTAAATGCAACTGTAAAAGGCAGAAATTTAAGTTGCAGATTTACATAACTCTTCAAAATACACATGTAAAAAACATGTACTATAAAGAGGTCAGAGTGAAACATAAGAATATTCCTAAATAGTTGTATGAATATTTGTGATGCCCTTTAGTTAAAGGAGATATCTTATTTATAAGAGGTCTTATGATTACAAGTATTCTAGCTCTTCATATATCTAACAATAGAAATACATATTCATTTTAATAATGCAAAGAAAACTACACTGAAAATTTCAATAATTTGTAAATTATCTAATGTTCTAATCCAGTATTATGTATTTACCTGTGAAATGTCAAATATAATGAAGACAATGTCAGCAGTTTTTATGGAAAAATCATTATGTTTTAATCATCAGGGTTCACATACTTGTTTAACAGCTAAATTTATGAAAGTAGAATTAAATCATAGTTTTGAAATGTGTAACTAAAAATGATTTATTAAACTTTTTGTAATGTAGAACTTTCTGATGGTGAAAAAATTAGCATATGTGGGGCTTTAAACATTTTCCAAATTGTATATATTATCTGACTTAACTGTACTAAGGGGAAAAAATATATATATCTTTCCCCACTATATTGGTCAAAATATAGAAATTAAGTTAGCTTCCTAGTGTTTACTATTGACTTAATGCTGCCAAAAGTACAGAATGGAACAAAACAAAATTTAGAACCAAGAGATATTTTTCTCATTTAAAGTTAAGGAAACTCATGAACTTCTCAGTTAGCTGGTTCAGAGGTAGCAAATAAAGCATTGTGTTTTGTCTGCAGCATAAAATAAGACCATACTTCCCATATTCCCTTTCATTTAGTTTATGTCCACCTTTCTGTGTGTGAGTCAGTGGAAGGTTAAAAAAAAAAAAGATGTATATACCCCTTGCTAAAACATAAAATTTACCAGGACTAATCCTCTGTCTTCCAGTATTAGTCCATTAGCTACTGATAGCAGAACAGACATTGAATCTGCATGTAAAACATCTACACCACACCATCAAGCAAGTGAGAATTAAGTTGATGCCCAGAGGCTTAGATTTCATGGTTGATCTTCTGTTCTAGCTGGGATTACTTTCATATACACAAATATTGTTCTTTGAAGTGGAGCACTTCCAAAGAGTAACTTAAAATGTGTGGCATAAATTTAGGAATTTGATGTTAAGAATATTGATAGGAGATCCTGCTTAAGCATTACAAAACATTTGGGAAAAAGGATTTCTGTGATAATTTGAAAGACATGCAATGTGTCCATCGATCCTCTGACTTTCTGGGAAGTGACTGGAAAACATTATTAGGCGTGGGTGTGATTTGTTAACAGGTAGTTTAGGCCATGATTAAATAAAAGAGATAATTTCAGGCAGGAAATTGTTGGTTTTCAAGCTGAAATAAAAAGGAATAAAATCTAGTCTTTAATGGGTTAGAAAAGCCTCTTGCAAAAGTACAAAATACACATGGAAAGATTTAGCTTTACAGGAAACATTTAAATTAAAGGCGAAATTTTAAAACTCAACCCAGGCAGGAGCCTGCTATGTCCCCCTTTGCCTGCCAAGTAATGAGCTATCATTTTTTACTCTCCCTTCCCTCCAAAAAACAAGCTACTCTTAATGGCTTCAAGACAATTTCTTCAAGTTGAGACAAAAAGGCATTTTAATGCATAAACGAAAAAATAAGTTAGACTTAAGATGTATATTTGGAGGAGAACTTTGATTGTAACTATTGATGCAAAGAAATGATTGGAAGTTAGCAAGACCTGAGGCTTAAGGTATCAGATTGTATTAGAGTTTATGCTAGGTATTTCTCATCTGTGAAAGCATATTAAGCATTATGAGTGACTGCTCTGTGAATTCCAGTGTGCTCTATGCATTGTGCATACTTCCTTTCTCCAATAGCATTGAGTTTGCTTGCCCAGTAGAATATGAATGAACATGAATATGCCATATAGAAACAAAAACTTTAAAAGTCATTGGACATTCCAATCAACTTTCTTGTTGTTCTGCTATGAGAATACATTGTCTAAAATTGAAAAGACTCCAAAAAGCTTGATCCAGAATGAAGAAATGTGGACCATGTATGAAGAAAAGTGAAGTTGACCCAAA
Source organism: Bubalus bubalis (assembly GCF_019923935.1). Taxonomy (NCBI): domain Eukaryota; kingdom Metazoa; phylum Chordata; class Mammalia; order Artiodactyla; family Bovidae; genus Bubalus; species Bubalus bubalis. The sequence continues at coordinate 82,916,485 of NC_059169.1, read as the reverse complement.
GCTTATTCATAGCCTGGAACTAAACAGAGATGTTTCTGACTCATGTTTAAAACGTAATGTGACCAAAAATAAACATATGTTGATGTTAAAAGTCATTGATATTTTAAAGGCTGTTTTGTATCACAGCAAAATCAAGAAAAAACAAATAACATAAATTCTAAATTTTAGTAGATTTTCTTTTCAAAGAGATAATATCTCTCTTTTTTTCTTTCTGAGCTCTAAAATAAAATACTATCCTTAAAATACCATTGCAGCAAGTTTATAGATCTTAATGACACAAAGTCCCTATCACGTTCAATTAAAACAATTGTATTAGATTTCTTCTGAGAAACAAAGAATGTATTATAAGATTTATTTATTTAAGGAGATTCATTATAAGAATAATTTTATGTAGTAATGAAGATTAAGAAGTCCACAATTTACCTCTAGCAAGCCCTTTGCCTGCCCTTACACAATGGTGTAATTAAATAGTGCTATAATTCAATCCTAGTTCAAAGACTGAAGAACTAGGGGAACTATTGGTGAGTCAAGTTCCAGTTCAAGTCCAAAGGCTTGAGAACTGGGGGTGTTGGTGGTTGGGGGTCGGGGGTAATATTGCAAGTCCTAGTCAGAGTCTGAAGGCCCAAGAACAAGGAACGCTGATATCAGATAGCAGAAGATGAATGTTGAAACATAGTGCAAATTAGTCTTCCTCTGCCTTTTTGTTGTATTCAGACCTAAAATGGATTAGATGATGCCATCCACATTGATGAGGGTAATCTTTTCTACTCAGTCTGCCCATTTAAATGCTAATCTCTTTTGGAAAATCCTAAAATATATGCAGAAATAATGTTTAACCAGCTATCTGAGCACCTCCTGACTCAATAAAGTTGATACTGAAAATTAACTCTCAGACCAAAGTAGCCTAATAAGCAAGGAAGACTCATCTAGAATGCAGGCAGAATAAGTAAACATTCTTTCAAAGAACAAACTCAAAATAAAATTTAGGGGTTCCTGTTATTGTCAAAGCAAATTATTGTTAAAATTACTGTCAAAGACAAATCAAATATCCCATTCTGTGTTTCTAATACAATTTTTTTGGGGGGGGAGTATGGTAAAATCGGGGCTTCTCTGGTGGCTCAGTGGTAAAAGAATATTCTTGCAATGCAGGAGCCATAGGAGACAAAGGTTCAATCCCTGGGTAGGAAAGGTCTCCTGGAGAAGAGCATGGCAACCCACTCCAGTATTCTTGTCTGGAGAATCCCATGGACAGAGGAGCCTGGCAGGCTATAGACCATAGGGTCACAAAGAGTTGGACACAACTGAGCAACTTAGCATGCATGCATGGATAAATGGTTATTTTACCTCTTCTCTACCATTGCCTATTAGTAGCAACATATTTTATTCTTTAAAGTAGGCATTGATAAACTTTTTGTATAAGGCTAAATGCTAAATATTTTGGGTTTGGGGGCCATAAAATCTCTGTCAGAACTATTCCATCCTACGCACATCTGTCATTGTAGCTTTGAAAATAATCACATTCAACATGTAAACAAATGAGTGTAGCTGGGCTCCTATAAAACTTTATTTTTTAAAAAATAAAGCAGTCAGCTGGACCATAGGCCATATTTTGAAGACCTTTGCTTTGCAATAGCGGGTTATGAAAGTCATGTATAAGACTGATGGAAAGGACTGCACTTAATGTGGAAATACTGGACAAGCAGTGGGTGATGGTGCTTTTAGTATTGCTATTGGATGATGGGCGGGGAATGCTTTCCTTGTGGCTCAGTGGTAAAGAACCTATCTACCAAAGCAGGAGATGTGGGGTCAGTCCCTGATCTGGGAAGATCCCCTGGAGAAGAGAATGGCAACCCACTTCTATTATCATGTCTGGGAAATTCCATGGACGGAGAGGTTGGCAGGTTACAGCCCATGGAGTCACAAAGAGTCAAACACAACTTAGTGGCTGAAGAACAACAAGGAGGGTGGAGTGTGTTTTTTGAGAGTGGAAAGTGACCAGAACAACAAAATATGGCAAAGATTGTTTCCAAATCTATAATCCCACTTCTTTCATCTATGTGAGGGTGTACAGTGGAGTTTCTTATTCTTAGATATGGTCAAGAATTCAGTAACATGGCTTATTGTGATTTGAGAGTTATCAGTTTAGAAGTCAATGTTATCTTAGATAATTTAGATTTATAAAATTTAATTTAAATTTAATAAAAAGATTTAATAAAAAAAGATTTCTATTATTTATGTCTTGAACTGAATACTGTTCAGGTAAATATAATAGTATCAGTCTTGTTGAAGTATTTGAGTATGCATTTTATTGTCAAATATGTTCTTCAGATAATTTCTGTGAACATTCTAGGAAATGGAAGTACATTGAGTAGAAAGATAAGGGTAATTGTGTAAAGCCCAGAAAACAGCTTTCCTCCATATCTATGTTTATTTTGAGCCCAAGAGTGATAATTGAGAATAATGAAGCACAGAGTGGTTCTATTCTTAGGTAAATTGCTTTTAGAATTATATATTGCACAAAGATACATTAAGGTTTAGTAGATTAAGACATTTCCAAATTCAGACAAACAGCTCTTATTTCCAAGACAAATCTGATTCTGTATGGTTCTAAAATCCTTATCGTTTCTATAGTTCCCTAGCAAGACCACCATGAAATATTATGGCTAGATTTTATGTAAGAAAAAGTAAATAACACATAGTACATGTCAATCTGGAAAGAATTTGGGTAATTAAAAACAAAAAACAGTGAACTTCAAACTGTAGCACTTTCCTCATGATGCTATTTTTTGAATAAGTAATCTCAGCATTTTGACTTAAGATTTGGGAAATTCCAAAATTGACTTAAATAATGTCAAAAGAGAATGAGTTATATACTTGATATCCTGACTAAACACCTGTTTCACCAAAAGGAATAGACTCTAGACCACAGAGCTTTATCTACTTCTTTACTTGCTAACCTGTGGATTTTCCCAAACAAATATTTATATGTTTCAACCAAGCCTGTACAATGCAGCTGATTTGAGACTTAACTTCATTTTGCCCATATCGATGTAACCTGAGCTTTTTAGAATAATACAGCTTAGCTGGAGGGGAACATCTCCAGAACTGGGCTTCAAGTTTAGATAATTGTTTATAATTACATCTTTTTTACATAATTTCAAAGAGAATGTTATTGTCAGTAAAATACCTTAAAAGGACTTTAAAGATAAAATAACAGTTTACTGTTTCTGAAGTATAAAATATTTGAAAAGTGAAGATAATGAATTATGCAAAATAACAAATTATTATTTAAATTGACTATATTCTTTGGCATTGACTTGCTCAGAGTAGGAAAGTTAAATAATTTTTGTCAATTTTATATTTTATTTGACAGAACATTTTACATTGTAATCATTAACTCCTAAAACACATTAAGCATTTGGATAAGACATGATGTGGTAAAAAATATGGAAGTTTTCATTTCTGGATTTTTGGTAAATTTTAGCTATAACTTGTCATTACAATCTTCATAGTCTTTTGAACAGTCCAATAGTTTTGATAACTACATTTTCAAATAAATAATATTTCTGATTCTGTTTGTGACTTTTATAGCTCAGCAGCAGAAAACAGTTCTTGTTCTGAAACTAAAACATTTTAAAGTCTTTACCTCTGTAATAATTTCAACAATTTGTTCTGTTTTCATTTCTTCCTTTTTTCCTTTCTTCATTCTTTACTTTTCCTTCCTCCTTTTTAAAAATATTCTTGCTTTTCCTTTTAAAAAAACTTAATCTCTTTTTCAAAAAGTATCAACCTTGCTTTTATCATTTGGCTACTTTCTTTGGTCTTCTAGGAGGCAAGAGCATTTCTTCTAGTTTCTCATACAGTCATTATGAGATTAAGCTTTTTCACATCATCATATCCCTACACCCTGTGCATGTCTCAGCCTGGATGGAATCTAATCTTTTGGCCACTTATTGTCTTAAGGAAGGCATATCTGCCAAAAAGTCAAGATACTTATCAAACACTTACCTTAAAATAACTCATGACAGCCTGTCTACTTATTGAAGGCTTACACTACAACAACTTGTAAGTCCTTAAAGACCATATTTTCTTCTTATATCTGGACCAACAATAATTCCCACCAAGTTGAACTTTCTTGTAAAACAAGAAGAGACTCACAGAGAACAAATTTATGATTGCCAAGGGAAAGACAGGGTGTGTGTGGAAGGACAGCTAGGGTTTGGGATGGACATGTGCACACTGCTGTATTTAAAATGGATAACCAACAATAAACTACTGTATAGCACATGGAACTTCAGTTTAGTTCAGTTGCTTAGTCGTGTCCGACTCTTTGTGACATGAATCACAGCACGCCAGGCCTCGCTGTCCATCACCAACTCCCGGAGTTCACTCAGACTCACATCAATCGTGTTGGTGATGCCATCCAGCCATCTCATCCTCTGTCATCCCCTTCTCCTCCTGCCCCCAATCCCTCCCAGCATCAGAGTCTTTTCCAATGAGTCAACAGTTCGCATGAGGTAGCCAAAGTACTGGAGTTTCAGCTTTAGCATCATTCCTTCCAAAGAAATCCCAGGGCTGATCTCCTTCAGAATGCACAGGTTGGATCTCCTTGCAGTGCAAGGGATTCTCAAGAGTCTTCTCCAACACCACAGTTCAAAAGCATCAATTCTTTTTTTTTTTTTTTAATTTTATTTTATTTTTAAACTTTACAATATTGTATTGGTTTTGCCAAATATCGAAATGAATCCACCATAGGTATACAAATGTTCCCCATCCTGAACCCTCCTCCCTCCTCCCTCCCCATACCATCCCTCTGGGTCGTCCTAGTGCACCAGCCCCAAGCATCCAGTATCATGCATCAAACCTGGACTGGTGACTCATTCCGTATATGATATTATATGTATTTCAATGCTATTCTCCCAAATCATCCCACCCTCCCCCTGTCCCACAGAGTCCAAAAGACTGTTCTATACATCAGTGTCTCTTTTGCTGTCTCGTACACAGGGTTATTGTTACCATCTTTTTAAATTCCATATATATGCATTAGTATACTGTATTGGTGTTTTTCTTTCTGCCTTACTTCACTTTGTATAATTGGCTCCAGTTTCATCCACCTCATTAGAACTGATTCAAATGCATTATTTCTAATGGCTGAGTAATACTCCATTGTGTATATGTACCACAGCTTTCTTATCCATTCATCTGCTGATGGACATCTAGGTTGCTTCCATGTCCTGGCTATTATAAACAGTGCTGCGATGAACATTGGGGTACACGTGTCTCTTTCAATTCCGGTTTCCTCAATATGTATGCCCAGCAGTGGGATTGCTGGATCATATAAACTCAAAATGGATTAAAAGATCTAAACATAAGATCAGAAACTATAAAACTTCTAGAGTAGAACATAGGCAAAACACTCTCCGACATACATCACAGCAGGATCCTCTATGACCCACCTCCCAGAATATTGGAAATAAAAGCAAAAATAAACAAATCGGACCTAATTAAACTTAAAATCTTCTGCACAACAAAGGAAACTATAAGCAAGGTGAAAAGACAGCCTTCAGAATGGGAGAAAATAATAGCAAATGAAGCAACTGACAAACAACTAATCTCAAAAATATATAAGCAACTTCTACAGCTCAATTCCAGAAAAATAAATGACCCAAATAAAAAATGGGCCAAAGAACTAAATAGACATTTCTCCAAAGAAGACATACAGATGGCTAACAAACACATGAAGAGATGCTCAACATCACTCATTATCAGAGAAATGCAAATCAAAACCACTATGAGGTACCATTTCATGCCAGTCAGAATGGCTGCAATCCAAAAGTCTACAAGCAATAAAAGCTGGAGAGGGTGTGGAGAAAAGGGAACCCTCAAACACTGTTGGTGGGAATGCAAACTAGTACAGCCACTATGGAGAACAGTGTGAAGATTCCTTAAAAAACTGGAAATAGAACTGCCTTATGATGCAGCAAAAGCATCAATTCTTCGGCACTCAGCTTTCTTCACAGTCCAACTCTCACATCCAGACATGACCACAGGAAAAACCATAGCCTTGACTAGATGGACCTTTGTTGGCAAAGTAATGTCTCTGATTTTGAATATGCTATCTAGGTTGGTCATAACTTTCCTTCCAAGGAGTAGGTGTCTTTTAATTTCATGGCTGCAGTCACGATCTGCATTGATTTTGGAGCCCAAAAACATAAAGCCTGACACTGTTTCCACTGTTTCCCCATCTATTTCCGCTTAACTTGTCTCCATGTAATTTGGCAGCCTAGACGGGAGGGGAATTACGGGGAGAATGGATACGTATATCTCTGTGGAAAATTCTGAAAGAGATGGGAATACCAGGCCACCTGAGCTGCCTCTTGAGAAATTTGTATGCAGGTCAGGAAGCAACAGTTAGAACTGGACATGGAACAACAGACTGGTTCCAAATAGGAAAAGGAGTTCGTCAAGGCTGTATATTGTCACCCTGTTTATTTAACTTATATGCAGAGTACATCATGAGAAACGCTGGACTGGAAGAAACACAAGCTGGAATCAAGATTGCCGGAAGAAATATCAATAACCTCAGATATGCAGATGACACCACCCTTATGGCAGAAAGTGAAGAGGAACTCAAAAGCCTCTTGATGAAAGTGAAAGTGGAGAGTGAAAAAGTTGGCTTAAAGCTCAACATTCAGAAAACGAAGATTATGGCATCCGGTCCCACCGCTTCATGGGAAATAGATGGTGAAACAGTGGAAACAGTGTCAGACTTTATTTTTCTGGGCTCCAAAATCACTACAGATGGTGACTGCAGCCATGAAATTAAAAGACGCTTACTCCTCAGAAGGAAAGTTATGACCAACCTAGATAGCATATTCAAAAGTAGAGACATTACTTTGCCAACAAAGGTTCGTCTAGTCAAGGCTATGGTTTTTCCTGTGGTCATGTATGGATGTGAGAGTTGGACTGTGAAGAAGGCTGAGCGCCAAAGAATTGATGCTTTTGAACTGTGGTGTTGGAGAAGACTCTTGAGAGTCCCTTGGACTGCAGGCAGATCCAGCCAGTCCATTCTGAAAGACATCAGCCCTGGGATTTCTTTGGAAGGAATGATGCTAAAGCTGAAACTCCAATACTTTGGCCACCTCATGCGAAGAGTTGACTCATTGGAAAAGACTCTGATGCTGGGAGGGATTGAGGGCAGGAGGAGAAGGGGACGACAGAGGATGAGATGGCTGGATGACATTGCCAACTCGATGGACGTGAGTTTGGGTGAATTCTGGGAGTTGGTGATGGACAGGGAGGTCTGGCTTGCTGCGATTCATGGGGTCACAGAGTCAGACATGACTGAGCAATTGATCTGATCTGATCTGATCTGATATATGTGTGTGGCTGAGTCCCTTCTCTATTCACCTGAAACTATCACAACAATGTTTATTGATCAGATATACCCCAATACAATATAAACATTAAAAGAGAAACAATCCCCACCAGGCAACTTAAAAACATTATAGCTTCTTGCCATTATAAGATATTTTCCCACTTATCCAGAATATTCTTTCAGTTTTACCAGAATCTGTCTCTAGAATTACTTAATTTTTAAGATCATTCAAGTAAGCATGTTTTATTTGCAGAATGAATCTACACACACACACACACACTCATATGCAGTCATATAAAGAAAGAGAGGCGGATGTTTAGAAAAAATTAATTCATTATTGGTTATACTATTATTGATTAAATCTTTAAATTTCTTTTTTAATTGCATTTAGTGTTTTTGGAAGGAGCATGTTTAGCTCATATTCACTGAACTTTTTGTAATTAAGCAACAGTTTAAAACTCAAAACATCAAAAGAGTGTTTAAACCTACAGTGTTTCATATATGGTTTAAATTTTCATTGATATATGAAACCTAGTAGATTTCCTATCTGCATACATTTCCAGCAGCTATTGGGTTTCTAAGGACAAAAATTATAAGTAATTTCCTTCAATTTTATATTCAGAGAGATTAGTATAGTACTAGTTACATAATGTGCAGACTACAACTAAATAATAATTATCTATAAAAATTAATAGATTATTAAAATAACTACTTTAGCTTTTAGAGATTCTTTGAATTTTATATAACATATTGAATGTAGATAATTTATTTAGGTATATGTCTTTTTAATATGAGTAATAAATTAGAATGCATTACCTAAGATAAATATCTAATTATATACAGCATACAGAGTTTTCATTAAATATTTTTTCTATTTTGCTTTGATAAAGATAAATATAACACTTATTCTAATAATTTGCATAATATTGCTGATATTTTGCAATGAACCAGAAGGAGTTTCCATTAAAAATGTGTTTTTTTAAAAAGGACTTATTTCAGTTACAGTTTTTGATTTCTGTTGTGCTCTGCTTAGTTGCTCACTCATGTGTGACTCTGTGCGACCCCATGGACTGTAGCCCACCAGGCTCCTCTGTCAAGGACTCTGTAGGAAAGAATGGAGTGAGTTACCATGCCCTCCTCCAGGGGGTCTTTCCAACCCACAGATCAAACCCAGGTCTTCCACATTGCAGGATTCTTTACCATATGAAACACCAGGGAAGCCCAAGAATACTGGGGTGGGTACCCTATCCCTTCTCCAGGGGATTATCCCCACCCAGGAATCAAACTGGGGTCTCCTACATTGCAGGTGGATTCTTTACCAGCAAAGCTACTGAGAGAGTAAATTCCTAGGCAGGTTGATAAGAAGTCTGGGGCGCCTGAGGAAGAGAAAGGGGTCTGGGGTTCTCAAAGAGGAGATAGGGGACTGGAAATTCAAGAAGAAAAAAAGGGCAAAGTTTTTCTTCTTCTTCTTCTTCTTTTTTTTTTTTTTTCCTGCATTCCTTAATTTTAGTCACATAAAAGCACTGAACCAATGATTACACAACCAACAACTCAATTTAAACTAAATACTAAAGACTATTTCATCCAATTCCTAAGAAAGGCAATGCCAAAGAATGCTCGAACTACTGCACAATTTACTCAACTCAGAGGATTGTAAAGTAATGCCCCAAATTCTGAAAGCCAGGCTTCAACAATAGGTGAACCGTGAATTTTCAGTTGTTAAAGTTGGTTTTAGAAAAGGCAGAGGAACCAGAGATCAAATTGTAAAAATCAGCTAGATCATCAAAAAGGAGGAGAGTTCCAGAAAAACATCTGTGTCTGCTTTATTGACCATGGCAAAGCATTTGACTGTGTGGATTACAGTAAATTTTGAAAAATTCTTCAAGGGATGGAAATACCAGACCACCTGACCTGCCTCTTGAGAAATCTGTATGCAGGACAGGAAGCAACAGTTAGAACTGGACATGGAACAGACTGGTTCTTAATTGGAAAAGGAGTACATCAAGGCTGTATATTGTTACCCTGCTTATTTAATTTAAATGCAGAGTACATCATGAGAAACATTTTTCCAGCAATCATGTGTGGATGTGAGGGTTGGACTATAAAGCATGTTGAGTCCTGAAGAATTTATCCTTTTGAACTGTGGTGTTGGAGAAGACACTTGAGAGTCCTTTGGACTGCAAGGAGGTCCAACCAGTCCATCTAAAAGGAGATCAGTCCTGGCTGTTCATTGGTAGGACTGATGCTGAAGGTGAAACTCCAATACTTTGGCCACCTGATACAAAGAGCTGACTCAATAGAAAAGACCCTGATTCTGGGAAGGATTGGGGGCAGGAGGAGAAGGGGACGACAGAGGATGAGATGGCTGGATGGAATCACCAACTCAATGGACATGAGTTTGAATAAACTCCTGGAGTTGGTGATGGACAGGAAGGCCTGGCGTGCTGTGATTCATGGGGTCCCAAAGAATCAGACACGACTAAGTGACTGAACTGAACTGAAGAATTATGTAACAATAATGTCTCTTGCTTGAGTACAGTTTCTCCTTCCTGAAAATCTTCTGACTAATCCTGTCATCTTAAAATGTAAATTCTAGGAGTGGGTCTAGTAGGATCCTTACAACATTGAGACATTCTTTTGATTTACTGTAATCAGATCAGTTGCTCAGTCATGTCCGACTCTTTGCGACCCCATGATTCGCAGCATGCCAGGCCTCCCTGTCCATCACCAATTCCTGGAGTTCACTCAGACTCACGTCCATCGAGTCAGTGATGCCATCCAGCCATCTCATCCTCTGTCGTCCCATTCTCCTCCTGCCCCAATCCCTCCCAGCATCAGAGTCTTTTCCAATGAGTCAACTCTTCTCAGGAGGTGGCCAAAGTACTGGAATTTCAGCTTTAGCACAATTCCTTCCAAAGAAATCCCAGGGCTGATCTCCTTCAGAATGGACTGGTTGGATCTCCTTGCAGTCCAAGGGACTCTCAAGAGTCTTCTCCAACACCACAGTTCAAAAGCATCAATTCTTCGGTGCTCAGTCTTCTTCACAGTCCAACTCTCACATCCATACACGACCACAGGAAAAACCATAGCCTTGACTAGACAGACCTTTGTTGCCAAAGTAATGTCTCTGCTTTTGAATATGCTATCTAGGTTGGTCATAACTTTCCTTCTGAGGAGTAAGCGTCTTTTAATTTCATGGCTGTAGTCACCATCTGTAGTGATTTTGGAGCCCAGAAAAATAAAGTCTGACACTGTTTCCACTGTTTCCCCATCTATTTCCCATGAAGTGGTGGGACCAGATGCCATGATCTTCATTTTCTGAATGTTGAGCTTTAAGCCAACTTTTTCACTCTTCTCTTTCACTTTCATCAAGTGGTTTTGAGTTCCTCTTCACTTTCTGCCATAAGGGTGGTGTCATCTGCATATCTGAGGTTATTGATATTTCTCCCGGCAATCTTGATTCCAGCTTGTGTTTCTTCCAGTCCAGCGTTTCTCATGATGTACTCTGCATATAAGTTAAATAAACAGGGTGACAATATACAGCCTTGACGAACTCCTTTTCCTATTTGGAACCAGTCTGTTGTTCTATGTCCGGTTCTAACTGTTGCTTCCTGACCTGCATACAAATTTCTCAAGAGGCAGATCAGGTGGTCTGGTATTCCCATCTCTTTCAGAATTTTCCACAGTTATTGTGATCCATGCAGTCAAAGGCTTTGGCATAGTCAGTAAAGCAAAAATAGATGCTTTTCTGGAACTTTCTTGCTTTTTCTATGACACAGCGGATGTTGGCAATTTGATCTCTGGTTCCTCAGCCTTTTCTAAAACCAGCTTGAATATCAGGAAGTTCACGTTTCACATATTGCTGAAGCCTGGCTTGGAGAATTTTGAGCATTACTTTACTAGCGTGTGAGATGAGTGCAATTGTGCGGTAGTTTGAGCATTCTTTGGCATTGCCTTTCTTTGGGATTGGAATGAAAACTGACTTTTTCCAGTCCTTTGGCCACTGCTAAGTTTTCCAAATTTGCTGGCATATTGAGTGCAGCACTTTCACAGCATTACCTTTCAGGATTTGGAATAGGTCAACTGGAATTCCATCACCTCCACTAGCTTTGTTCGAAGTGATGCTTTCTAAGGCCCACTTGACTTCACATTCCAGGATGTCTGGCTCTAGGTCAGTGATCACACCATCATGATTATCTGGGTCGTGAAGATCTTTTTTGTACAGTTCTTTTGTGTATTCTTGCCATCTCTTCTTAATATCTTCTGCTTCTTTTAGGTCCATGCCATTTCTGTCCTTTATCCAGCTCATCTTTGCATGAAATATTCCTTTGGTATCTCTGATTTTCTTGAAGGGATCCCTCGTCTTTCCCATTCTGTTGTTTTCCTCTATTTCTTTGCATTGATCGCTGAAGAAGGCTTTCTTATCTCTTCTTGCTATTCTTTGGAACTCTGCATTCAGATGTTTATATCTTTCCTTTTCTCCTTTGCTTTTCACTTCTCTTTTTTTCACAGCTATTTGTAAGGCCTCCCCAGACAGCCATTTTGCTTTTTTGCATTTCTTTTCCATGGTAATGGTCTTGATCCCTGTCTCCTGTATAATGTCACGAACCTCATTCCATAGTTCATCAGGCACTCTATCTATCAGATCTAGGCCCTTAAATCTATCTCTCACTTCCACTGTATAATCATAAGGGATTTGATTTAGGTCATAGCTGAATGGTCTAGTGGTTTTCCCTACTTTCTTCAATTTAAGTCTGAATTTGGCAATAAGGAGTTCATGGTCTGAGCCACAGTCAGCTCCCAGTCTTGTTTTTGCTGACTGTATAGAGCTTCTCCATCTTTGGCTGCAAAGAATATAATCAATCTGATTTCGGTGTTGACCATCTGGTGATGTCCATGTATAGAGTCTTCTCTTGTGTTGTTGGAAGAGGGTATTTGTTATGACCAGTGCATTTTCTTGGCAAAACTCTATCAGTCTTTGCCCTGCTTCATTCCGTTTTCCAAGGCCAAATATGCCTGTTACTCCAGGTGTTTCTTGACTTCCTACTTTTGCATTTCAGTCCCCTATAATGAAAAGGACATCTTTTTGGGTGATAGTTCTCAAAGGTCTTGTAGGTCTTCATAGAACCGTTCAACTTCGGCTTCTTCAGCGTTACTGGTTGGGGCATAGACTTGGATTACCGTGATATTGAATGGTTTGCTTTGGAAACGAACAAAGATCATTCTGTCGTTTTTGAGATTGCATCCAAGTACTGCATTTCAGACTCTTTTGTTGACCATGATGTCTACTCCATTTCTTCTGAGGGATTCCTGCCTGCAGCAGTAGATATAATGATCATCTGAGTTAAATTCACCCATTCCGGTCCATTTCAGTTCACTGATTCCTAGAATGTCAACATTCACTCTTGCCATCTCTTGTTTGACCACTTCCAATTTGCCTTGATTCATGGATCTGACATTCCAGGTTCCTATGCAATATTGCTCTTTACAGCATCGGACCTTGCTTCTATCACCAGTCACATTCACAGCTGGGTATTCTTTTTGCTTTGGCTCCATCCCTTCATTCCTTCTGGAGTTATTTCTCCACTGATCTCCAGTAGCATATTGGCCACCTACTGACCTGGGGAGTTCCTCTTTCAGTATCCTATCATTTTGCCTTTTCATATTGTTCATGGGGTTCTCAAGGCAAGAATACTGAAGTGGTTTGCCCTTCCCTTCTCCAGCGGACCACATTCTGTCAGATCTCTCCACCACTGAATAGATAAGGCTGTGGTCCTAGTGTGATTAGATTGACTAGTTTTCTGTGAGTATGGTTTTAGTGTGTTTGCCCTCTGATGCCCTCTTGCACCACCTACCGTCTTCCTCAGGTTTCTCTTACCTTGACATGGGGTATCTTTTCATGGCTGCTCCAGCAAAGCGCAGCCAGTGCTCCTTACCTTGGATGAGGGGTATCTCCTCACTGCCGCCCGTACTGTAATAGCCAATTAAAAATGATATAAATCCTTTGCTAAGACCATAGAGTGGGACACTATCCATGCTCCTTCTGATGTTTGTGTTAGAAATTTTCTCTGTTCTTTTCCATACTTTAATAAAACTCTGCTACACAGAAGCTGTAACTGTGTTCACTGTTTCCCCGTGTATTTGCTGTGAAGTGATGGGATGGGAAGCCACTGAGATTATTGATATTTCCTGGAAATCTTGATTCCAGCTTGTGCTTCTTCCAGTCCACCGTTTCTCATGATGTACTCTGCATATAAGCTAAATAAGCAGGGTGACAATATTCAACCTTGACATACTCCTTTTCCTATTTGGAACCAATCTGTTGTTCCATGTCCAGTTCTAACTGTTGATTCCTGACCTGCATCCAGATTTCTCAGGAAGCAGGTCAGGTGGTCTGGTATTCACATCTCTTTCAGAATTTTTCACAATTTACTGTGATCCACACAGTCAAAGGCTTTGGCATAGTCAATAAACCCAAAAGAGTTGTTTTTCTGGAACTCTCTTGCTTTTTGATGATCTAGTGGATGTTGACAAGTTGATCTATGGTTCCTCTGCATTTTCTAAATCCAGCTTCAACATCTGGAAGTTCACTGTTCTCACACTGTTGAAGCCTGGCTTGGAGAATTTTGAGCATTATTTTACTAGAGTGTGAGATGAATGCAACTGTGCAATACTTTGAGCATTTTTAGGCATTGTCCTTTGGGATTGGAATGAAAACTGACCTTTACCAGTCCTATGACCACTGCTGAGTTTTCCAAATTTTCTGGCATATTGAATGCAGCACTTTCAAAACATCATCTTTTAGGATTTGAAATAGTTCAACTGGAATTCCATCACCTCCCATAGCTTTGTTCATAGTGATGCTTCCCAAGGCCCATTTGACTTCACATTCCAGGATGTCTGGCTCTAGGTGAGTGATCACACCATTCTGTGTATTCTTGTCACCTCTTCATAATATCTTCTGCTTCTGTGAGGCCCATAACATTCTGTCGTTTATTGTGCCTACCTTTGCATGAAATGTTCCCTTCGTATCTCTAATTTTTTTGAAAATATCTCTAGTCTTTCCCATTCTATTGATTTCCTCTATTTTTTGCGTTGGTAGCTGAGGAAGGTTTTTGTATCTCTCCTTGCTATTCTTTGGAACTCTGCATTCAAATGAGTATATATTTTCTTTTCTCCTTTGCTTTTCACTTCTCTTCTTTCCACAGCTATTTGTAAGGCCTCCTTAGATGGCCATTTTGTTTTTTTTTTGCATTTCTTTTTCTTGAGATGGTCTGCATCCCTGTTTCCAGTACAATGTCACAAACCTCTGTCAATAGTTCATCAGGCACTCTGTCTATCAGATCTATTCCCTTCTATCTATTTCTCACTTCCACTGTATAATCACAAGGGATTTGACTTAGGTCATACCTGAATGGTCTCGTGGTTTTCCCTACTTTCTTCAATTTACGTCTGAATTTGGCAATAATGAGTTCATGATCTGAGCCACAGTCAGCTCCTGGTCTTATTTTTGTTGACTGTATACAGCTTCTCCATCTTTGAAGAAGATGCATCTTTGGCTGCAAAGAATATAATCAATCTGATTTGGGTGTTGACCATCTGGTGATGTCCAAATGTAGAGTCTTCTTTTGTGTTGTTTGAAGTGGGTGTTTGCTATGACCTTTGTGTTCTCTTGGCAGAACTCTATTAGTCTTTGCCCTGCTTCATTCTGTACTCCAAAGCCAAGTGTGCCTGTTACTCCAGGTGTTTCTTGACTTCCTACTTTTCATTCCAGCCCCCTATAATAAGAAGGACATCTTTTTTGTGTGTTAGTTCTAGAAGGTCTTGTAGTTCTTCCTGGAACCATTCAACTTCAGCTTCTTCTGCATTACTGGTCAAGGCATACACTTGGATTACCGTGATATTGAGTGGTTTGCCTTGGAAACGAACAGAGATCATTCTGTCATTTTTGAGATTGCATCCAAGTACTGCATTTCAGACTCTTTTGTTGACTATGATGGCTACTCCATTTCTTCTAAGGGGTTCTTGATCACAGTAGTAGATATAATGGTCATCTGGGTTAAATTAATACATTCCCGTGCATTTTAGTTCACTGATTCCTAAAATGTGGATATTCACTCTTGCCATCTCCTGTTTGACCACTTCCATTTTGCCTGATTCATGGACCTAACATTCTAGCTTCCTATGCAGTGTGGCTTTTTACAGTATCCGACCTTGCTTCCATCACCAGTCCCATCCACAACTGGGTGTTGTTTTTGCTTTGACTGCATCTCGTCATCCTTTCTCGAGTATTTCTCCACTGTTCTGCAGTAGTATATTGGGCACCTACCGACATGGGGAGTTCATCTTTCAATGTCCTATCTTTTTTCTGTCTTTATATTGTTCATGGCATTCTCAAGGCGAGAATACTGAAGTGGTTTGCCATTCCCTTCTCCAGTGGACCACGTTTTGCCAGAACTCTTCACCATGACCCATTCATCTTGGTTGGCCCTACAGGGCATAGCTCATAATTTCATTGAGTTAGACAAGTCTGTGATTCATGTGATTAGATTGGTTAGTTTTCTGTGATCATGGTTTTCAGTCTGCCTGCCCTCTGATGGAGAAGGATAAGAGGCTTATGGAACCCTCCGGATGGGAGAGACTGTCTGAGGGGAACAATGAGTCTTGTTCTGATGGGTGGGGCCATGTTCAGCAAACTTTAATCCAACTTTCTGTTGATGGATGGAGCTGTGTTCCATCCCTGCTATTTACCTGAGGCCAAACTATGGTAGAGGTAATGAAGATAATGGTGAAATGAAGAAGTGAAGTCGCTCAGTCGTGTCTGACTCTTTGTGACCCCATGGGCAGTAGCCTACCAGGCTCCAACGTCCATAGAATTTTCCAGGCAAGAATACTGGAGTGGGCTGCCATTTCCTTCTCCAAGGGATCTTCCCAACCCAGGGATCGAACCTAGGTTTCCTGAATTGCAGACAGACACTTTAACGTCTAAGCCACCAGGGAAGCCCAAAGATAATGGTGACCTCCTTCAAAAGATCCCATGCATGCACTGCTATACTCAGTGCCCCCAACCATGCAGGAGGCCACTGCCAACCCACGCTTCTGCTGGGGACTCCTGGACACTGACAGGCAAGTCTGTGTCAGTCTCTCATGGGGTCCACTGCTCCTTTTTCCTGGAACCTGGTATGCAGTGTTCTGCTTATGCCCTCCAAGAATCTATTCCCCAATCCTGTGTAAGTTCTGACAGCTCTATGGTGGGATTAATCGTGATCTCCTCCAAGAGGGCTTATGCCATACCCTAGTCTGCTGCATCCAGAGCCCCTGCCCCTGTGACAGACCACTGATAACCCATCCTCCGCACGAGACTCTCACAGTTATGTCTCAGTGTCTGTGGGTCCCTTTGTCCTGATGAACAAGGTTTGTTTGAGCCCTCTGAGCTTCTCTTGCAGAAATGGGGTTTGATTCTAAATGTGAATTTGATCCTCCTACCATCTTGCTGTGGCTTCCTCTTTGCCCTTGGAAGTGGGGTGTCTCCTCATGGCTGCTCCAGCGCTGCACAGTCACTTGTGTATTTTTTAAATTGAGAATTTAGCTCAAAGTTACATGATTCATCCAAGGTTTCCTGGAAGGTGATGGGGCTGGCAGGGGATCCCACACCTCCTGATCCTAGTTGGTGCCCTAGTTGGTGCATCCTTCTTCACCTTCCTCACCTTCCTCCTGCTCCTCTTCCCTGTTGTGTTAACTAACATTGTAGTTAACACAATGTAAATCATGATGCACTCTGAAAGTCCAGTTTCTCAAAAGTGTAAATTGAAGGGGAAAAAATTGTAGTTAGTGTGGAAGTGATTCATGTGTACTTTTTGAAATGTTCTAATCAAATAATTAAATTTAGAATAGTATTAAACCACCTGAATGATCTGTGGTCAGTCAGATATTTACACAGCAATACTAATTTTAAATAGGGGAACAATTTTAGACATGTACTATTGTTATAACAGCAACTACTATATGTTATCACAACTGACACACATGAATGTGTGCACACATATGTACATATATGCCTGTGTTGAAATGTTCTTTTCTAAGATAACCTTTACATTATCTGAAAATATCCTTCTCTTTTTCTACCTCATTTTTCATATTTAATGTAAGTTATATATCCTGACTCAACATTATTACATTAGTTCTCAACTTTTTATCACCTCTCATATTCTCACTTTTCTTCTCAACCTGTTTTCTTTTCTTCTCAAATAATTCAATTTTTATCTCTTCTCTGGCTAATTTCCCCTTAGCTATGTCCTATACAGCTTTCTATGATTACCTCAATTTTCTAAACTATAGCTTCCATGCCTCTCATCCTTTTCTTAAAAGTTTACTCCAAATTAATATTACTTTAGAAAGCCCAAGTAGATGGGGGAAAAATGTTTGTCAAATACAAGTTTTATGAATTTTAAAATGTCTTTTGAGTTATATGAAAGAAAATGGACTAAATACATAGGAAAAAAAAGAAGTAGGTGCAGAGAAAGACTTCTGATTAAAAGGCTTTTTTTTTTTCTTTTCTTTTTTTCTTTGGCAATAAGGGAACTGTTATATCTACTTCCCAGAAGGATTTTAAGAATTGAAGAGACTCATTTCTCTGATAGATTAGGTGTAATTTTGCCTGGAGGTAGGTGACAGAAGAGATAGCCCATGTACTGTGATATGAAATAACGAGTAATAGGTTTTGAGTACCTTATAGCAGCAGTTCACCTCGTTTTTCTTTCCCTGAAATTTTGTAAGTTGTCTAGAGTTTGGATATAGGATTGTGTCATCTAGCAACTTTTGGATGAGCTACAATTTCTACAAACGTGGCCTTATCAGAATTTGTGAAATATTGCACCATCCAATGTAGGTGCTAGAAGCAACTGCCCACTTTGTTTAAAGTAACTGCTTCTTCCTTATCCCCTTCCACCGCTTTTGGGCGATGAACATCTAACTGTTGTAAAAGAAGAGTACAATGTATTTTTATAATAAAAATTTCTGAGTAAAAAAAATAAGCAAATCAATTATTTCATAAGAACAGTTTATATTGGATATTGTTTAACGTGATAAGTAAATGCCAAAGAATGTTCAAACTACCACACAACTGTGTTCATCTGACTTATATCTACATTTGCAAAGTAATGCTCAAAATTCTCCAAGTAAGACTTCAACAGTACATGAACCAAGAACTTTCAGACGTTCAAGCTGGATTTAGAAAAGTCAGAGGAACCACGGATTAAATTGCCAACATCCGTTGGACCATAAAAAAAAAAAAAAAAAAAAAAAAAAAAAGAGCGTTCCAGAAAAACCATCTACTTCTGCTTTATTGACTATACCAAAGGCTTTGACTGTGTTGATCACAACAAACTATGGAAAATTCTTAAAGAGATGGGGATACCAGACCACCTTACCTGTCTCCTGAGAAATCCATATGCAGGTCAAGAAGCAACAGTCAGAACAGGATATGGAAGAACAGACTGATTCCAAATTGGGAAAGGAGTACATCAAGGCTGTATATTGTCCCCATGCTTATTTAACTTATATACAGAGTATTTCAGGCTAAATGCCAGGCTGGATGAAGCACAAGTGGGAATCAGGATTGCTAGGAGAAATATCAATAACCTCAGATATGCAGCTGACACCACTCTTATGGTAGAAAGCAAAGAGGAACTGAAGAAACTTTCATCACCTCTTGAGGAAAGTGAAAGAAGAAAGTGAAAAAGCTGGTTTAAAACTCAGTGTTCAAAAATCTAATATCATGGCATCTGGTTCCATCACTTCATGGCAAATAGATGGAGAAACAATGAAAACAGTGACAGACTGTATTTTCTTGGGCTCCAAATCACTGTAGATGATGACTTCAACCATAAAATTAAAAGATGCTTGCTCCTTGGAAGAAAAGCTATGACCAACCTAGAAAACATATTAAACATCAGAGACATTACTTTGCTGACAAAGGTCCATCTAGTCAAAGCTATGGTTTTCCCAGTAGTCATGTATAGATGTAAGAGTTGGACCATAAAGAAGGCTGAGTGACAAAGAATTGATTCTTTTGAACTGTGGTGTTAGAGAAGACTCTTGAGATTCCCTTGCACTACAAGGAGATCCAACCAGTCCATCCTAAAGGAGATTAGTCCTGAATATTAATTTAAATAATAGATGCTGAAGCTGGAACTCCAATACTTTGGCCACCTGATGCAAAGAACTAACTCATTTGAAAAACACTGGTGCTGGGCAAGATTGAAGGCAGGAGAAAAAGGGGACAACAGAGGATGAGATGGTTGTATGGCATCATCAACTTTATGGACATAAGTTTTAGCAAGCTCAGGGAGTTGGTGATGGACAGAGAAGCCTGGCATGCTGCAGCCCATGGGATCACAAGAGTCAGACACAACTGAGTGACTGAAGTGAACTGAACTGAAAGTAATAAGGTTTCAAAAAGCCATGACTTTTTCTTATTTTATTTCTTATTATCAATCATATGCATATTTACTACCTCCTTAAATATGCATGCACCTCAATTACATTTCCTGTTACAATAGATGATAAAATCTTTAAATTTAAAAATTATTAATCTACTTTTAGAGAAAAAGAAGTCCAACCACAATATCTCAAAATTTTCATGTCTACAATAATATAAATAAGTGACTATGTACAAGTCAAACACGATCACCAGAAGCTGCTGAAGAAAACATCAACTATAACTGTTATCATCAGTAATTTTAGAAAAATATAGACAAAAAAAGTAATAGAAGATAACATAAGATCCCCATGAGGCTACCTTTCTCCCTGACTAGTTACACTTCCAAAAAGTAATAAGTGAAGATAAACTACAGAATTCTGTGACTTTTTACTAATGATTTCCAAATGGATGGTACTGGGCTCAGAAGCAAGTATATTGGCAACTGAATGGAATACTGGAAAAAAGTCAGAGAAGAAATATAAATACCTACTACTTCACTTCTAGGCACAAATGAAAATATAAGACTAATAGTTTATTTTCTCTGGAACAAAAATACAGTGAAAGATAAAGAAAGAACAACTATAATGACTGATTATTATCTGTAGTTTTGCACAGAGATCACTAATGGACATTATTGTCATGACTGAAGAAATTTGTGCATGTATAAGTGCTATATTAGATTTTAGTTTTTATCATGTTTAAATCAACATTTTACTTTCTAATGTAACTATTATGTTGGATTTATGTGAGAGAATACTTATGTTTTCAATAAATATATGAAATGTTTTGGGATAAAATGTCATGTGATCCATAATTTTTGAAAGTTTCCCAAAAAATGTGTGTGTGTGTGTTTGTAGAGACAGAAAGAGAGAGAGCAAATTTTAGTAATTTTCTGAATTTAGGTGAATGACTTATAAGAGCTCATTTTTCTAGTCTTGCCATACTTCTATAGGATTATGTTTTCTTTCAAAATATGAAATCAGGAGAATATGGCACAGAAAAAATATCTAGGCAGGATACATATTGTGGACACACACAGAGTTTGATTTTAGCACCGTTACCTTGAGTATTCTGGAAGGTTTTAGAAAAAGAGTGACATAGTCTGATTTTCAAAGGTCCCTCAACACTGTGAAAAATGGATTATGTGGTAAATGATATGTCAAAAGACCAAGCACCGGGACCAGCGCAGTAGAGCCAGGTGGAGTCAGTAAACAGACATGCAGAGGATAATGCAAAACATTTTTTTAAAGGTTGGTAACATATTTCAAAGGTAAACCCAGCAAAAATTGCTCATAAAATCCTGACGCCAGGGTTGGTAGCATATAAGCCAGGGTGAGAAAAATGTTTGCAAAAAAATCCAAACAAAACTAAAAACATGCATAGTAGTAGACTTTGAGTGTCCATAATGATGGATTATCTGAGAGGCTTGTGTCTCAGGTGACAAGGTAAGCAAGCACGTGAGACATGGTGCAATCAGCAATGGAAGTTTCTTCAAAAGGAGGGACTCAATTAACATTATGTGGAGTCCAGATAATTGCTGGATAATACAAGGATACAAGAAAACCACCGGTACTTCAAAGAGTGTGGTGTGTCAGTCAGAATGTGTATGCTTAGAGAGCTCACTTATGAAGATTCCTGAGCTCTATAAACTGAAGAAGGTACCATCTTACATCACAGGCTGGCACCCTGTTCTCTTCCTTAGATCCTAATGTAGGTGGGAGAAGAAAATGAAATAAATATAAATGTATTAAGTAGCTTAACTGAGAAGGCAGAAAATAAAATCAATTCACAGAAACAGAATAATGATTAAGATAATATAAATTACTAAATTAGAAAACAGATAAATATAGAATTACAAAAGAAATTCAAGAACTGATTCTTTATAAAACCAACAAAGTAAATAAACCCAGGTGATTCCAATAAATAAAAAATAATGGAAAACAATAGAAAGCAAATAAAATGTGTTAAAATGCAAAATATGAAATTACCATGGATTATGAAAATAATTCTGAGTGTATTTCCCTACAATCAATGCAAATAAGATGAATGAGTTTGGGGAAAATTATGAATTATCAAAATTGTACCCAGATTTAAGCAGATGAATAATCAAGAAGGAAACTGGAGAAAACATTGTGTTATTTGCAAATAAACTCTGCTAAGATGATTTTACAGGTGAATTTATTTGCAATAGTCATGAATGGTGCACATTAAAATCAACTGAAAGGAGGAAGAATTTTGAAAAAAAAAAAATTATGACTGAGACTAACCCCAAGTTTTCTTGACTTAATTAAGCTCTGTGCTAAGTCTTTTTTTTAATATAAATTTATTTATTTTAATTGGAGGCTAATTATGTATAAAACAGACTTTTGGACTCTGTGGGTGCTGCTAAGTCTTAATACTTAAAAATACACTTAATATTTCTTATAAGCAGAAGCATTTACTTAAGTCATCTCCAACACTAACAAATTTTAATTATTAATCAAGTGAAACATGTTTCATATATTGTTGGGCTCTTTCACTATTTGTATTTTTCAAATGCTTTATTTTTGCATGGTTAAATATTCAATAATCAGTCCTCAAATAATGGTTTTATCAATTTGTAAAATCTTCTGTTATTTTAACTTCAAATCCAAATATTATAGATGATGAGTGAGAATTGACAACTTTCATAAATGGTGCTTTTTTAAATTTAACATTCCTTTTAAGGCCCTCAATAGAATTGTTATGGTGTTTATGCCTAGCTTTTAAGAACTCTATTGGGTTTTTTTTTGCATTTTTAAAACAGATTTTTATATATAGAATAGCATTTGTATTGTTATGTTACTTTTTTGATCAGCTAATCTATTGAATTATTTTATTGTTTTTAAAAGGTTTTTAGTTAATTTACTACACAAACAAGTTTACCATCTGCAAATAATGAATGGACATTAAAAGAAGAGTGAATGCAGAACTCTACCCATGGATGTAAAAAATTACACAGTTTAGCTAAATCACAACTGCACAAATACTATAGGTCAAATGGAAGCACATAAAAAAAAAATCTTTAAAGGATTTTCTGATGAGCTTCCCATTTTAATTTTATTCACTTTCAGTGATAAAAGAGAACTACAGTGTTTTGCATTTATCCTATGCAAAAATTAAAGAATATCAATGGCTCAGTATTCCTCACATTTCTACAGACTTAATCCTCTAAAATCTTAGTAATATTTATAAGAAGCATAAACATATATAAAAATTAGGGGGTATTTTTTATCAAAAATATCAATAGTTTCTGAGTTTATGGAAAAACAATGCTTTCATCTCTTTTATCTTGCAAAGGAATCCCTGAGTTTTCATTTTAGTTTCATATCATCATATGAGACTGGAAGTTCAATTAAATAATTCTCTTTTATTCTTTGCTCTTTCAGTCTTAAACTGTGAACTAGAAAACCCCTAACTTTGACAGAATAAAAATAAATGGAATGGAATGTGTATTATTATCTTATATTAGGAAATTCACTGGTTGCATGCAGAAAACAGAATAACATACTTTGATTTTATATCTGTGACATTGAGGTTATTTGGAGTACCATAATCATAGGTTCTCTGTCTGTATGTGGAATAATATTGTTCCCTCAATGTTTTATTTTAAGTTTTAAATGAAACAATATATATGAAAATGTGTCAATTATAAAACTATTTTTCTAATTCAATATGGCAGGGAACTCAGAATGTGTTCTATCATAATTTTTCCTGGAGATGCTATTTTTTTTTTATTTTAAATTCTTTTGCATTGCTTTTGTGACTTGTTTA
The DNA here is from genome assembly GCF_019923935.1 of Bubalus bubalis. Taxonomy (NCBI): domain Eukaryota; kingdom Metazoa; phylum Chordata; class Mammalia; order Artiodactyla; family Bovidae; genus Bubalus; species Bubalus bubalis. The sequence goes on along the minus strand of NC_059169.1, from coordinate 82,892,834 downwards.
AAGATAGCCATCCGTGTTATACACTTTAAAGCTAATTGCAATGATGTTCTATGTTGTCATATAATAAAGTTCAAGGTATTTAAAACATACCTTAAATTTTGTAAACTCTTAGATGTTTAGAACATTTAGTTCATTTTCAGTCTGTGAGTTGCAAGAAATAAGAGACATAATTTGGGCTACTTCTATTGAGCATGATTTCATTAGTTATGTTGTTTTTTTTTTTTTACCCTAGTTTTCTTTTTTTGTTGTTGTTGATGTTGTTTATATGTATAGCAGATGGCCACAATCATAGAAATCAGGACAGCAATCAAAGGATCAGTGGTATGATGCAACTTTGTCAAGGTCACTGGACTCACCCACTGGGAAAATAGTGGCAACATCTGAAAGCAAGTGCTGAGCACTGTATCTGCTTAGTAATCAGACAAGATCAGGACCAAGGGTGACCTAGAACTGCTGAATGAAATAAGAGAAGATAAAAAAAGGAGACCAGAAGTTTATTTACAGCAAGACTACATAGGCAAAAGCATCCTTCTTGCTACTTCCAGTAGTTTAATGGTCATTGCACTCTTGATAGCACCCTGTTCATTGGGATAACATGGTTAATTGCTTGAGCCAAAATGAAGATAGGCACAGATTTGCATAAGAATATTCTCAGCTTTTTTTTTTTTTTTTTAGTACACAAGAATACATGCTGAAATCTGAGCATTTCTGAGAAATGCTCATCAAAATTCAAATTCTCATCTGAGTTCAAAATGGTCTGGGTAATTCTAATGATTTTGTGCAAATTCAACATGGACACATTAATGAAAATTATATTATAAACATCTGTATAACTTTTTAAAATGTTCAAAGGATTTTAATTTTGATTTTTTAGACCACTCTTCCTTTTTCTTCTTGATTTCATTGTCCTAATATCCTCCGAAGCAGAAGGTTTTCTAGTTTCAGGTAACCAATCTTTTCTTCATCTCATGTTCTCAATTTAGGGGAAAACATTCATTTTTGTTTTCTTACCTGGATGAATACAACTTTATGATTTTTTTAAGTTGCTTTTATTTGTTTTTGGCTGTGCTGGGTCTTCATTGTTGTGCCAGTTTCTCTCTAGATCCTGCAAATGGGGGCTTCTAATTGTGATGGATTCTCTTGCTGGAATCACAGGTTCTAGAGCACAGGGGCTTCAGTAGCTGTGGTGCACGGGTTTAGTTGCTCTATGACATGTGGGATCTTCCTGTATGGGGGATCTAACTAACGTCTCCTGCATTGGCAGGTGGATTTATTACCACTCAGCCCCAAGGGAAGTCCTATGATGATTAATTTTATGTGTCAGCATGACTGTGCCATGGGGTGCAGAGATTAAAGATTATTTCTGGGTGTGTCTGTGAAAGCATTTTCAGATGAGATCATTAGTTGAACTGGTGGACTCAATAAAGCAGATTTAGATTCCCCATCCCAATGTGGGTGAACATTTGCAGACCCAAATCCAACCAAAAGCAGAGCAAGGGGGAATGTACTCTTTTTGCTTTCTTCATTGCTTTAGTTTTTCATCAAAAATCTAATCAACAATTAAGGTGAGATGAAAAGAGGGTAATTTTATTAAGCTAAACTGAATATCATAACCTTGGAGACAGACTCTCAGAAACTCTGAAGGCTGTTACACTGGTCAAGAGTTAGAGATGCAAGTTTATATATGTTGAGACAAAAAAGTATGTATCATATTGATAGGTTAACATTAAATATAACCTCCATCAGAGATGTTTTATTCAAATGGACACCTTCAGAGCAGAGTTTTAGGTCAACATAGTGCCCTGTACAAAATGAGAAAGAAATATTAATCTTAAAATTATAATGCTTGCCTCAAAAGAAAGGGATTATTTTTCTCTTGCCTTGACAGGGTTAATGTATAATGTATAATGCAGATGCACACTGCTCATTGGGGGAAGCCCATCACAAATGGGGACATGTTATATATGTTCCAATTCTGATTTAGTTTGTCTTGCCATAGGCAATGGAGAAGGCAATGGCACCCCACTCCAGTACTCTTGCCTGGAAAATCCCATGGACGGAGGGCCTGGTGGGCTGTAGTCCATGGGGTCGCTAAGAGTCAGACACGACTGAGTAACTTCACTTTCACTTTGCACTTTCATGCATTGGAGAAGGAAATGGCAACCCACTTCAATGTTCTTGCCTGGAGAATCCCAGGGATGGGGGAGCCTGGTGGGCTGCCGTCTATGGGCTCGCACAGAGTCAGACATGACTGAAGAGACTTAGTAGCAGCAGCAGCAGCCATAGGCAAATGTATGATTGTTCCTCACCAACAGAACACTGCTCTTCTTTTGCCCTTACAGTCCCTTCAATGTCTCTCCTTAACTTCCTTTTCTGTAGACTAAGACTGATATTGCACCACCAACTTTCCTGGGTCTCCAGCTTGTATATGAGCCAGCTCTATTTACATATATAATTTTGGTTATCTTTCTCTAGCAAAACTTGTCTTTACAAAGTCTCAACTGTCTGATTACTCTCTGCTCCATGATATGAAAAGATTTTCAAATTTAACCTAACACTTGACATCATTTACACAAGAAAGCATTCTTTCTGATTTTCATATCAGAGTTAGTACAATTTTACAGGATGAATACCGACCTCAAATATTGAAGCATAGTATCTACATGTTTTTTCTTGTAATTCCAATTAGTTATTATTTCATGTATAAAATTTTGCTACTCTTTGTTTCTTTCCTAGTGTCAACATTCTAATGAAATATTTTTCATTTTACTACAAACCATTAAAAAATCAAATTACATGATGGTTGTCTTGTGAGAAATGTCTTTAAACATTGCATCTGGAGTACTATTTGTGCCTTGTAAACAATTCCTATAACTCAAGGGAAAAGAGCTATAATTAGTCTAAAGGGAGAAGCATCTATTAATGTATATATGCATGCGTGCATTTAGGTATGAATATATGCATGAATATATCTGTTTATTTTTAAAATTTAATGGGTCTTTTAGTTGTCTTGCCAAGCACATGAATAAACACTTTGTGTGTGTGTGTGTGTGTGTGTGTGTGTATTTTGATAAAACTTACTCCAGCTATTCGTCAATCTGTGTTAATGAAGAGATTTGATTTAGCAATGTTGTTCCTTTGTTCGTTCATTTTTCTCTAAATATGTATTTTAGATTTTCAGTGCCTCCAAATTATTTCATTGTCTTAGAAAACTTTGTGTTTTTTTCCCCAGAAAGTCAAAAGACTAAGTGTGTGATGTAATATTTGTAATTGTGAGCTAATCTCAAACTTAGCCTTGAAGGAAGAGTATGAAAGGAACTGTACTTAGAAAAATGCTTTAGAATAATTTCTTCCATATATTTTATTTGACTAACCAACACAAGTTCTGATAACAATTGGGCATATGGATGCTTTGGATACATTATGCTCTGTACAGATATTTCCTTTGGAAAAATAAATTGTTTTCTTCAAACTCTAGGATAATTTCATGCCAAACAAACATTTCATAGCAAACAAACATATTGTGATTGTTCTATAAACTCAGTATTAAACAAAAAACAGCAGCATATGATAGGGAAATTGGTTATTATATAAAGATTACTTAAACAAACCATAAAACTATGAAAAAGTAAACCTTTGAAATTTCATTTATAGAATTTTTAATATTTCTCCTAGATTTATTTTATTTGATGAACATAGTGTAAATTTGGTTACATTGTATGCCACAAAGCAATATTGAATAGTAAGTAAGTAAATGAGTAGTAAGGCAGTTGTGCTTTGATCCTTACAACAGTCATGAGTTTGAAACTCTACCTTTCAATAGCTAATATTACATTGGCAATTTATTTTATATCTGTAAAACTAATTCAATTTTTATGTGGTGATGTATGTGATAAAACTAGAACAGCAGCAAATATGGAGCAGAAAGTGCAGATATTATCATTGCAACCATATTTATTCTCAATCTATGGAGTTATGTTTTGCTAAATATAGTTTTAAAAAATGAGGTATGTGTGCCTTTAAGTAGCACAAGCTGTACAGGTTGAATTGATGTTTACTTATTAATTTTCAATTATGAAACAAAATATCATAGAATACATTAAGTGTAAATATAGGAGCAGGAAATTGCAATGAGAGATCTAATATGATATTTTTAGATGTGTGTCTAGAAAGCACCCTATTAAAAAAAATCAATGATAGATTCCATAAAAAAAGATATATTAACCCAAGGAAGAGACAAGTTAAGCTGCTATATATGTGTAATTAGAAATATTCCAGGATGACAGCCTTGCATCGGGTCTAGAAATTAGTGTCATGGAATGAATAGAAAGATAGGAAACATTTGAAAATATGTAGAAAATTATTATTTGAGACTTAGGGTGATGTAAATAGAATCTTAGACATTAACATTTTCAGAATTTTTTCTTTTTTTTTTTTTGAAGTTGATTTGAATTTTTTTCTTTTTTTTTTTTTTTTTGATTGGAGGATAATTGTTTTACAATAGTGTGTTGGTTCCTGCCATACAACAATGTGAATCAGCCATAAGTATAATATATCTCCTCTCTCCTGAGCCTCCCCCATCCCATCCCTCTAGGTTATCACAGAGCACTGAGCTCAGCTCCCTGTATTATACAGCAAATTCCCAATTGCTGTCTATTTTACCCATGGTAGTGCATATAAGTCAGTTCTAGGGCCTCAATTCTCCCTACCCTCTAAAGACTTGTTCCACACGTCCATTCTCTATTCCTACCCTACAAATAGGTTCATTAGTACCATTCTTCTAGATACCATAAATATGCATTCATATATGATATTAGTTTTTTCTCTTTCTGACATTCTTCACTCTGTACAGCAAACTCTAGGTTCTATACCCATTAAAAGAAAACTGAAATCAGAAATGAAGGGTAGAATGTAAGAAGCAATATAGAACAATCTTTTGGACTCTGTGGGAGAGGGAGAGGGTGGGATGATTTGGGAGAATGGCATTGAAACATGTAAAATATCATGTATGAAACGAGTCGCCAGTCCAGGTTCGATGCACGATACTGGATGCTTGGGGCTGGTGCACTGGGACGACCCAGAGGGATGGAATGGGGAGGGAGGAGGGAGGAGGGTTCAGGATGGGGAACACATGTATACCTGTGGCGGATTCATTTTGATATTTGGCAAAACTAATACAATTATTTATAGTTTAAAAATAAAATAAAATTAAAAAAAAGAAGAAGCAATAATAAGCAAAATATTCATTAAAATTTATTAAAAAAAACCTGAAATATTGATTATAAAATAATAATTGTGGTAAATATTCCCAACCATTACTTCTAAAATTAATGCTTAGCTCTAAAATAATTCAGTTTTCTGACTTATGTTAACTCTAGAAAGAATAGAGCTTCTATTGTATTACCAGTATATAATGAGGAAATTATACACAGGGGATTCACAAGGTCTGTGAATACTGATAACAAAAGATTCAAATAAAAATGTGCAAATGTATCTAATCAATCAGTCAATCAATTCAGTCGCTCAATGATGTACAACTCTTTGCAACCCCATGAACCACAGCATGCCAGGCCTCCCTGTGCATCACCAACTCCTGGAATCCACCCAAACCCATATCCATTGAGTCTGTGATGCCATTCAATCATTTCATCCTTTGTTGTCCCCTTCTCCTCCTGCCCTCAATCTTTCCCAGCATCAGGGTCTTTTCCAATAAGTCAGCTTTTCGCATCAGGTGGCCAAAGTATTGGAGTTTCAGCTTCAGCATCAGTCCTTACAATGAACACCTAGAACTGATCTCCTTTAGGATAGACTGGCTGAGTCTCCTTGCAGTCCAAGGGACTCTCAAGAGTCTTCTTCAACACCACAAATCAAAAGCATTGATTCTTATGCACTGAGCCTTCTTTGTAGTCCAATTCTCACATCCAAACATGACCACTGGTAAATCATAGCCTTGACTAGAGGGACATTTGTTGACAAGGTAATGTCTCTGCTTTTTAATATGCTGTCTAGGTTGATCATAACTTTCCTTCCAGGGAGTGCCTTTTAATTTCATGGCTGCAATCACCATTTGCAGTGATTTTGGAGCCCCAAAAATAAAGTCAGTCATTATTTCCACTGTTTCCCCATCTATTTCCCATGAAGTGATGGGACTGGATGCCATGATCTTCATTTTCTGAATGTTGAGTTTTAAGCCAAATTATTCACTCTCCTCTTTCACTTTCATCAAGAGGCTATTTAGTTCTTCTTCACTTTCTGCCATAAGGGTGGTGTCATCTGCATATCTGAGGTTATTGATATTTCTCCCAGCAATCTTGATTCTAGCTTGTGCTTCCTCCAGCCCAGCGTTTCTCATGATGTACTCAGCATATACGTTAAATAAACAGGGTGACAATATACACCCTTGACGAACTCCTTTCTCTATTAAGAACCAGTCTGTTGTTCCATGTCCAGTTCTAACTGTTGCTTCCTGGCCTGCATACAGGTTTCTCAAGAGGCAGGTCAGGTGGTCTGATATTCCCATTTCCTTCAGAATTTTCAACGGTTTAGTGTGATCCACACAGTCAAAGGCTTTGGCATAGTCAATAAAGCGGAAGTAGATTTTTTTCTGGAGCTCTCTTGCTTTTTCCATGATCCAGCAGATGTTGGCAATTTGATCTCTGGTTCCTCTGCCTTTTCTAAAACCAGCTTGAACATCTGGAAGTTCATGGTTCACGTATTGCTGAAGTCTGGCTTGGAGAATTTTAAGCATCATTTTACTAGCATGTGAGATGAATGCATTTGTGCGGTAGTTTGAGCATTCTTTGGCATTGCCTTTCTTTGGATTGGAATGAAAACTGACCTTTACCAGTCCCATGACCACTGCTGAGTTTTCCAAATTTGCTGGCATATTGAGGGCAGCACTTTCCCAGCATCATCTTTCAGGATTTGAAATAGCTCAACTGGAATTCCATCACTTCCACTAGCTTTGTTTGTAGTGATGCTTCGTAAGGCCCATTTGACTTCACATTCCAGGATGTCTGGCTCTAGGTGAGTGATCACACCATCATGATTATCTGGGTCGTGAAGATCTTTTTTGCACAGTTCTCCTGTGTATTGTTGCCACCTCTTCTTAATATCTTCTGCTTTTGTTAGGTCCATTTCTGTCCTTTTCGAGTTCATCTTTGCATAAAATATTCCCTTGATATATCTAATTTTCTCGAACAGATCTCTAGTCTTTCCCATTCTGTTGTTTTCCTCTATTTATTTGCATTGACAGCTGAGGAAGGGTTTCTTATCTCTCCTTGCTATTCTTTGGAACTCTGCATTCAAATGGGTATATCTTTCCTTTTCTCCTTTTTTATTTTTATTTTTTGCTTCCCTTCTTTTCACAGCAATTTGTACGTCCTCCTCAGAAAGCCATTTTACTTTTTTTTTTTGCATTTCTTTTTCTTGGAAATATCTTGATCCCTGTCTCCTGTACAATGTAAAGAACCTCTGCCCATAGTTCATCAGGCATTCTGTCTATTAGATCTGTCCCTTAAATCTATTTCTCACTTCTACTGTATAATCATAAGGGGTTTGATTTAGGTCATATCTGAATGATCTAGTGGTTTTCTCCACCCTCTTCAATTTCAGTCTGAGTTTGGCAGTAAGGAGTTCATGATCTGAGCCACAGTCAGCTCCCAGTCTTGTTCTTGCTGACTGTATAGAGCTTCTCCATCTTTGGCTGCAAGGAATATGATCCATATGATTTGGGTGTTGACCATCTGGTGATGTCCATGTGTAGAGTCTTCTCTTGTGTTGTTGGAAGAGAGTGTTTGCTATAACCACTGCCTTCTCTTGACGGAACTCTATTAGCCTTTGCCCTACTTCATTCTGTACTCCAAGGCCAAATTCGCCTGTTACTCCAGGTGTTTCTTAACTTCCTACTTTTGCATTCCAGTCCCCTATAATGAAAAGGATATCTTTTTTGGGTTTTAGTTCTAGAAGGTCTTGTAGGTCTTCATAGATCTGTTCAACTTCAGCTTCTTCAGGGTTACTGATTGGTGCATAGACTTGGATTACCGTTATATTGAATGGTTTGCTTTGGAAACAAACACAGATCATTCTTTTGTTTTTGAGATTGCATTCAAGTACTGTATTTCAGACTCTTTTGTTGACTATGATGGCTACTCCATTTCTTCTAAGGGATTCTTGCCCACAGTAGTAGATATAATTGTCATCTGAGTTAAATTCACCCAATTCCAGTACATCTTAGTTTTCTGATTCCTAGAATGTTGATGTGCACTCTTATCATCACCTGTTTGACCACTTCCAATTTCCCTTGATTCATGGACCTAACATTCCAGGTTCCTATGCAATATTGCTCTTTACAGCATCGAACCTTGCTTCTATCACCAGTCCCATCCATAACTGGGTGTTGTTGCTGCTTTGGCTCCATCCTTTCATTTTTTCTGGAGTTATTTCTCCACTCATCTCCAGTAGAATATTGGGCATCTACTGACCTGGGGAGTTCATCTTTCAGTGTCGTATGTTTTTGCCTTTTCATGGGGTTCTCAAGGCAAGAATATTGAAGTGGTTCGCCATTCCCTTCTTTAGTGAACCATATTCTGTCAGACCTCTCCATCATGATCCATCCGTCTTGGGTGGCCCCACGCGGCATGGCTTAGTTTCATTGAGTTAGACAAGGTTGTGATCCATGTGATCAGATTGGCTAGTTGTCTGTCATTGTGGTTAATAGTAAAACAAAATGGGCACTTCTCAGGTGTCCCTAGTAGTAAAGAATCTGCCTGCCAGTGTAGGAGATGCAAAAGATGACTGTTTGGTTAGCCAGGGTTCTTGGGTAGGGACGATCTTTGGAGTAGGAAACTGCAACCCACTAAAATATTCTTGCCTGAAAAATCCCATGGATAGAGGAGCCTGGTGGGTTAGAGTACATGGGGCTGCAGAGAATCAGAAATGACTAAGCATCTACACACACATGCACATGCACACGCGCGCACACACACACAGCGACATAAACAGTGTGAGATTCAAAAAGAGGAGTAATGGGAGCATCTGTTTTGGGATTCCAGGTCAGCTAATTTAAATCCTAAAAGATAATACTGTTAACCTGTTGCACCAATATGTCAGCAAATTTGGAAAAGTCAGCACTGGCCACGGACTGGAAAATGTCAATTTTCATTCCAATCTCAAAGAAGGGCAATGCCAAAAAATGTTCAAACTACTGTACATTGCACTCATTTCACATGCTAACAAGGTTATGCTTAAAATCCTTCAAGCTAGTCTTCAGCAGGACATGAACCAAGAACTTCCAGATGTGCAATCTGGGTTTAGAGAAGTCAGAGGAACCAACACTTGTTGGGTCATAAAGAAAGCAAGAGAATTTCAGAAAAAAAAAAAAAAATCTACTTCTGCTTTATTGACCATACTAAAGCTTTTGACTGTGTAGATCACAACAAACTGTGGAAATTTTTAAAGAGAAAGGTGTACAAGACCACCTTACCTGTCTCCTGAAAAGCCTGTATATGAGGGTAAAGAATTAGCATTTAGAACTAGACATGTAAAAACTGATGGATTCAAAATTAGGAATGGAGTAATACAAGACTGTATATTGTCACTCTTATTATTTAATTATTTTGCCGAATACATCACATGAAATTCCAGGCTGGATGAATCACAAGGTAGAATCAAGATTGCTGGGGGAAATATCAACAAATTCAGATATGCAGATAATATCACTCTAATGGCACAAAGTAAAGAGGAACTAAAGAGCTCTTGATGAGAGTGAAAGAGATGAGTGGAAAAGCTGGCTTGAAACTCAACATTCAAAAAACTATGATCATGGCATCTGGTCCCATCACCTAATGGTGACTAGAAGGGGAAAAATGTAGAAACAGTAACAGATTTTCTTTGCTTGGGCTCCAAAATCACTGTGAACAGTGACTGCAGCCATTAATTTAAAAGATGCTTGCTTCTTGGAAGGAAAGCTATGACAAACCTAGAAATTATATTTAAAAAGCAGAGGCATCACCTTGCTGACAAAGGCCCATATACTTCATCTATGGTTTTTCCAGTAGTCATGTATGGATGTGAGAGTTGGACCATAAAGAAGGCTGAGCACCAAAGAACTGCTGCTTTCAAATTGTGTTTGCAGAAGACTCTTGAAACTCTCTTGAACTGAAAGGAGATCAAACCAGTCCATCCTAAAGGAAATCAACCCTGAATATTCATTGGATATTTGAAACCTAAACCCCAATACTTTGACCACCTGATGTGAAGAATTGACTCTAGAAAAGACCCTGATGCTGGGAAAGATAGAGGCAAAAAGAGAATTGGGTTTCAGAGGATGAAATGGTCACTGATTGAATGGACATGAATCTGGGGAAACTCTGGGTGATTGTAAAAGAAAGAGAAGCCTGGCATGCTGCAGTCCATGGGGTTGCAAATGATTAGACATGATTTAGAGAATGAACAGCAACATCAAAATGGGAGCATCAAATCACACTAAATAAGGAAGAACTGAGAAAGCTAAACCCCTGGGGGGAAAACATGTTCCTTCCCTGGACATTATTTGTCTCAAAAATAGTAGACCAAATATAAATAAAAGTACTTGTACATACAGACTGCACAAAGTTATACAATATACTATCATATTTTTAAATTAAGAGCTGACCTGGGAATGCACACACACACATACATAAAGTATTTGACCCCAACATACAAAATTAGGGAATTAAAAATAGAATGCTGAAATCATGCTAATAGGCTATGGTTACTATGGATCTTTTAAAGCTAATGAACTTTAACGTTTACAGAAATCTTAGGTTCATGGAAAAATTGAGTATTTCTCGTAAAACCCTGTCCCCGCACATGCATAATCCCCCTCTCTGTTAGCATCCTGCACCAGAGGGTACACTTATTGCAGTCAGTGAACTGACATTGATACATCATTATTATCCAAAGAATACAGTTTCCATAAGGATTCATTCTTGGTGTTTTGCATTGTACAGGTTTGAGTGAATGTATAATAACATCTATCCATCATTGTAGAATCATACAGAATTTCACTGCCCTATGATTCTTTTCGTTATGTATTAATACATTGTGGCAATATATATCACTTTTGTAATACATTAAAAGGCACAAGGAATAATTTTAAAAGTTGATGTACATTGTCGTCTAGTCAAGGGGCCTTGAAATATAGAGACACATGTGGGGGTTCATTTCGCAGATAGAAGTTTTAAAAGGAGTTGTTTGAGGAGACAATTGTGTCTTTCCATTAAACCAGCTACCTGGGAATTATTGGGGTGTCAAAAATTCTATGCAATGCCGCTTCCAAGACCCCAGCATTGTATACTGTGAGAAGTGAAATGAGCACTTTAATTATTCTCAATAAAGTCTAGAACACCAAGAGAAAGCTCTTGTAAGGCTTTAAATTGTGGCTTTATTATATGCAGAAGCATATGCAACTTTGGCATATTGAGTATCAATGAAACAAAGAGATTCCTAGAGAATTTATAGGACAACTAGAAACTTTTAGGACAACTTTCAGGCAATGGCCCAACAGTTTGTAAAATGTGTAGGTGGAGCACATTTTTTTCTAAACAAAGGCATCCATGTTAAAATGACTGCCTAAAATTTGTCAACTGACCCAACTCTTATCAGTTAAGGGATGGAAAACAGCTGCATTATAGTGAGCTCCACCATTTATGCTGATGGCACTGACATTCTCATTGTTCCTGAATCCCCACTGCTATTCACTCAGTTAATCCCAAGGGTCACCCCAGGTAGCAGAGGGATTTGGGGAAGGGGTGTCTTCCCTAGGACCACGGCATCTTACAAAGGACTGCAGATAGGAAGGTCACTCCTTCCTGCTGGTGGAATATACCAGAGGACACGTTTTGTACTGAGAATGCTTCCATTCTGTACTGAGAATGTCTTAATAGTCATGCCAAGCTTGTGAAGTACTGTTTTCATGATCCAAGACTTAATGGGAAGGTGAGGGCTAAAGGTCAAAAGCCTAGAATTAGTGAAAGTCTCCATTTCCAGAAAACTCCAGTATGTGGCCAGCAATTATCATTCTAATGGTGTAGAGTCAAGAAGAGCAGCTACTTGCCTCAGAAACCCATTAGCAAGTTATGACTATTACAGGTGGTCCAAGAGATACCAGGGTCAGGAAGGATGTTACAAAAGCATCTACTGAAGGAGTCTTGAAGGCAGTAATGGAAATGCCCATTGATTACAATTTGTATATATTCTATAGTCTTTTGTCACGAGGACCCCATTTAGTGTGGGCAGATTTAAAGGTAGTAGCATAGTGAAGTTAAGTAAAGAATACATTGCCTTCAGAATTCAAAAAGGAACAAAAACTGTTAGACCTGTGTATCTTTAATGACTGTATTAAATGAATCTTCTCATAAAAATATATTGTCAACATAATGTCATATCTGTGTTCCAGGATAAAAGTAGATGCAGTTAAGTTCTTGTGCAGAGAGAGTGTGTAATTGCCAAGTGGCTGATGTATTCCAAGGGTGCGCCAATAAAAATGTATAGTGTCCTGATAGATGCTAAGGCAATCTATTTGAAAAACTATTGAAATAGGTACTGAATAGAATATATGAGTCAAGTCTATAACAGTAGAATAATTTACATAATGCTGATTGGAAGGAGTTAATTATTTTAATAATATCAGATATTGGGTATGGGGGCATTAATTGAAAAATAACAACTTTAAAGTTGTAATAATTCACTGTGAGACATAATTTTTTCCAGACTGAAGAACAGGCAAAATTGGGTAGCCAAGTAAAAAAGCAATGGGATCAGCACTTCTTTAATATTTGTTTCTTGTATAAGAAATTTTAGTCCTTGATGACCCTGGTTTCAGTTACATTGGGCCTTATTAACTATTTTATTTGGGGATCAGTGGGGCCCACTTTTATTATGCCACTTTTTAAGTGCAAAATAAGTTAATATTAATTTGCTACTCCTTGTGTCAGAATGCCTATGCCTACTCTGGGATATTTTAAGCCAGTGGGTATCAACTATGGGAAATTTAGGCAACGCTATAAAATGAAGTGTAACAATTTTCCCTCTATTTTATATTTAGTTACCTTCTCAAAATTATAGGGATTTCATGTTCAAATTATGTGATGCTATAATTTAAGCATCACTATTAATAATAAATCAATTAAAATCTGCCAGTGGATGCATTTAGCAAATGTTGAAGTTAATTTAGGGGCTTCTCAGATAGCTCAGTGGTAAAGAATCTGCCTGTTAATGCAGGAGATTCGAATTTGATCCCTGGGTTGAGAAGACCCTGTAGCGAAAGAAATGGCAACCTCTTCCAGTATTCTTGACTGAAAAATTCCATTGACAGAGGAATATGAATTTGCAAAGAGTCAGAAACAATTGAGTGACAGCACACACAAAATTAACTTAGAACCTGTTGAAGCACAAAAGCCAAAAATGCCCTTTTATGGTTTTGTATATAAATTATTTTAGTAAATTTTGGATTTTCAGTTGGGTCAAGTTATGGAAATTTGATTTAATTTAATCGCACACACACACACACATTATATATATATATATATATATATTTCCTCTTTACTTCCTTCCTCCATATCCAGGTTTCTTCCATTCAACCTCCCATCCTTCCTTGATTCTGTTCTTCCTTCCTTTTATTGTGTCTTCAGTAGGTATACTTTGAGAAAGTTCTCTTTACGTTGATCATACTTATATGTGGGCTTCCCAGATGGCTCAGGAGTAAAGAATCCACCTGCCACTGTAGGAGATATGGATTTGATCCCTAGGTTGGGAAGATCCCCTGGAGAAGGAAAGGGCAACTTACTCCAGTGTTCTTGTCTGGAAAATCCCACAAACAGAAATAACTTGGCACGTTAACAGCTCGAGGTGTTGGAGAGTCAGACATGACTGAACAACTGAACTCATATTTAAACACACACATTTTTCCTCTCCAGAGCTTCAAAAAAGTTAGGGTTAAGAACACGTCCCACCCTAGAAGCAATTATCTTACACCACATGAGCTCCGGCTTTGGCTGAGATTTGACTTAACCCTTTATTCCCTGCATCACAGGGCTGTCATAGGTGTCCTCCTCTTGCACCAAGAAGGTTAAACTTCTACTGCAATGGAGGCAAACACTGCAGAGTGGTGCAGTGAAAAAGTACTCATCAAACCAACCTTTACCACTTTGCCTTGTCCTTCTTCATGGATTTATAGACCTCCTAACACTTCATCTTCCATTTCTATCTTTGTCTTACTCATAGTGCAAACCTTTAGGTGATTATATGTGTTAAAATCTAACACGGAGACCAAACATACAAATTCCCTGAGCAGATGAAACCAGTTAGTCATATGCACTAAGCTTAATTTAGCTTATTTTGCAGACAAGCTAGGTTAACTTGACCTGGGTCACTTATTGCTTATGCTTCTGAAAATTGTAAGTGAAACTTAAAATAGTTCCTGAAAATTGATATGGGGAAACTACTAACCTTTTCCTTTCATTTAAGAGAATTCTGTTAAGGATAAATACTTATTCCCTTCACTCTATAGAGCTGCTTTCCCCCCCCTCCCCCATTCATCATGTTTTGTTGATTTATTTATTTTTAATTGGAGGATAATTGCTTTGCAATATTGTGTTAGAAATTAGAACACTTCCTAACAGCATACACAAGGGTTGAATCAAAATATATTAAAGACCTAAATGTAAGACCACACACTATAAAAATCTTAGAGGAAAACATAGATTTGAATACTCTGACATAAATCTCAGCAAGGGCCTCTATGACCCACCTCCTACAGTAATGGAAATAAAACCAAAAAAAAAAAAAAAAAAAAGAGAGAGAGAGAGAGAAAGGAACCCAATTAACCTTAAAAGCTTTTACACAACAAAGGAAATGATGAAGAAGGTGAAAAGACACTCAAAAGAATGTGAGGAAAAAAAAAAAGAATGGGAGGAAAATAATAGCAAATGAAAACAACTGACAAACAATTCTGTGCTCAGTAGCTCAGTTGTGTCCAACTCTTGGCAACGCCATGAACTGTAGCCCTCCAGGGTCTTCTGAAGTGGGTTGCCCTTTCCTTTTCCAGGGGATCTTCCTGACCTAGGGATCGAACCACATGTCCTACTTCGGCAGGAGGATTCTTTACCACTTAGCCATCTGGGAAAACCTTCTTTAGGGTACTCATTTTCAATGTTGCTACCAGTAAAACAGCATTCTGTTTCTCATCTCCTTGCTTCTATGATTGTTCCCTGTTGTTGAATACTTAAAAGAAAAGAAGAATCTACTAACTAAGAAGGATTCATTTCAAAGACACCATTTAATTTATATATAGAAATTATAATTATATACACACACACACACACACACACACACACACATATATATATATACATGTAACCTCTGGGGCACTTTGCTGATGAAGCAGATCCTTATCATCCTCCCCAAGACATATACAGTTGCTTTATAACAATATAACTCTGAGCCTAGTGTTTTGTTCTGAGTGCTCCCAGTTTGCAAACTGTTTTTGGTTCTGGCACAATAAATTATTACTAACTACTACTTAAGCGGTTTGTTGATTTTACTTTTTTAAATGAACTTCTGGGGGAAAAAAAAGTGATGGGCAGTGTCGCTAATCTCATAAGCACCCATCTAGTTCCAAGACCACTGAGCTCACCTTTGAGGGATTGATTTGCACCTAAAAAAGCAATAACAAGCTTTTGGGGGCAGCAAAGTTAATTGTCCTATTTGAAATATCAGTCCGTCTGTATGAGGATATGGGGACGCACTTACTCTAGGCCCAAATATACTAAACAGGAGTCTGCATTTATTTAAACATTTGGGTAACTTAGGCAGCTGTTCTTGTGGCAGGATGAGGGAAGGGTGCACAAAGATGAACTATTCATTCTATTGCCCCAGAATTTCCCTTTGGATTAAATAATGAACTACTGGTCTCCAAAGTTGTAACCCACACATTCTGTTGAACGTCTGGAAAACTTGAAGCTGGCTGGTGATAGCAGCTATTTCTGTAACATTAAGAAGACAGGTAAGCTGCTTTCTTCAACTCAGTAATTTGGACAGTGGAAAAGGGTAGTACTTCTTTGCAGTGGTACAATTTCAATTTACACTTCTTCCACAAGGGTTGTCCCAAACATAGGGACAGACCAGAGTTCTGCCCTGAATAATAAGAAAGAAATTCTAACACTGAAGTAGTGTTGGGCCTCTGGATTTGGTATTTATGAGATACAAGCCATGACAGGTAAGACACCTGAACACCTGACCCAGGAAATTGCATCTTACATTACTCCTGTTGCCCTAGATACACTACTACCTGGGTTAGACTCTTACCCTTCCCCCTACTGCTCCCCTGAGAATTTAAAGTTGGGTACAACAACCCCTTGCAGACACACCAGCAAGCAACAAATTTAAAGTACTTTACCACAGTCCATAGCTGTGACCCAAGCCACTCTCCAGTGGCTCTGGAACCAACTGATAATCCAAGGGCATCCTTTTCCCCCCAAAACCCTGTCCAAGAGTCAGTGGTAATACTCACATTATTGTTCTTTTAAAGACAATTGCCCTATAAGATGCAAAGATTCCTTTGAGGGGGAGCCAAGCACAGAGGGATTTGGATAGATGAAAAGCAGAGGTTTTGTTGTTGTTGCTGTTGCTCACAGCTCCAAGTGAGAAAGGAGTCTAGGCAAGGCCACAGAGAAGTTTGCACATGAGAAAAGGAAAAGACTAAGATGAGGCCATAGTGGGTAGCCTATTTATGGCAAGTAGGTTGACATTAGTAGCTTTCTCAAGGGATTCCTGTGGATTGGCTATTATGAATAATTTCACAGGTTTCAGGGCAAAGAGCCTGTCCCAAGTTGACTAGGCCCTGGAGCAATTAGGATGGGGGTATAATGACCTGGACTGTGAAGGACCACTAAAGGAAGCAATCAGTGTATGGCCTTAGTCATTTGCTAAAAAATAGAAACTGGCCTCTATCCAAGGTCTCAAAACTGAATCAAGACAGAATTCAACTAAACCACAGCAATTATACTAGAGTGGCAAGAAAAAAAATAACATTTTATATAACCTAAAGAATTTATAACTACAAGTCTAACCTCACATGTGTTTTTAGATAGAATTTATATAATCTGTTTGTCCTGTGAACTCTATGCATAAAGAAAAATCATAAATAGTCTGGTGTTGAGAATATTCAAGAAGTGAGGAAGAAGTTAATACAAATTTCATATCAATCAGAATGTCAACCTTGGCCTTCTAGAATTCTAAAATGAAATCCTTCAAAATAATCTCAAAATTCAAATTAATAATAAAAAGACAAAATCAAAAATTAGAAAAAAAATAAAAATAATTTAAAAGAATAGAAAAGAGAAAAAAAGACTATCATGAGTAAAGTATTACAATTACTAATAATCAGTAATATTGGATGCTAGAAAAGTCTAAGAAAATGGATTGACTGGAAGAAAGATACTAGAAACATGCATATGTACTTAAAATATTTCTAAATAACTTAGACAAATTAAAGATGCAACAATTGAAGTAGTTAAAATGTCCTTGTTCAACAGATTAAAATTAATATTAGACACAATGTAAATTTATAAATCAGAACACAGATTTGAAAAATAAATTTATTCTGCAATGTTTGAAACATAGGGAAAGATTAAGAGATATGAAAAATAGAAATAAAAAGTCTAATATTAAACTACAGGAATTTATCACCAACAGAATAACAGCAAGTTCAGTTCAGTTCAGTTCAGTCGCTCAGTCGTGTCCGACTCTTTGCGACCCCATGAATCGCAGCATGCCAGGCCTCCTTGTCCATCACCAACTCCCGGAGTTCACTCAGACTCATGTCCATCGAGTCAGTGATGCCATCCAGCCATCTCATCCTCTGTCGTCCCCTTCTCCTCCTGCCCCCAATCCTTCCCAGCATCAGAGTCTTTTCCAATGAGTCAACTCTTCGCATGAGGTGGCCAAAGTACTGGAGTTTCAGCATTAGCATCATTCCTTCCAAAGAACACCCAGGACCCATCTCCTTTAGAATGGACTGGTTGGATGTCCTTGCAATCCAAGGGACTCTCAAGAGTCTTCTCCAACACCACAGTTCAAAAGCATCAATTGTTTGGCGCTCAGCTTTCTTCACAGTCCAACTCTCACATGGAATTTATGACCAACAGAATAACAGCAAACACAGCTTCAAATACATAAATCAAAATGTCACAGTCTATAAAAAGAAAAGAATTGAGTAACACTCTATAACTGGAAACTGTTCATTCACATATCTCTTGCAGGAATTGTCATATAAGTGATTAAGAATTAGCAAGAATTCAAAGGATTTGAATGGCATATTTCATAGTATTGATTTTTATAACATTATTTTAAACCACCCTGGTAACTGATCATAATTTAGATTATAAAAATAGGCTTTAACAAATTCCAAGGAATCTGTATCACACAAGATATATTTTTTGGACAAAATTAATTAAATTAAAAATTAAAATAAACATATTACTAAAACACCTCATAGTCATAGAAATTGAAAGCAATTCTAAATATATAAAACAATATATTGAAAGAAATGAAAGAAAATAATAATAAAGTTGATATATATATTTTAATTCACAGAATAATTGTATAATTTATTAAAACTTATAGCATGCAGAGTAGATAATTGATGGATATTTAGAGTCAATTTCTTTAAAGATAAAATGATCTTCTAAAGGAGAAAAAATGAAATGTTATCAAGAAAAATTTTTTAATAAAGGATAAAATAAAGACATAGACGAATAAAATAACAGAAAAAGACAATGAAGAAGATTCAAAAGAAATAAGACCGAAGTCATATGTGTATGTATATATATATATATATATAATTTATTTATCTGTGCCAAGTCTTAGTTGCAGCATTCAGGATCTTTAGTTGAAACATGTGAACTCTTAGTTGCATCATGGACATTTGGATCTAGTTCCCTGACCAGGGATTAACTGGACCTTCAGGAGAAATGCCCAAAGCCTTTTTAAGAAGCTAAACTTTGGTCTCATTGATGAAGACAGGAATTTGAAGTGGCAAAATAGTATAAGTTAGTATAGTATTTATAGAATATAATAGTATACAATATATAATAACTATATGTATACTATATATATAGTATATATAACTATATATATATATACCATATAATAGTATATAATATATACTTACTTACATATATACTAACTTATAACAGTATAAATTAAAAGGGGTACATACATGCAGAGCAGCAGTAATTTTTAAAGGACAAAGTTTATAAACAGTTATTTTTACAGCCTTGAAATACTAGAGAGAACATACAGTTTCATAGAAAATGTATTATTTCTAAGAAGTATCTCAGGCAGAAAGAGGAAATCTAAACAGAATTCTAAACCTTAAAAAATTATATTAGAAATTAAGTACTTAGACACATAATCAATATGATATCAAGCTGTTTTATAATCAAATTTGGCATATTCTAAAGGAAAAGACAATTTAAGAAATATGTTAATGGCTGAGTAGTACTTGATTGTGTATATGTACCACTGCTTTCTTATCCATTCATCTGCTGATGGACATCTACGTTGCTTCCATGTCCTGGCTATTATAAACAGTGCTGCGATGAACATTGGGGTACACGTGTTTCTTTCCCTTCTGGTTTCCTCAGTGTGTATGCCCAGCAGTGGGATTGCTGGGTCATACGGCAGTTCTATTTCCAGTTTTTTAAGGAATCTCCACACTGTTCTCCATAGTGGCTGTACTAGTTTGCATTCCCACCAACAGTGTAAGAGGGTTCCCTTTTCTCCACACCCTCTCCAGCATTTATTGCTTGTAGTCATTTGGATCGCAGCCATTCTGACTGGTGTGAAATGGTACCTTATAGTGGTTTTGATTTGCATTTCTCTGATAATGAGTGATGTTGAACATCTTTTCATGTGTTTGTTAGCCATCTGTATGTCTTCTTTGGAGAAATGTCTATTTAGTTCTTTGACCCATTTTTTGATTGGGTCATATATTTTCCTGGAATTGAGCTGTAGGAGTTGCTTGTATATTTTTGAGATTAGTTGTTTGTCAGTTGCTTCATTTGCTATTATTTTCTCCTTGAATCAGTTCTAATGAGGTGGATGAAACTGGAGCCTATTATGCAGAGTGAAGTAAGCCAGAAAGAAAAACACCAATACAGTATACTAACGCATATATATGGAATTTAGAAAGATGGTAACAATAACCCTGTGTACAAGACAGCAAAAGAGACACTGATGTATAGAACAGTCTTATGGACTCTGTGGGAGAGGGAGAGGGTGGGAAGATTTGGGAGAATGGCATTGAAACATGTGTAATATCATGTATGAAACGAGTAGCCAGTCCAGGTTTGATGCACGATACTGGATGCTTGGGGCTGGTGCACTGGGATGACCCAGAGGGATGGGGTGGGGAGGGAGGAGGGAGGAGGGTTCAGGATGGGGAGCGTATGTATATCTGTGGCGGATTCATTTTGATGTTTGGCAAAACTAATACAGTGTTTCAGGTTTAAAAATAAAATAAAATTTAAAAAGAGAAGAAATATGTTAATATCACTAAATAGAATTTGGATGGCTTTATTTCTAAAACACCTTCTAATATATTCAAACAAATCTATAAGATTATTGCCATGTCCTAATTTATATATATATATATTAATATATGAACATTCTAATAAAAATATTGACAACTAGCTCTACATTCAAATTCAAAATGTTTATGCACATATAAGTGTACAGGAAACTTCAGTTATAATCTAATTTGCTTCATAAAAGAATTGACAGTTCTGAGTCTTTTGTATTTCCATATAGATAGGCTACCCACTCCAGCACTCTTGGGCTTCTCTTGTGGCTCAGCTGGTAAAGAATCCATCTGCAATGTGGGAAACCTGGGTTCTATCCCTGGATTGGGAAGATTCCCTGGAGAAGGGAAAGGCTACCCACTTGAGTATTCTGGCCTGGAGAATTCCATGGACTCTAATCCATGGGATCGCAAAGAGTTGGACATGACTGAACGATTTTCATTCACTGACTCATAGATTTTAAAATTATTTGTTCCAGTTTTGTGAAAAAACTATGATGTTTTGATAGTTATTGCATTTAATTTGTAGATTGTCTTGTGTATTATGTTCTTTTACAATGTTTATTCTTTCAAGAGCTGAGTATATCTTTCAGTCTGTTTGTGCTACTTTTGATTTCCTTTATCAACGTCTTATAGTTTCTATTTACAGATCTTCTACCTTCTTGCTGCTGCTGCTGCTAAGTCATGTCAGTCGTGTCTGACTCTGTGTGACCCCATAGATGGCAGCCCACTAGGCTCTTCTGTCCCTGGGATTCTCCAGGCAAGAATACTGGAGTGGGTTGCCATTTCCTTCTCCAATTCATGAAAGTGAAAAGTGAAAGTGAAGTTGCTCAGTCATGCCCTACTCTTACTGGAGTAGGTTGCCATTGCCTTCTCCTTTTACCTCCTTAGATAGGCTTATTTCTAAGTATTTTATTCTCTTTCATGCAATAGTAAATCAGACTATTTCCTTGATTTTCCTTTCTGATTGTTTGTTGTTGATGTGTAGAAATGCAATAAATTTCTGTGTATTAATTCTGTACCCTTAAACTTTATAGAGCTCATTTATGAGCTTTAGTAGCTTTCTGATACAGTCTTTAGGATTTTTTTTTTTTAATGTATAGTATCATGTCACCTTTGAACAGTGACAGTTTTACTTCTCCTTTATGATTTTGGTTCCTTTTTATTTATTTTTCTTTTCTAATTGCTATGGCTAAGACTTTCAATGCTATGTTGAACAAAATTGGATGAAACAGCCATCTTTGTCCTGTTCTTGATTTCAGATGAAAAAATTTCAGCTTTTCACCTTTGAATATTGATTTTGATATTCAATATTAGAATTGAATTCTAGATATTAGACATGGGTTTGTATATGTGGCCTTCATTATATTAAGATATGCTGCTTCTATGCCCACTTTATGGAAGGTTTTTACAGATGTTAATTTGTTAATTTTGTCAAAAGTTGTTTTTTTTTTTTTTTCCCCTGCACCTGTTGACATGATTTTTATTCTTCATTTTGCTGATGTGATATATCACTTCAGGAAAAAATAACAAAAGGGGAGGAATTATGCTCTTTGACTTCAGATCATACGACAAAGCTAGTTATCAAAACAATATGGCACTGGCATGAAAACAGATATATACATGAATAGAAGAGAATAGAGAGTTAATAAATAAACCTGTGTATTTATGGTCAAATTAGTATATGACAAAAGAGGCAAGAATATGCAAATATAAAACGGTCTTTCAATTAGTGGGACTGGGAAACCTGGAGAGCTATATGCAAAACTATGAAATTAGAATACCCTCTAACATCATATATGAAAGTAAACTCAAAATGGATTAAAGACTTAAATGTAAAGCTTTATACTATAAAACTCATAGAGGAAAACAGGAAGAATAATCTTTAAAACAAATTGTAGCAATACTTATTTCCATCTGTCTCCTAAAAGGAAAAGAAATAAAGGAAAAAATAAATGAATATGACTTGGTTAAACTTAAAAACTTTTGCAGAACACAGGAAAACATCAACAATATGAAAAGACAGCTATTGAATGTAAAATATATATATATATATATATATATTTGCAAATGATATGACTGATAAAGGGTTACCCTCAAAAATATGTAAACAGCACACACAATGAAACATTAAAACAATTGATTAAAACATAACCAGAAGATGTTCAATTTGTATGATTGGTGAACTCTGTACTTCAGGATAAATATGAAATGCTCTTGTGCTGAGAATACTGAAGAAGCTTGTCTGAATAGACATTTTTCCAAAGAGGACAATGGATCAGCAATAGGCACATAAAAAGATATTCAACATCACTAACCATCAGGAAAATGCAAACCAAAACTGCACTGAGATATCACCTCACACCTGTCAGAATCATTTCAGTCAGTTCAATTGCTGTGTCATGTCTGACTCTTTGCAACCTCATGGACTGCAGCATGCCAGGTTTCCTGGCCCATCACCAACTTCCAGAGCTTGTTCAAACTTATGTCCATTGAGTTAGTGATGCCATCCCACCATCTCAGCCTTTGTCATCCCCTTCTTCCCATCCTGTCAGAATGGATATTATCAGAAAAGACCCCAAATAACAAACTTTGGTAAGGATGTGGAGATAGGGTACCCTCATACACTGTTGGTGGAAATGAAAACTGGTGAAGCCACTGTGGAAAACAGTATGGAGGTTACTCATAAAACTAAAAATAAACCACCTTATGATATAGCAATTCTATCTCTGGATATATATTTGAAAAAAGCCAAAAACACTAATTCCAGAAGATAAACACACACAATGTTTGTAGCATGTTATTTACATTTGCCAAAATAGAGAAGCTATCTGTGTCCATCAACAAAAGAATAGACAAAGAAGAAAAAGAGGGAGTGGGCTCAAGTTAATGAAATTAGAAATGAAAATGGAGAAGTTACAAATGGATACCACAAAAATACAAAGGATCATAAGAGACTACACCAATAAATGGACAACCTAGAAGAAATGAACACATTATTAGAAAGGTACAGTCTCCCAAGAATGAACCAGGAAGAAGTAGAAACTGTGACTTAAAAACTTCCAGCAAACAAAAGTCAGATGGCTTCAGAGGGTTGCCTAGGTTGCCTCAGTGGTCAAGAATCCACCTGTAATGGAGGAGCCACAGGAGACAAGGGTTCGATTCTTGGATCAGGAAGATCCTCTGGAGGAGGAAATGGCAACCCACTTCAGTATTCTTGCCTGAAAAATCCTATGGAAAGAGGCATGGTCTGCTACAGGCCATGGGGTTGCAAAGAGTCAGACATAACTGAAGTGTAAGTGTAGCAGCAGCAGCAGCTTCTGAAACTTCCAAAAAAAATGCAGAGAAAGGGATATACCCAAACTCCTTCTATGAGGCCACCATCACCCTGATATCTAGTCATTTAGTTTTAATTTGAATTATAAGAAATTTTTGAAGGGCTTTATTGTTTAGAATCCCAAAAGGCCAATGTTAGGATTTCTGATAGGTAGGTAATTTGTGTTAATTGTTTCTAAGCTTCTTCAGTATTTTCAACACAAGAACATTACAAGTGTATTCTTAAACATAGAATTCACTGATCATGCAAATTGTACAGATTCAGTATATGTAGGGTTGATATTAATATGGTGTTGTCTTTCTATAGCTAAAAAAGCAACCTAGATGCCCATCAGCAGCCGAATGGATAAGAAAGCTGTGGTACATATACACAATGGAGTATTACTCAGCCATTAGAAAGAATACATTTGAATCAGTTCTAATGAGGTGGATGAAACTGGAGCCTATAATACAGAGTGAAGTAAGCCAAAAAGAAAAACACCGATATAGTATACTAACGCATATATATGGCATTCAGAAAGATGGTAATGATAATCCTGTATGTGAGACAGCAAGAGACACAGATGTATAGAACAATCTTTTGGACTCTGTGGGAGAGGGAGAGGGTGGGATGATTTGGGAGAATGGCATTGAAACATTTATAATATCATATAAGAAACTAATCACCAGTCCAGGTTCAATGCAGGATACAGGATGCTTGGGGCTGGTGCACTGGGATGACCCAGAGGGATGGTACGGGGAGGGAGGAGAGAGGGGGGTTCAAGATTGGGAGCATGTGTACACCTGTGGCAGATTAATGTTGATGTATGGCAAAACCAATACAATATTGTAAAGTAATTAGTTTCCAATTAAAATAAATAAATTTAAAAAATACATCATTATCATTTTATTATAGAAGATTTTAATACATCCTACTCCCTTAATTCTCTTTTATGCTTTAGTGTAGACTGATCTTTTGGAATTAGCAACAAACAAAAGTAATTAAATGCAAAATGTCTACTATTATATACCCACCTAACAAGTGGACCTTTATTGAATTGTTATAATATTTTTAGTATGCCTTGGCTGCTGAAAGACACTGTTGCAACTATCAATCTTTTCCTTGATGCTCCAATCCTTGATGTTGTCTCTCCATAAACATGAAAGATTTCCCTTCATCTGGGGATTCTTTAATGTCTCTCAATAATATTGTATAGTTCTCTGTTTAGAGATGTTGGGCATCTTCTATAAAATGTGTAAATAGTTATTTGAGACTTTTGGTGCTACATATAATTAAGCCATAGTTTAAAATTTATTTTCTTATGTTTTCATATTGGCTATATAAAAATAACTTCTTTGATGTCAACACTTTATCCACTCATTTTACGATTTGGATTAGTCTTATGACATACTGAAATATTAAGGAACATGTTATAAACTTTTAAATAAAATAATAATGGTATGCTCTAGACATAGAAAAACAGAATACCATGTCAATGGCAATATTACACAAATTATTATACAGCTTTAATTCAACTCCAAACAAAAGTAACAGATTTTTTAAAATTTGGCAGCTCGAATCATTTGTTAAAGACTTTATGTAACCATGGAGATAATCATATGTCTCCACTATTTTTGCATTATCTTCAACAGGTGTATATACTAATATAGCATTTGTTTTATAAAATTGAATTCATTGTAACTTTATAAAAGTTTAATATGCCAAACACCTAAACCAAAGGATGTGATAAAAAGACTACTGAGTTTTAAAGCCAAATGAAAGGCTAAGTCCTCAATTCTTCCATGAGACTCTTTTCCAATTATCTTTTGTAATTCATAAGTTAAAAAAAAATACATAAGAGAAAGCATACCTACCTCCTACTATTGTTTTCAAGGACAAATAATTATTTTTTTGTTTACATTTAGTAAGTGTTCTGTAAGTTCCCACAAAATTATTGCAATTTTAGAAATCCAACTATTAATAAAAATCATCTTCCTGGTTTTGAGTTTTCAGTAAATTTTAAAAAGATTCTATTATTCATCCACAGTCTAATCCTTTCAGCCAGGAATGTATTCATTTCAAAATTTTGAATATGTACCAGACCCTGATATAAAATAATGGGCAACTATTCTTTCAGAAATAAAGAGATTGAAATCCACAAGTTAGATTGACTTGGTCACAGTTACATGAGCAGAGCAGGGAACAATATGTGTTTATTATGATCATTAGTGTAGATCATTTGTCAGAACTAGGAGTTCTGTAAGATACTGCAGTATTGCAACTTATATCTTATTGATGTTTATTTTATTGTTTCTTGTTTATTTTTAATCTATAATTGGGTTAGGTTTATGGAACTGCTGACTCTTCATTTTGGTCAAGTTGATCACCTGGGAGCAACTGTTAAATGGTGAATGGGTGGATCATTTTTGACAATTAAAATTTTTGAGAAAACAAATAAATAGCAGTATGGTAAACCAGAAGCCAGTATGTATAAGATAAGAAACTTATGCAAATGCGCTAGTTGGATTTGGACTTTCAAATACTTTCAGATCTACTTAGTTCTTAGAAAGCATTAATTATGAATTGTGATTTGCACCATCCCTTTTTAATTATTTTATTTGCAGTGTCAAGGTTTGCTGATTCATGAAACAGTAAATTTGCCAGTCTATTTGGAGAATGAAAATAGTTTTAGCTGAAGGGCACTAATAATCTTTATAAGATATTTTAATGCTATAGAGAATTTAGTGGCTATTAATAGTAATTAGCAAAACAAAATAAACTTTTTGATAATCACAGATAAATGGAAAATAAAATGTTATATACCATTCCTCCAGTGTTTTAAATGTAACCTAGAATTAAAAATATTGTGTTATCTTTGAAACTTATAAAAGACAATATTCTCAAGAAAGATAAAGTGATAATATGTTTATGATTTTGTAAAGTAAGTTGTAATAACTGATAAATATAGAAAATGCAATGTATCTGACTCCCTAACTCTCTATCTCCTTGCTAAATCTTTCTTACAATGGTTATACATGAACTTTGACAAGAATCATTGAATATATACAATGTCACAGATATCAGAAAGGGTGACAATAGCCTAGAAAGGCTGAATAAATTCTGCAAGCTAATTATCACAGCAGAAGCAGGTGAAAACCACGCCTCTAGTAACAAAAGACAATATTATGCAATTTATGGCTTAGAACCCAGAATATGCTTAGAAAGGAACAAACTAAAAGTAGTGATTTGGTACAGCATTGAAAATGGAAATATCAGAGCAAAATCTGTAAACAAAAGTCTCAAATCCTATCGACCGAACTGCCATAAAATTACCCATCTGTAATGGATAGAATGAAAGTGAAAAGAAAGTGAAGCTGCTCAGTCATGTCTGACTCTTTGCCACCCCATGGACCCTCCATCCATGGGATTTTCCTGACAAGAGTACTGGAGTGGGTTGCCATTTCAGTGGCCCCCAAAATATATGTGCACACACCAACCACTGGAACCTATGAATATGACTTTATTTGGAAAATGGGTCTTTGAAAATCTAAGCTAAGCATTTTGAGATTAGATCATTCTGGGTTACCAGAATGTTCTTTAAACCAACGGACAATTATCCCTAAAAGAGAAAGGCAAATGGAGATAAGATAGAGACAAAGAAAAGACATGGACAAAGAGAGGCAAGGAACAGACTATCCTAAAGCCTCTTCAGGCAACACAAATCTGCCTTTACACTTATCTCTAACTTCTGACCTCCTGAGCTATCAAATAATAAGTTTGGTTAAGTAAAAAAAATCCGGATAATTTGTTATAGAAGTCACAGGAAACTAAAACACCTACCTTCCCCCTGATAAAGGAATCAAAGTTTGTTCTCTCTGGGGAGGTTGGTTCAGAGTATCTGGGAATGTGAAGTATACGTGAAAGCAAAGGAATATACAATTAAAAAAAAAAAGAGGTAAATAAGGAAGTATACATAGTGAACAGAGAAGTATTTACATGCTGCATTTCTGATTATGAGGGAAGCCACATTGACCCAGCATACCAAAGTTTTTTTTTTCTTTTTTTTTTAAGAAATGTATCAGCCCCGAAAGTGAAAGTGAAAGTGTTGTGTCCAACTCTTTGCAACCCCATGGACTGTTGCCTGCCCAGGTCCTCTATCCATAGAATTCTCCAGGCAAGAATGCTGGAGTGGGTTGCCATATCCTTCTCCAGGAGATCTTCCCGACCCAGCAATGGAACTTGGGTCTCTCACATTTTGGGCAGATTCTTTACTATCTGTGTCACCGGGGATGCCGCAACCAAACCCAAGTGAAAGTGAAAGTGAAGTCGCTCAGTCATGTCTGACTCTTAGCGACCCCATGAACTGCAGCCTACCAGGCTCCTCCGTCCATGGGATTTTCCAGGCAAAAGTACTGGAGTGGGGTGCCATTGCCTTCTCCGACCCAAAGGACAAGTCAAATATTGATGGCAGTTAATTTTCCTTAAATAAAATACGTGGTGGCAATTTGAGTAATGGACGATGATACTCACGCTCTACTCACCAAAGACAAAACTTGCGTTGAAGTCTTTGATGTAAAGAAACCATGCAGATCCAATATATTTGAGGAAAACAACTAAAATTAAAAAAAAAAAGATAATAAAGTAGATAAACAGAAACTAAAGTAAAAAGAAAGTTTCACATACTGCATATGAAAATGTAAAAAAAAAAGAATTAGATGACTCAGATTGACAGAGAAGATATATTTTATTGACATAAGAATGTATATGAGTAAACCTATGGTTGATTCATGTTAATGTTTGGTAGAAACCAATGCAATACTCTAAAGCAATTATTCTTTAGTTGAAAATAAATAAATTTTAAAAAGAAAAAAAAAAAGAATGCATAGAGTGAATCTTTTACAAAACAAATAAAGATCTTTCAGGGTTTAAAATGTTAGAAAAAAATTGAACAAGCATGAGAATTGTTGTATATAGAGGCAAGAAAATGTATTTTTAAATTGTACCCAGGGTGGGGGAAAACAAAAAAGGCTAGTGGAGGTATTCGAATATCAAACCAGGAAGTCCAAAAACTAAGAAATGGTAGTCAAAAATTTAAAATAAAATTACAGAAAAGAAAGAATATGCTACAAAAAATGCAATTTCTGCATGTTAGAGAACAGTAAGGTTGAAAAGGTCTACTGAGTATTCAACAGAAAGAATTTTTTAAAACTCTATATCAGGACATATCATTGCAAAATTTTGCAATTTAATGTACCAAAGATAGAAGAGAGTATTCTAAAAGCCTTCAGAAAAAGCACACAGACAGAAATTTAAATGATTGAATATTACAGTTCCAGAAACCATTTAACAATCCTGAAATCCATATTATAAAGAACAAAGAAATTAAAAATTCTGAACGCAACCATTTTCTCTGTGAGAATTCTATGCTAATCATATAATTAGGCATGAGTGAATGTGAAATAGTCACATTCTTAGATATGTAAGTACCTTCACCATTCTCAGAAAGTTACTGAAAAGTATCTTGTACACCCGTGGCGGATTCATGTTGATGTATGGCAAAACCAATACAATATTGTAAAGTAATTAGCCTCTAAAAAAAAAAAATTAAAAAAAAAATTACTTAGTAAAGCAAGGAGTTCCAACAACAAAGGAAATGACAGAAGCCCCAAGAGGACACCAAAAATTAATCCTCAACCGTATGCTATGCAGCACTTCTGGAGAGCACTCAGGTTCAGCTTGGATTAAAAAGCAAACCTTAGAATTATTATTGGGGCCTCCAGCCTCTTAACAGAAAGTGTGTTGGTCATTTAGAAATAAGTAATAAAATTAAATACATGAAAATTTGATATATGTTAGAAAAAGAAAAAAATTCCAAAAAGTTGTAAAAGAAAACATTAATTCATCATGTGATCTTAAAAAAAAAAATAAAAGATGTAAATGAGCTAATTATAAAAAAAAAAAAAAACAATAAAACAGAAACAGACTCATGGACTTTAAAAACCAATTTACGCTTACCAGAGGGGAAATGTGGGGGAGAGGAATAAATTCAGAGTTTGGGATTGACATATTCACAACTTTTTTGCTGTTTTTGAGTTGTTAAGACATGTCTGACTCTTTGTGACTCCATGAACTGGAGCATGCTAGGTTCCTCTGTCCTCCACCATCTCCCAGAGGTTGCTCAAATTCATGTCCATCTATAGGCCCCTTCCTATGTAGTCGGTACTAACTACAGGGTTTTAATAACAGTCTTTTGGTCTCTGTGGGAGAAGGAGGGGGGGGATGATTTGGGAGAATGTCATTGAAACATGTATAATATCATATAAGAAACGAATCCCCAGTCCAGGTTCGATGCAGGATACAGGAAGCTTGGGACTGGTCACTGGGATGACCCAGAGGGATGGTATGGGGAGGGAGGGGGGAGGGGGTTGAGGATGGGGAGCATGTGTACACCCGTGGCAGATTCATGTTGATGTATGGCAAAACCAATACAATATTGCAAAGTAATTAGCCTCTAATTAAAATAAATAAATTTAAATTAATAAAAAATAAAGTACCATATGTGTAAAATAAAACAAAAAAATTCATGTCCATTGAGTCAGTGACGCTCTCTAATCATCTCATCCTCTGCTGCCTGCTTCTCCTTTAGCCTTCAGTCTTTCCCAGCATCATGGTCTTTTCCAGTGAATTGGCTGTTCACATTAGATGGCCAAATTACTGGAGCTCCAACTTCAACAGCATTCCCTCTAAAGAATATTCAGGGTTAGGGTTATATAAAATAGATAATCATCAAGGACCTACTGTATACCACAGGGAACTGTACTGAAAATTCTGTAATAACCTACATGGAAAAATATGAAAAAGAATAGATATATGTATATGTATAACTGAATCGCTTTATTGTACACCTGAAACTGTATCAATATTATAAAATAACCATATTTCAATATAAAAAATCAGTTTAAAAGGGTAACAAATAAATCACATCAAAACAGATGATCAGCATAGTTAGACTGACCTGTTTGGTGTTATGACTTCAATAGCTTATATGTTTAACACAGGTACTCAGATTTCCCGTATAGAGACTATTTTCATTTAACAATTAAAAATTCTTATCCAGAAAAAAATGAAAATACATCAGAAAATGGTTCATGTGTCCATTGTGAAGAAATATCTATATAGTCATAAAGATGAAAATTCTGAAAATTGGTATAACAAAAAATACTCTATAAATAAGCAGGCAAGATTTGGCAGAAAAGGAATTTCAAACATACTTTCTGTGATATTAAGATAAAAATGGCTATTTCTATATAAAATAAAAAAATGTCATTTTCAAATCTGTAGTTAAATACCAGTTACCATGAGAAATTGTTAAAAGAGTAGGAATGATTGCCTATGTGAAGAGCACTTTGAATTAAATAGATTTCAAGGTAGTTAGAAAATAGATTTTAATTTTATCCTACTCAAAGCATTACTTCAAAGACACTTTGTAAAATTATATACTTTAACTTCTCACTACTGGTTACCTCTCTTTCAAATACAACAAATGAAGGTAGAGTTTATGAGGGATAGATGTAAAAATGCACTGACTGAAAGCTTTCCAAGTTCCCTCTTTAGTCCTTTCCACACTTTCTTTTGAGGAATAATTTTTCCATTTTTTTTTTATAAGTGAAAGTTGCATCTGACTCTTTGCAACCCCATGGACTGTAGCCTGCCAGGCTCCTCTGTCCATGGAATTCTTCAGGCAAGAACACTGGAGTGTGTTGTCATACCCTCCTTCAGATTCATGGGATCTTCCCAACCCATGAATCAAATGCAGTCTCCCATTCTTTACCATCTGAGGCACCAGGGACCCCAAGAATGTTGGAGTGGGTAGCCTATCCCTTCTCCAGGGGATATTGATGACCCAGGAGTTGAACCAAGGTGTCTTGCATTGCAGGCAGATTCATTACCAGCTGAGCTATTAGGGAAGCCCTTTTGTATAAAGGTATATGATTAGAATCACTGAACTTCATTGCTTCTGGGAGTGGGAATTTAAAGAGATTTTGGATCTCTAGGAATCTAAGACTCTACCTTAATATGGGGAACAAAAATAGAAATGATCTACCTTTTACAGATCGGATGAATATCTGTGTACCTTTTCAAATAGTTTTCTAAGACAAGGCTTCAGGTAGCAAAAAAACAAACAAACAAAAAAAAATGTTATTGGTCATCTTCTCCCTTTTTCCACTTCAGAACAAAGGTACCATGGAAGAGGAATTCTTAAAAGAAACATACATGTTAAGAAAATAAAATGAAAAATGAATGTGAATGAATACCTTTAGTCATGCCCTCCCACCCAATTTCTAGTTTAAGACTCAAGTTCTCAAGCTAAAATTAATAGTCTCTCTATATATATGCATGTATATATAAATGAGGTGGGGAAGGGCTTTCCTGATAGCTCAGTTGGTAAAGAATCTGCCTGCAATGCAGGAGACCTGGGTTCAATCCCTGGGTTGGGAAGACCCCCTGGGGAAAGGAAAGGCTAACCACTCCAATTTTCTGGCCTGGAGAATTCCATGGACTGTATAGTCCATTAGGTCACAAAGAGTCAGGCAGGACTAAGCAACTTTCACTTCACATATGAAGGAGCTTGGTGTGCTGCAGTGTATGGGATTAGAGTCAGAGGTGACAGAATGAATATTAACTATATATATATATATATATATATATATATGGAACAAAGGACTTTTAAGAGTGTTGTGAACAACAAGATCAAACCAGTCAATCTTAAAGGAAATCAACCCTGAGTACTCATTGAAAGGACTGATGCTGAAGCTGAAACTCCAATACTTTGGCCACCTGATGCAAAGAGATGACTCATTGGAAAAGACCTTGATGCTGGGAAATATTGAGGGCAGGAGGAGAAGGGAGTGACAGGATGAGATGTTTGGATGGCATCACTGATTCAGTGGACACAAACCTGGGCAAACTCTGGGGGATGGTGAGCAGGCAAGCCTGGTGTGCTGCAGTCCATGGAGTAACAAAAACTTGGACCCAACTTGGTGACTGAGAAACAACAAATGGAACAATATCCCCCATGATCCTGAGTAGGTTCCATTTCTCAAAATATGAGGATCATATTCAGTATAAAATCAAATTTCTTCAAAAGACACTTTGAAACACAGACACAGATGCACACACACACACAAACATCCTGGTTTAATGGAAAATTCATGAATGAAAAAATAAAAAAGCCAATTACCATAGGCATGCAATTAATGCAATCAAAACTTCTAGAATACTTCTGAGATTTCCAATCAGTCTCCAATTATGTAGTAGCAGCATGATATCTTCATTAGCAACAGAATGAGATAAGAAGTAACCAAAAGAAGAGCATATGCTGGCGTGCTGCTATATGCTAGCCACTGTGTTATTTCCTACTACTTCCCCATGTTAGACATACAAGCATAAAATATTTTACATCCATAATGTGAAATTTTATTTTAGCTGTATTTTAGATTAGGTGTGTGTGCAGAGACGCTCTGTCATGTCTAACTCTTTGGGACTCCGTGGACTGTAGCCTACCAGGCTCCTCTGTTCATGGGGATATTCCAGGTGAGAATATTGGAGTGGGTGGCCATGCCTTCCTCCAGGGGATTTTTCCAACCCAGAGGTCGAACCCAGTTCTCCCACACTGCAGATGGATTCTTTACTGTCTGAGCCACCAGGGAAGCCCATGAATACTGGAGGGGGAAGCCCAGGAATCAAACTGGGGTCTGCTGCAATGCAGGTGGATTCTTTACCAGCTGAACTACCAGTAGAGCCTATATTTTAGGTTACTCAAGTACATATTCCACTTGTGGACACAATGCTCTATGTTCTACATATATATTGCTTGGACAGTCATTCTAGGCCACAGCCATACTGTGGTTTACACCTTGAATGATTATTGGCAGATTCAGGATGATTGACATATTTTCAAACTGTATGAAGACCTAGTATCCAGAATACACAAAGAACTCTTGCAACTCAGTAAAAAAGTACAAACCCAATTTAATCTTTACAATAAACCTCTGAAGTAGGCAGATAATTTATTTCATAATTAGGCACAGTGAAGTTTCTAGAGAGGTTAAGCATGGAAATCTACCACAGAACCTATGCTCCTATCATGCTTCTCCACATGACAAATGACTTCCCCAATATGAGGGCAGTGTTTATATTCCAAAAGAGAAGTTCAGAAAACTTGTCTGGTGAGTTCTCAGGAGCAAAAGTCAGTGAGTTTCAGAGAAGCAAAGAACAACTTTAGAGCACAGTGACACTAAATTTGCCTTTTATTGCAATAATATATAATGATTATTATTATATTTTACTTTTTTTCCAATAACAGTATTTCTGGTTCTTTTTAAAAATTCTCCATTGTTATATACTACTTACATAAAGTCTGTTTTGCTTCTTCTCCTGCAAAGGCTATTCACTATTTGCGCATTACAGAAAACAAAAACAAAAAACATGCTGATCATGGTTTTCAAAATTATACTATACAAAGAAAAACTTGTATATAGTAAAATTGTCAATACAATTATCTTGTTAATTATACTTTCTTTTGAAGCGGTATAAAGCTCATAGAAAGATTGAGAAGAGAGGTCAAAGAACTTCTGTGTGCCTCCTGTTTCTACACATCAAGAGCTTCTTCCTTTATCAATTTACCCCACTATAGCTGTACATTTCTACAATGTAATAAACTATACTGACACATTAGAATGACCCGAAGTCAATAGTTTACATTATTGTTTACACTTGTTGTTGTATATCCTATGACTTTGGACATGTATACATCATTATGGTATCATAACAGAGAATGTTTCAGTTCAGCTCAGTTCAGTCGCTCAGTCGTGTGCGACTCTTTGCGACCCCATGAATGGCAGCACACCAGGCTTCCCTGTCCATCACCAACAGTCAGAGTCCACCCAAACCCATGTCCATCGAGTCAATGATGCCATCCAACCATCTCATCCTCTGCTGTCCCCTTCTCCTTCTGCCCCCAATCCCTCCCAGCATCAGGGTCTTTTCCAATGAGTCAACTGTTCGCATGAGGTGGCCAAAGTATTGGAATTTCAGCTTCAGCATCAGTCCTTCCAATGAACACCCAGGACTGATCTCCTTTAGGATGGACTGGCTGGACCTCCTTGCAGTCCAAGGGACTCTCAAGAGTCTTCTCCAATACCACAGTTCAAAAGCATCAATGCTTTGGCACTCAGCTTTCTTCACAGTCCAATTCTCAAATCCATACATGACCACTGGAAAAACCATAGCCTTGACTAGATGGACCTTTGTAGGCAAAGTAATGTCTCTGCTTTTGAATATGCTATCTAGGTTGGTCATAACTTTCCTTCCAAGGAGTAAGCATCTTTTAATTTCATGGCTGCAATCATCATCTGCAGTGATTTTGGAGCCCAGAAAAATAAAGTCTGACACTGTTTCCACTGTTTCCCCATCTATTTGCCATGAAGTGATGGAACCAGATGCCATGATCTTAGTTTTCTAAATGTTGAGCTTTAAGCCAACTTTTTCACTCTCCTCTTTCACTTTCATCAAGAGGCTCTTATAGAAAATTTATATTCTTGTGATGAGAATTCATACAATTTGCTCTCAGATATAACATATTACAATGTTAAGTATGTTAATCATGTGACATATTTATTCCTAACACTAATGTATCTTATAACTGTTTTTTTTTTTTTTTCCCTCTTTTATCCAATTTCCCCCCTCCCACCACCCCTGTCCCATCTACTGGTTAACCACAAAACTGATCTTTTTTCTCTAAAATTGTTAGTGTTTTTTTTTGTTTTTTTTTTTTTTAAGTATAACTGGTCTACAATATTATACTAGCTTTGGTACATAGCAGAATGATTCTATATTTATATACATTAAAAATCATCACTATGAAAAGTCTAATTACCACTTATACCATACAAAAATATTACATTATCTTTGACTGAGCTGTACATTTCACTCCAGACTCATTTATCTGCTAGCTGAAAGTTTGTACCTGTTAATTTTCCTCACTTATTTCACTCATGCCCCATATCCTTTGGGCTTCCCTGATGGCTCAGTGGGTAAAGAATTCACGTGCAATGCAAGAGAAGCAAGAAATGCAGGTTTGATCCCTGAGCTGGGGAGATACTTTAGAACAGGAAATGGTAACCCACTCTAGTATTCTTGCCTGGAAAATTCCATGGACAGACGAGCCTGGTGGGTGACAGCCCAAATGGTCACAAAGAGTTGGACCCAACTGACCAAGACACACAGTGAAACCTTTCTCCTTATGAGAGCCAACTGTTTTTTGTGTCTATGATTGTTTCTATTTTATTAAATTTTATCATTAATTTTGTTTTTAGAATCTATGTGTAAGTGGAATCGTATAGTATGTCCTTCTCTGACTGATTTCACTTAACCTAATGCCCTCCAAGTTCATGCATGTTGTTACAAGTGACAAGATTTCATTTTTTTATAGCTGAATAATATTGCATTGTATATATGTACCACATTTTCTTTATCTTTTCATCTACTCATGGGCACTTAGTTTGCATCCATATCTTGGCTATTGTGAATAACGTTGTCATAAACAGAGGGGGACATATATCTTTTTAACACTTTTTATTTTCTTCCAATAAATACACAAGAGTGGAATTGCTGGATCAGATAGCAGCTTTGCTTGCCACCTGGTGATAGCAGTAAAGAATCTGCCTGCCAATGCAGTAGATGTAAGAGACCCTAGATTAATCCCTCGGTGGGGAAGATCCCCTGGAGGAGGGTGTGGAAACCCACTCCAGTATTCATGCCGGGAGAATCCCCATGGACAGAGGACCCTGGCAGGCTACGATCCACAGGGTCACAAAGGGTCAGATGTGACTGATGTGAATTACCACACATATGTGGTAATTTCATTTTCAATTTTTTGAGGAAACTCTATACTGTTTTCCACAGTGACTGTACCAATCCCATAAATAATGCACGAGAATTCCCCTTTCTCTACATTCTTACCAATGCTAGTCTTTTTTGATAATATCCATTCTGAAAGGTGTGAAGTGATACTTATTGTGGTTTTGATTTGCTTTTCCCTGCTGATTAGTGACATTGAACATCTTTTCTTGTGTCTGTCGGTGATCTGTGTCTACTTGGAAAAATATCTATTCAGGTCCTCTATTCATTTCAATAGATTTCCTTTATGTACTTCATTGCTTGATAGCTGGTTCGTTTGTGCTAAATGATATTTTGATGTCTGGCTATATCATAATTTATCCATTCATCTATTGAGGGATGGTTTCTTGGTTTCTTCCAAGTTTTAGCAATCACCAACAAAGCTGCTATATGCAATGACTGGCAGGTTTTGTTTGGGCATGAATTCTCAGCTCCTTTGGGTAAATACCAAGGAACACAATGGGTGGATCTTACGATAAGAGTGGAAGTCTATAGCAACTTTGTTTTTTACTATAACTTGTACCTGTGCTGCTAAAACAATGAACACGTTTCCAGTTATCTTTTAAGATTTCTATTTTTTTTTTTTTACTTTCTCTCATCTGTAGTGCCCTCCACCATACCTTATTGTTGACATTTAGCACTATTTTTAATTTACTTTATTTAATACATTTTATTCCTTTTTCTGAAGTAAGTATTGGCAAACCTATGCATCTTATTTGCCATGTGTAACTATAAATTTACAATATCTACAGCTCTACAACCTATTTTGGCACATTAAATATATACTAAGTTTTCATTTTGATTTTCATCACATTCCTTGGCAACACACAAATGGCTTTGAATTGCTAGTTAACATTTTAGTAATCCTATTCACATATTTTTTTATTATAAATAAAAGCAAAGCATGTTTGGATTATTATAACAGTAATTCCTTAGTATCTTCTATGTATAGTTTCAGGTGGCAATTTATTACAGTATGTTTTCTAATATTTTTCCTTTAGCACAAGTAATATTCAATAATAATGGATGAAATTGAGACTTATGAGTCCCCTAGTTGCAATCTCCCCTCAGTTTGATGTATACTGAGAAGCACTATTGTTTTTCCCCCGAGTGCACTTTAGTAGGGTAGATGACAGAACATGAAAATGACAGCAAACACAACAGAAGCACTTCTGATTTTGAAAAAATTGTGAAATGATAGAACACAGTATGAAAACTAGTCATATCTTTACATTTTCCAAATTTATTCAGTTGTTTTTGTTGTTGTTGTTGGTTTGCTTGGGTTGAAATTAGTGTGTGTTTTTGTGGTAAAAAATATAATATTCATATGCAAATAAACAAAAGTATCAAGTATTATACAGTATGTTGCCACAAAAAAACACACAAATTGAATCAATTTTTATCTATTACTTTTATGTTACATAGGCGAATTTAGCAAAGAAGGGATATATATTGTCCAACATTTAATTAAGAAAAATAAACTGAATAAACCTATGTATATCTGGTCAATTAATTTATGACAGGAAGATATGAATGTACAATGAGGAAATAATTGTCTATTCAGTAAATGATGTTGGGAAAACTGGACAGACACATGCCCAAGGATGTAGCTGTACACCTGTCTTGCTCTGTACACAATAACCCATTCAAAAAATGGATTAAAAATTTGAAAGATTTGAAACCATAAACTCCTTGAAGCAAACATCAGGGAGGCATCAGGCTTTGCTATATATTTTTGGATATGACTTAAAAAGGAAAGGCAACAAAAACAAGAACAAATAAGTAAATAATATCAAGCAAAGTTTCTCCCCAGTAAAGGAAACCATCAACAAGATAAAGAGCAACCTGTGAAATGGGAGAAAATGTTTGCCACTCTGTTTATAAAAGGGTTAATATCTAAAATATTTTTTAATTATGCAACTCAATATAAAAATAATAAACAATTCAATTGAAAAATGTGCAGAGGAAATTAATAGGTGCTTCCAAAGAAGAAATACTAATGACCAACAGGTGCCTGCAAAGATGTTCACCATAACTAGGCATCAAGGAAGTGCAAATAAAAACCACCATGAGATATCACGCCACAGTCATTAGAATGTCTATCATCAAAAAGAAGAGTGTTGGCAAGGATGCCAAGGAAAGCTAATCCTCTTTCACTGTTGGCAGAAATGTGTATAGAGTTTCCTCAAAAAAGTTGAAAACAGAACAACCATACTATCTACCAATCTTACTTTCAATGGTAAGAAAATAGTGTATCAAGAGATATCTGCATTCCCTTTTTTATTGCAGCATTTTCCCACAATAGTCAGGAACTGATAACAACCTACTTTTCTGCCAAATAATGAATGGATAAAGAGATGTGGTATACAATGGAATATTATTTACCAATGAGAAAGAAGGAAAACCTGCCATTTGTGAAAATATTGATGAAACTTGAAGGCATATGTTAAGTGAAATAAGCTGGACATAGAAATACAAATACTACATGGTATTTTTTTAGACATGGAAGCAAAAATATACAGTACACAGTCACATTCACAAGAACAGAGAATAGAAATATGGTTGCTGGGGCCTGGATGACACAGGAAATATGGAGACATTGATAAAACACTACTCATTTCAAACAGTCAGCCAAAAAAAAAAAAAAAACAAAACAAAAACAAAACAAAACAAGGTTTAAGGATCTAAGTATCTAATGTGAAACATGACTATAGTTGGTAATATTATATTGTATAATTGAAACTTTGTAATAGAATACAGCTTAAGTGTTCTCTCTCTCTCACATACACACAAATATGTGAGGTGATGCATGTACTAATTAGCTACATAGGGAAATATCTGCATAATGTATACATACATTAAGTCACTACAATGTATATTTTAATAACGTTATGATTTTATACTCAATTATACCTCAGTAAAACTAAAAAGACAAAATAATGTAAACTTCATAAACTTACATTTTAATGAAGTAAATAAAAACAATTGGTCAGATAACTAAAAAATAAGAATAGCTGTCATGCACAATTGCTGATCAGAATAAAAGGATAGTAGAAACTCTGAAAAGAAGCATATATTGAATATACATATAGAAACCAGAAAAAAATATATACACAAAATCATCAATATGGGAAATGTGTAGATATAGTAAACTATGGAATAGTTCATGTTTTATAGATTTAATATAAAACAAGTTTACTGGCAATATTACTATTGAGAAAATTTTGAAAAGGAGTAGCTAAATGAGGAAGACAATGGAAATAAATATTCATAAAGAAGAGCAATTATCAATTAATAACTCAGATGACCTGGATTGCTCAAATCCTGCATATTTCTGAGAAAGGCCTATCATGAAGTGGCCTTTATCTAGCGACTGGGAGATAATTCTTAAAGCCTAGAAACATTTTCCCTAAGAGTGTTTTATATTCCTGAAACCTTGGGCCACACTGAATTTGTGACAAATGACTTTCTTGTGTATACATGAAGACTTAGGCTTCGTGTGTCTTGAAACTGTACCAGTTTGACAGGATAAGTTTATCCTATGGTGTGACTTATAGAACATACTTGTTTTTGCTCTGTGGGGGAGGTGCATAAGTCTGAATAGCTGAGATCAGTCACATGGCCACTGCGTGACTGACCCCCATTAAGCACTGAACACTAAGGCTGAAGTGAGCTTCCTTGGTTGGCAACATGGGATGCATTGTTATGCATTGCTGCTGGCAGAATTAAGTGCATCTCTGTGTGACTCACTGTATATGGACACCTAGATGATTTATCTTGGGTTTTACTCCAAGCACCATTTCCCTTGGTTGACTTAAATCTGTGTCCTTTCACTATAATAAACTGTAACTGAGTAGAACAGCTTTTCTCAATCTTCTAAATCCTTCTAACAGAACACTGAGTTTCAGTGGCCTTGGAAATTCCTAACACAGTAAATAAAATAGTGAATAATTCAATTTTTTAATATAAATTTATTTATTTTAATTGGATGTTAATTACTTTACAATATTGTATTAGTTTTGCCATGCATCAACATGAATCCAACACGGGTGTACATGTGCTCCCCATCCTGAATCCCCCTCCCTCCTCCCTCCCCGTACTATTCTTCTGGGTCGTCCCAGTGCACCAGCTCCAAGCATCCAGTATTGTGCATCGAACCTGGACTGGTGATTCGTTTCATATATGATATTATACATGTTTCAGTGCCATTCTTCCAAATCATCCCACCCTTGCCTTCTCCCACAGAGTCCACAAGACTGTTCTATACATCTGTGTCTCTTGCTGTCTCACATACAGGGTTATCGTTACCATCTTTCTAAATTCCATATATATGCATTAGTATACTCTATTGGTGTTTTTCTTTCTGGCTTACTTCACTCTGTATAATAGGCTCCAGTTTCATCCACCTCATTAGAACTGATTCAAATGTATTCTTTTTAATGGTTGAGTAATACTCCATTGTGTATATGTACCACAGCTTTCTTATCCATTCATCGCAGCACTGTTTATAATAGCCAGGACATGGAAGCAACCTAGATGTCCATCAGTAAATAAATGGATAATAATTCAATTGTTAATTCTGAAATTTTACTATGCTCTAAGTGTTGAATATAATATGCAAAAATATCCAAAATTTACAATTTATTGTAGAGAATAATCTTAAGATAATGATAATATTAAATATGGCCTACTTATAAATGTTATCTCATGTTCCAATTTAAAAACTCAAATTCATTAAGAAATTCAATGAAATTTCATGGCTACAAATCTTGTACAACCTGAAATAAGGCTAAAGAGTTAGTTGTTCATTCATGTTTGACTCTTTGTGACCCCATGGACTATAGGTTATTAGTCTCCTCTACCCATGGAATTTTCCAGGCAAGAATACTGAAATGGGTTGCCATTTTCTTCTCCAGAAAAAAGTCTAGGTCACATATTATTAATTTAAAAAATGTATTAATAAATGAATGCTTAATATCTTCCAGATACTTTTTTTCTGAGCATCATGTGTGCATACTAAGTCACTTCCATTCTGTCAGACTCTTTGAGACATTATAGACTGTAGGCTTCCCTGGTGGCTCAGATGGTAAAGCATCTCTCTGCAATGCAGGAGACCCAGGTTCGATCCCTGGGTTGGGAAGATCCCCTGGAGAAGGAAATGGCAACCCATTCCAGTACTCTTACCTGGAAAATCCTATGGACGGAGAAGCCTGGTAGGCTACTGTCCATGGAGTAGCAAAGAGTCGGACATGACTGAGCAACTTTATTTTATTTTATTTTATTTTATTTTATTTAGCCTGTAGCCCACCAACTCCTCTGTCCAACGGTTTTTCCAGGCAAGAATACTAGAGTGGATTATCAAGCCCTCCTTCAGGGAATTTTACCAACTCAGGGATTGAATCCATGTCTCTTTATGTCTCTACATTGGCAGGTGGGTTCTTTAGCACTAGAGCGACCTGAGAAGTCCAGGTCACATACTACTAACAAATAAAATAATTATATTAATGAGTGACTGCTTATTATTTTCTAGATATTTTTCTGAGCATCATATATTTACTATTTTATTCAATTCTCATCTACTTTATATGGATTACTATTATTCTCATTTTATTGATAATTTTTGAGATGAAAAACATGTTAAAAACATCATCCAAAATTACAAAACATCCAGTTGATGGTGATCAGATTAGAATCCAAAATGTTTGGTTTCTGTATCCTTAATCTTTGCTATCCTGATATACCACCTGTTTGTTCTATTTCTATGGCATAGAAAGCAAAAAGCAAGTCCAATATTATGCATCTCTTGCATGGCAAACAACATTAAATGTTTTGGAAGCATTATTTAATGTATCTACCCACAGAATTACATGTGAGAGTTTTCTTATTTTATGAAGTATAGGTTCAGAATTGAGTGACCTTTACTCAAGGTCATAGAACTAACAAGGAAATGAGCTGTAAATCAAATTTGTTGGCTTTTAGATGTTTTTCATAGGTCAAATTAATTAGGGACACTTGAAATTAGAGAGATGCAAGATGGAAGAGATGACTCAATCTCAGGTCAACAAAAAATTAAAACAGTAGTAAAATGAGTAAAGTGAAAGTGAAATTTGCTCTGCTGTGTTTGATTCCTTGCAAACCCATGGGCTGTAGCCTGTCAGACTCCTTTGTCCATGGAATTCCCTAGGCAAGATTACTGGAGTGGGCTGCCATTCTATTTCCAGGGGATCTCCCTGACCCAGGGGTCGAACCTGGGTATCCTGCATTGCAAGCAGATTCTTTAACAACTGAGTCACCTTTTAGGGAAGTCCTAAAAAAGAGTAAAGAAAAACATGATTTGTTTAACAGAAAGAAAAAATATATGTCAGTGTGTAAGAAACAAACATGTATAGAAATCAACTTTCCTTTAGAACAAAACCAAATATAATAAAGCAAAATTAAAAATCAAGGTATGATCTAAAATAAGTTTATGTAGCAAATAGTAAAACTATTTTTCTGTTATAAACTGAAAATTATCTATTGAATAAAATTTTTAAATGTATTATATTGGTGCCCTTTGAGACCCCCTCATGTTAATTATTTCAAGGCTGTTGTTCAAAACAAGAAACAATTGTAAAACAAAATTTGTCAGCAACTGAGATACACCTTGGAGATATGTGTGTTCATTTCCAGATACCACAATAAAGCAAATATTGGAATTAAAGCAAGTCACATTGTTTTTCATTTCCAAAGGTATATAAAAATTGTATTTATACTATATGGTAGTTTATTAAGTGTGCAGTAGCATTGTGTGTAAAATATATACATATTTTAATGAAAACCTTATTGCTAAAATTATAACCTTTAAATTAGCTTTCATTTCATAATATTTTTGCTGGTGGGAGATTTTTCCTTGATGATTATGGCTACTGTCTGATCAGTGTGTTGTTGCTGAAGACTGAGATAATAGTAGCCATTTCTTAAAATAAGACAATAGAATGTTGACTCTCTTCCTATCATGAACAATTCTCTGTAGTCTGCAATGGTGTATGAAAGAATTTCACCCATAGTAAAACTTTCAAAATTAGAGGCAATCCTCTCAAAACTTGCCAGTGTTTTATCAACTAAGCTGATTTAATATTTCATGGCCATTGTTGCCATTTCAACAATTTTCACAATATCTTCACCAAGTCTAGTTTCCATCTCAAGAAACTACTCTCCTTGCTCACCCATAAGAAGCAGTTTCTCACCTGTGAATGCTTTATCATGAGACTGCAGCATTTCAGGCACATCTTTAGGATCCATTTCTAATTCTAGTTCTTTGACTATTTTCATCACATTTACTATTATGTGATGTTTATAATTCTTTCAGTAAAGCCTGGAGCCCCTCAGAATTATCCATGAGGCTTGAAATCAACTACCTCCAAACTTCTGTTAATGTTGGTATTTTTATGTCTTTCCACAAATCACAGATATTCTTAATGACATCTAGAATGGTGAACCATTTCCAGAAGTTTTTCACTTTGCCTAGATCCATCAATGTAATCAATATTTAGTGCAACTGTAGACTTATAAAATGTATTTATTAAATAAA
Source organism: Bubalus bubalis (assembly GCF_019923935.1). Lineage (NCBI taxonomy): Eukaryota > Metazoa > Chordata > Mammalia > Artiodactyla > Bovidae > Bubalus > Bubalus bubalis. The sequence goes on along the minus strand of NC_059169.1, from coordinate 82,848,365 downwards.
AATTCTTGAAAATAAAAACTAATTTTTGATCCATGTTGTGTTGATAGGCATGAAAACAACATTAATCTCACTGTCTGTTTCCATAAGAACTCTTGGATAACCAGATACATTGTCATTATGCAGGAATCTTTTGAGAAATATTTTGTTTTGCTTTGTTTTCATAAACAGCAGATCTCAACAGTGGACTATAATATTCTGTAAGCCACGTAGTAAACAGATATGCTGTCATTCAGGTTTTTTGTTTTGTTCCATTTATAAAGCAAAGCTTGAGTGGAATTACCATGATTCTTTAGGGCTGTAGGATTTTTAGGATACCAAATGATCATTGGCTTCAACTCCAAATCACCAGCTGCACCAGCAGCTAAGAACAGTCAGCCTGTTCTTTGAAGATTTGATGCCAGGCACTAACTTCTCCTCCCTAGCTATGTAGCATCTCCTTCCAAGATAGGGCTACACCAAAAAGCTGTTGTCTCAATTGAAACAAGTGAAAGTGTTAGTTTCTCAGTCATGTCCAACTTTGTGACCTCATGGATTGTAGCCCACCAGGCTCCTCTGTCCATGAAACTCTCCAAGCCAGAATACAGGAGTGGGTAGCCATTCCCTTCTCCAGGGGATCTTCCTGACCCAGGGATCAAATCCAAGTCTTCCGCATGGTGGGCAGATACTTCACCATCTGAGTCACCAGGGAAGCCATTCGTTTCAACTAGCCACCTTCATTAAATATGTTAGCTAGGTCTCCTGGGACACTTGCTGCACATTCTGTATCAGCAGCTGCTGCTTTATCTTGCACGTTTATGTTAAAGAGAAGGCTTCTTTCCTTCAACTTCATGAACCAACCTCAGCACACTTCAAACTTTACTTCTGAAGCTTCCTTGCCTCGCTCAGCCTTCATTGAATTGGAGAAAGGTAGGGTCTTTCTCTGGATTAGGCTTTGGCTTAAGGGAATGTTGTGGCTGTTTTCATCTACTATCCACCAAAACTTTCTCCATATTAGCAAGAAGGCTGGTTCACTTTCATATCATTCATGTGTTCCCTGGAGTTTTTGTTCAGTCACTAAGTCACTTCTGACTCTTTGCACCCTCATGGACTGCAGCACATCAGGCTCCCCTGTTCTTCACTATCTTCTGGAATGTGTTGCTCAGATTCATGTCCATTAAGTCAATGATCTTATCTAATTATCTCTTCCTTGGGCTCCTCCTTCTCCTCCTGCTTTCATTCTTTACAACATCAGGGTTTTTTCCAATGAGTCATCTCTTCCCATCAGGTTTCCAAAGTATTGAAGCTTCAGCATCAGTATTTACAATGAATATTCAGGGTTGATTTAATTTGAGATTGACTGGTTTGATCTCCTTGCAGTCCAAGGGACTTTCAAGAGTTCACTGGAATATCATCTTTAGCTTCCTTCAAGAATATTTTCATTGCATTCACAACTTGGCTAACTGGTACAAGAAGCCTAGTTTTTAGTGCACCTTGGCTTTTGACATGCCTTCCTCACTAAGTTTGAGTATTTGTACCTGTTTATTTTAAGTGAGAGACATGTGATTCCTCCTTTCACTTGAACACTTAAAGGTCATTGCACTATTATTAATTGCCCTGATTTCAATATTCCAGGGAATCTGGAAGCCTGAGGAGAGTGAGAGAGACAGAGAAAAGGCCAGCTGGTGGAGCAGTCAGAACACACACACATTTGTCAACTAAGTTTGCTTAGCTTATATAGGTGGGATTTGTGACACAATTACAATAGTTACAACAAAGATAGACCACCATATCAAATACAATAACAATGAAAATGTTTTAAAAATTGTAAGAATTATAAAAATGTGACACATAAACTGAGCAAAATGCTGATAGAAACAATGGCACCAGTAGAATTGGTAGAAATCGTCAATCTTTTTTTGTTTGTTTGTTTGTTTATTTTAATTGGAGGAAGATTGTTTAACAATGTTGTGTTGGTTTCTGTTGTAAAACAGTGCATATCAGCCATGATTATACATTTGTCACCTCCCACTTGAGCCTGTCTCCCCTTTGCCTATTTCAGAGCATCGGGTTGGGTTCCATGTGTTATGTAGCAACTTCTCACCGATTATCAGTTTTATACACGGTAGTGTATATACAGTGTATATATGCTACTTTATCCATTTGTCGCACCCTGCCTTTCACTGCTGTGTCCAGAAGTCTGTTCTCTATATCTGTGTCTCCATTTCTTCCATGGAAATAGGTTCATCCAATACCATTCTTCTAGATTCCATATATATGCATTAATATACAGTATTTGTCCTTTTCTTTCTGACTTTCACTCTGTATAACAGGCTTTCACCACAAACCCTCAATTATTAAAAACACAATATCTGCTAAATAAAATAAATGAGATATACATTTATATATATTATATATTTATATGTATAAGCAGGAATCAAGATTTCCGAGAGAAATATCAATAAGCTCAGATATGCAGATGACACCACCCTTATGGCAGAAAGTGAAGAGGAACTAAAAAGCCTCTTGATGAAAGTGAAAGAGGAGAGTTAAAAAGTTGGCTTAAAGCTCAACATTCAGAAAACAAAGATCATGGCATCTGGTCCCATCTCTTCATGGGAAATAGACGGGGAAACAGTGGAAACAGTGTCAGACTTTATTTTTTGGGGCTCCAAAATCACTGCAGATGGTGACTGCAGCCATGAAATTAAAAGACACTCCTTGGAAGGAAAGTTATGCCCAACCTAGATAGAATACTGAAAAGCAGAGACATTACTTTGCCAACAAAGGTCTGTCTAGTCAAGACTATGGCTTTTCCTGTGGTCATGTATGATGTGAGAGCTGGACTGTGAAGAAAGCTTAGCACCAAAGAATTGATGCTTTTGAACTCTTGTGTTAGAGAAGACTCTTGAGAGTCCCTTGGACCGCAAGGAGATCCAACCAGTCCATCCTAAAGGAGATCAGTCCTGGGTGTTCATTGGAAGGACTGATGCTAAAGCTGAAACTCCAGTACTTTGGCCACCTCATGTAAAGAGTTGACTCATTTGAAAAGACTCTGATTCTGGGAGGGATTGGGGGCAGGAGGAGAAGGGGACAACAGAGGATGAGATGGCTGGATGGCATCATCGACTGGATGGACATGAGTTTGAGTGAATTCTGGAAGTTGGTGATGGACAGGGAGGCCTGGTGTGCTGCTATTCATGGGGTCACAAAGAGTCGGACACAACTGAGTGACTGAACTGTACTGATATACATATTATATATAATCTATATCATATATATATATTTATCATATACATTTACATATAAATATTTATATATGCATAAATATATTTTTATATTCACATGTATATATTTATTTAATTAATTTATTTATATATTATATATCAAATAATTTTATGCATTTTAAATATGTATGAATTATATAAGTATTTATGTATAAAAATTGTATATATTTATGAAATTTATATATATTTGTTTAATAAATTGATATATTAAATATAATATATTTATATTTATATGTAATTATATATTTATATATTATATATTGCATATATAATATTTTATATTTATACATCATGTCTATTTATATAATTTATGATTTATATATTTATATATAATTATTACTTATAATTTATACAACTTATATATTTATATATATAAATTCATATATTTATTTATATATTATATATACATATGTTTTATTATATATATTATATAGAAAACATTATATATTAAAATATATAATATTTCTCTTCTCATCTCATATAATTATATATCATCTATAATATATATATATTATATTTATATATTTATTAAATATAAATATGTTAATCATCTATATTTATATATAAAATATATTATATAATATATTATATAATTATAGATAATATTTATATAATATGTATTATATTTTATGTATTTTATTTTTATGTATTATATTGTATGTATTATATTTATAATATATATATTATATATTACCATGCGTCTACTCTGGAGTTGACTATAGCCTTCCTATATCAGCAAAACAAGCTTTTGGTTTTGCCCATTTTCTCATCTTTCTCTTGGGGTCATGGGCTTCAACTGACTAAATCATTAATTCAAACTAAAATCTTTGAGGATTTAATAAATATAGTATAGTCATTATAGAAATTTAGACCACAAAATGGAGGAGTAAGGATGCTTTTTAAAAATTTCTATTTAAAATATCATCTTATGTTTCTTAAAAATTAGTACTTTCATGTATTTCTGTCTTTTGCAATATCATGACATGTAAAAGAATTTAAAGAAAAGGAATAAGTGCCTACTCTGTATCACTTACCCACAGAGGTTGACATCTTAATTGTTGAATTCATATAATAATGCATTTAATATTCAGCAAATATTGATCTGCTTCTATCTGCCAGTTTCTGGTGCTAAGTGATCAAGTTTCAGTCATTCCCATCAAATAATTTATTCAATAAAGTCATTAGTTAGTTGCAGGAGAGACGGAAATAATCAAATGTATGGGCTTATGATAGAACAAAAAGAGATTCAGGTAACACTGGGAATTAGGAAATACTCTCCCTACTAAATGATTTGACAAATCACCACAGAAGTTTGTGGCTTAAAGCAATTATTGAATATTTCTTATGTTTCAGGAGGTTAGAATTTTGGAGTGAGCTTGACTGATGATTCTCTCAAGGTCTCACAGGCATTCTGTCAGGTGATTGAAAGGACTGGGACCATCTTGCATGTCTATTCTTTCACTCAGATATCTGAAGTCTGAGCTGGGAAGATTCAAATAGCTGGAGGCTACAACTACTCCGGAAGTCAATTCTTGTTCTCTCTACATGATCTCCATTCAATATGGCAGCTTCAAATAAACTAGAATCCTTACATGAATTCTTATGGCTTTGAAGGCAAATCTAAGAAATCAACACAGGAAGAAACTGTCTTTTATTCTGAGCTAACCTAGAAAGTCCCATAGTCACTTTCTCTTCACTTCAATGAACCAAACTTCAATGAAGCAATGCTATCCCAATGTCATGTAAAGTAATTATTTTTTTTCTCATTCTAGCTCATGGGGATAGTCATTGGCTTCATCTTTCTGTGAGTGTTAAAGATGCTAGTTATAACTCATTTGGATGGAGTTTTTCTCTAACTCTGTGTAATGTAAAGCTGTTATTTGTTGCCTCACAGCTTCCTTATGCTTACGATACCATCCCAGTTTTGCCCCTTCCCTCTTTTCCATGTTGATCTAGCTAAATTCAATTATCTGAAAACATTGTTTCTTATGAATCACAAGTTCTATGGCTTATCCACCCATCACCTTCAATAAAGGCACTTGCCTACAAGTCCTTGCTATGCCTTATCAATGACTGCCCTGGCTAACTTTAGGCTTTTGAGTGACTTTAGGAGGCCTTCTGGATGTGTCAAGTCTCTCCCTTTAGAAACTGAGATTAAAAAAAAAAATGTATATGGCTCTCTGAGTGCAATTTTCATGACCAAGTTGGAGTGATCCTTAAAGAACCCCTCATGGGAGACATACTCCCCTATTTGCAAGGCACTTTGGGTGGTTTCCTCATATGTATGTTGAGATGAACTGAATAGTCAACTGAGATCCTGTGCATATGTTTAGTCTTCTCACTGTCCAGCAGTCTTCTCTCCAGAAAAATCTTCTATGAACTTTTACTGTTTCATTCTCCCTGGACTCTCAGTTAAGACTCTTCAACTCATTGAGTTTTCCAAGTTCATCTCAATTACGTCTCCATGCTCAATAGTCTGAAAATTCTCTAAAATAGTTAAACTGGGGTTATTGGAGGTTTCAATACTTTTATTTACACTTTTTTTTTTTATCCCCAAGGATCACTGTCTCTTGATATTCAGTTTGAAAACTATTGCATTGTTTTATTGCTTCAGAAAGGGGGAAGAATTCTGTCCTCATTAGTTCATCTTAGCTGCAATTGCAAATCCATGGTGATTAACTTTTAATGTATTCTTCAGAATATGACTCAAATATTTTGTTAAAGTTGAGTTAGAAAGTAAAAAACATGAAAAGGAGGATACATAGTATGATGGCACCTTAGGTCCCAATTATGAGTGCATTTAATTATTTGATGCTGGCAAACAAGACTGCTGATATTTGGAGATTCATTATTATTATTATTTGCAATAGTGGTATAGTGACATCACTTTTAAAAGGAAATTGGAAGCAATTGTTGTAGTAGTGTCTGTGCCTTTCTGATTCCTGCTTTCTTACTTCTGATCACCATGGAAAGAGATGTTATTGAACTGATTTGAGAAGCAATTTATGGATTTTCCACCTCCATTTTTGTTAGAGGAGTGAAGGTTACTCTGATTCTGTGGTATGTTGAAGCCATTCCAAAATTCTTCTATGGATTTAACACCTTGCATTATTATTATTTTTTTCTATCTAAAAATATTTTGAAATTTTTTATTGTTCTTGTTCTGTGTTAAGCTTTGATAGAATTTGCAAGGTATATTACAAAGTATATTTGAAACATGTATATATTCAGCTGTTTTTTGGATATCTGGTTTTCAAGCAAATGTGTGAAGATAAATAATATTGGAGTAAGAATATTTGATTAATATTATAGAATATAATTAATATTATTTATTAATTATATATTATATATATTTTATATTACATATATATTAATATATTATATATATTATATTAGTATATAATATACTAATTAATATAATATAAAGAATATTAAAGAATATGCATTCTTTAATGCATATTAAATGCATATGCATTCTCAAAAAATATGCATTCTTGTGGTAGACCAATGTTTGTAAGGCAGACTTGTAAAGCAAGGTTAGATGGAATGCCTCCTTAACTTGAGATAGGTAATTTAATTCTATGGATATTTTTATAACCATATCTTATTAAAGTGATTTTTCAATGTGCTTTACTACTTTATCTTTAGATAAGTTCTTTCCTCAATTCTGTGGGCATCAGTCCTGGTTTTTATTGGAAATGATTGCCTTTATCATTGCATATATATTAATAGATACTTTTGAAGGAGGCCAGAAATACCTCAGGCAGTAATGGAGAACCATATAACACTTTAAACAAGTAAGTATTGTTAGGAATAACTTGACATTTAACACTTTTGAAGGACATAAAATATTTGTCACCTCATTTTGTAAAGGTAGCTTGTTTTCTGATGGTTCAAATTATATAAGACCTTTAAATGACTTTCATAACATTGGGTGATTTGCCTTCTGAATTTATATTTATTTTTACTATACTTCTCATTTTGCAATTCTGCATCTTTTTTTGTTTATTTGTTTGATTTGGTTTGGCTTGATGCAATGGATTTAGAGCATGACTCATCTGTTTTGACTCATATTTGACTCAGTAATTATGTAGTAATTTCCCAGAAAAAGTTCTTGAATGAACAAGTTTCTGATTTTAAAATCTCAATTTGAACATTTTCAATATTTTATTTTCTCCTTTTTTTGCTTGCTTGCTATTTCAGAAACCTCTTGAAAAAAGTTTTCTATTAAAAACAACCATTAATTTTTGTCTTCACTAATGATGTAAATTTTTCTTTTCTTTTCTATTTTACATACAGTCTTCTCCTTCTAACAATGTGGAATTGTTTTGCAAAACTTTATTTTACATTCTTAAAATTGGCTAAACTCTATCATTTTATTTCTGTAGTCTATATGATATGTATTGTTACATTTACCCACAGGACTCCAGAAAATAGAGTTTCATCTTTAAAAATGGCAATCAGGTTCAATGCAGGATACAGGATGCTTGGGGCTGGTGCATTGGGATGACCCAGAGGGATGGTATGGGGAGGGAGGTGGGGCGGGGGGGTTTCAGGATGGGGAACACGTGTACACCCGTGGAGGATTCATGTTGATGTATGGCAAAACCAATACAATATTGTAAATTAATTAGCCTCCAATTAAAATAAATAAATTTAAATTTAAAAAATGACAATCAATAATTGAAAAAAGAAAATATGTATTATTTGTCTCCTGCTCTCTAAACCTTTTTCAATAGATTCTTTTATTATATATCAGTACATATTTTTAAAAGTATTAATTTTGCAAAAAAAAATCCTTTAAGACTTTATTGTTTGATAATTTTGAGAAGCTGATCAGAATAACAGATATGATTGTGCCAGTTTTATGATTTGAGTCTCCAAGGTCCCTCTTCATATATATTACAATGTCAAGGCACTCTTTGATACTGTACCATATATCTGATTACATAACCTAAAATATATTCTAACTTTTTTAAAAACTGAAAAATTCTGAATGAGCTTTTTTGACTAAATTTTTAATTTATTTTTTACTGAGTTTTGGTTGATGTACAATATTATATATTAGAGGTGTAAAATATAGTGATTCACAATTTTTAGAGGTTATTCTCTATTCATAATCATTATAAGATATTGCATATATCATTTATCCCCTGTCTTGCACAATATATGTGTGTGTACTAAGTTGCTTCAAATATGTCTGACTCTTGTGACCCTATGTACTATAGCTTACCAGGCTACTCTTCCATGGGCTTTTCCAGGCAAGAATACTGGAGTGGGTTGCCATTTCCTTCTCTTTAAAATATATACTCACAACTTATTTTATACATAATAGTTTGTATCTTTTAACCCCACTATACCTAGATTGTCCCTTGCCCTTGCCTGTCACCACTGGTAATCACTAGTTTGTTTCCTAAATCTGTGTCTGTTTCTTTTTTGTTTTATTCACTAGATGGCTGTTTTTCTTTTTGATATTTACATATATAAACAATATCATACAGTATTTGCCTTTGTCTGACTTATTTCACTTAAGATAATACCCTTGAATTCAATCCATGTTGCTGAAAGTGACAAAATTTTATTCTTTTCTATGGCTGATTATTGAAATCCCCATAATACCTAGGTAATCTACAGATTCAATGCAATCCCTATGGCATTTTTTATTGAACTAGAGGAAATAATTCTAAAATTAGTATGGAAGCAAAAAAGACACAGAATACCCAAAATGATTTTGAGAAAGAAAAATAAAGATGGAGAAATCATTCTTCTTCATTTCAGACTATACTAAAAAGTTGCAACAATCAAAAAAATATGGCACTGATGTAAAAAACAGACACATATATCAATGAAACACAATAGATAGCCCAGGAATATACCCACACAGTTATGGCAAAATAACCAAGTCTTAAATGTAACAATGAACTAGCCATAAATAAGGAGATCTCAGGACAAAATATTAACTAAATGCTGGTTGATTACAAGTTTTAGGTGTAAGATTTGTATCTGACTTTTAATCTAAATTCAAGAGCTTATACTGAGATTGGATCTGAAATACAGTTTTAATACTCATAAAGAAAAAGAAATAATAAAAATAAAAGACCTCAGTGAAGAGACACGTAAGGCGGAGAATCCAATTGGAGATTTTTTTTTCCCCCATATATCTGAGTCATTTGTATGAATGCATGCTAAGCTACTTCAGTCGTGTTCTACTCTTTATAACCCTATGGGCTTTAGCTCGCTAGGCTCCTCTGCCCACGGGATTCTCTGGGCAAGAATACTGGAGTGGGTTGCAATGCCCTTCCCCTGGGGATCTTGCTGACCCAGGGATTGAACCCACAACTTTTGCAGCCCCTGTATTGCAGGCAGAATCTTTACTGCTGAGCCCCTGGAGAAGCCCCAAGTGGGGCTTAGGAGGTATAATTATGAACAGAGCGAGTGGATGGAATTCCACCTGAGCTATTTTAAATCCTAAAAGCCAATGCTATTAAGTTCAGTTCAGTTCAGTCGCTCAGTCATATCCTACTCTTTGCGACACCATGAACTGCAGCATGCCAGGCCTCCCTGTCCATCACCAACTCCCGGAGTCCACCCAAACCCATGTCCATCGAGTCAATGATGCCATCCAGCCATCTCATCCTCTGTTGTCCCCTTCTCCTCCTGCCCTCAATCTTTTCCAGCGTCAGTGCCTTTTCCAATGAGTCAGCTCTTCCCATCAGATGGCCAAAGTATTGGAGTTTCAGTTTCAACACCAGGACTGATCTTTAAGATGGGCTGGTTGGATCTCCTTGAAGTCCAAGGGACTCTCAAGAGTCTGCTCCAACACCACAGTTCAAAAGCATCAATTCTTTTGTGCTCAGTTTTCTTTGTAGTCCAACTCTCACATCCATACATGACCACTGGAAAAATCGTAGCCTTCACTAGACGGACCTTTGTTGGCAAAGTAATGTCTCTGCTTTTTAGTATGCTGTCTAGGTTGGTCATAACTTCCTTTCCAAGGAGTAAGTGATTTTTAATTTCATTGCTGCAATCATCCTCTGCTCTGATTTTGGAGCCCAGAAAAAGAAAGTCTGACACTGTTTCTACTGTTTCCGCATCTATTTGCCATGAAGTGATGGAACCGGATGCCATGATCTTCGTTTTCTGAATGTTGAGCTTTAAGCCAACTTTTTCACTCTTCTCTTTCACTTTCATGAAGAGGCTCTTTAGTTCTTCTTCACTTTCTGCCACAAGGGTGGTGTAATTTGCATATCTTAGGTTATTTATATTTCTCCCAACAATCTTGATTCCAGCTTGTAATTCCTCCAGCCCAGGGTTTCTCATGATGTACTCTGCATATAAGTTAATAAGCAGGGTGACAATATACAGCCTTGATGTGCTTCTTTTCAGTGCTGCATTTATTATGTTAGCATATGTGGAACACTCAGCAGGGGCCACATAACTTAAAAAGGTCTGTTTTCATTACAATCCCAAAGAAAGGCAAGGACAAAGAATGTTCAAATTACTGTACAGTTGTGCTTATTTCACATGTCATTAAGGTAATGATCCAAATCCTTAAAGTTAGGCATCAGCAGTATGTGAACCAAGAAATTCCAGATGTACAAACTGGATTTAGAACAGGCAGAGGAACCATTAGTCAAATTGCCAACATTTATTGGATCATAGAGAAAGGAAAGGAATGAAAAAAAAAAAATCTACTTCTGCTGCATTGACTACACTAAGACTAGAGATCTCTTCAAGAAAATTAGAGAGGCCAAGGGAACATTTCATGCAAAGATGGGTTCGATAAAGGACAGAAATGGTATGGACCTAACAGAAGCAGAAGATATTAAGAAGAGGTGGCAAAAATACACAGAATAACTGTACAAAAAAGATATTCATGACCAAGATAATCATGATGGTATCACTCACCTAGAGCCAGACACCCTGGAATGTGAAGTCAAGTGGAGCTTAGAAAGCGTCACAAGGAATCCAAATTGGAAAAGAAGAAGTAAAACTCTCACTGTTTGCAGATGACATGATCTTCTACATAGGAAACCTTAAAGACTCCACCAGAAAATTACTACAGCTAATCAATGAATATAGGAAAGTTGCAGGATATAAAATCAACACACTGAAATCCCTTGCATTCCTATACACTAATAATGAGAAAATAGAAAGAGAAATTAAGGAAACAATCCCATTCACCATTGCAACAAAAAGAACAAAATACTTAGGAATATATCTACCTAAAGAAACTAAAGACCTATATATAGAAAACTATAAAACACTGGTGAAAGAAATCAAAGAGGACACTAATACATGGAGAAGTATACCATATTCATGGATTGGAAGGATCAATATAGTGAAAATGAGTATACTACCCAAAGCAATCTATAAATTCAATGCATTCCCTATCAAGCTACCAACGGTATTTTTCACAGAGCTAGAACAAACAACTTCACAATTGTATGGAAATAAAAAAACCTCGAATTGCCAAAGCAATCTTGAGAAAGAAGAATGGAACTGGAGGAATCAATCTGCTTGACTTCAGGCTTTATGACAAAGCCACAGTCATCAAGACAGTATGGTACTGGCACAAAGACAGAAATATAGATCAATGGAACAAAATAGAAAGCCCAGAGATAAAAACAAGCACCTATGGACATCTTCTCTTTGACAAAGGAGGCAAGAATATACAATGGAGAAAACACAATCTCTTTAACAAGTGGTGCTGGGAAAACTGGTCAACCACTTGTAAAAGAATGAAAATAGAACACTTTCTAACACCATACACAAAAATAAACTCAAAATGGATTAAATATCTAAACATAAGACCAGAAACTATAAAACTCTTAGAGGAGAACATAGGCAAAACACACTCCGACATAAATCACAGCAGGATCCTTTATGACCCACCTCCCAGAATATTGGAAATAAAATAAAAAATAAACAAATTGGATCTAATTAAAATTAAAAGCTTCTGCACAGCAAAAGAAACTATAAGCAAGGTGAAAAGACAATCTTCAGAATGGGAGAAAATAATAGCAAATGAAGCAACTGACAAACAACTAATCTATAAAATGTACAGGCAACACCTGCAGCTCAATTCCAGAAAAATAAACCAACCCAATCAAAAAATAGGACAAAGAACTACATAGACAATTCTCCAAAGAAGACATACAGATGGCTAGCAAACACATAGAAAGATGCTCAACATCACTCATTATCAGAGAAATGCAAATCAAAACAACAGTGAGGTACAATTTCACACCAGTCAGAATGGCTGTGATCCAAAAGTCTACAAGCAATAAATGCTGGAGAGGATGTGGAGAAAAGGGAACCCTCTTACACTGCTGGTGGGAATGCAAACTAGTACAGCCACTATGGAGAACAGTGTGGAGATTCCTTATAAAACTGGAAATAGAACTGCCTTATGACCCAGCAATCCCACTGCTGGGCATACACACTGAGGAAACCAGAAGGGAAAGAGACACATGTATCCCAATGTTCATCGCAGCACTGTTTATAATAGCCAGGACATGGAAGCAACCTAGATGTCCCTCAGCAGATGAATGGATAAGAAAGCTCTGGTATATATACACAATGGAATATTACTCAGCCATTAAAAAAACTACATTTGAATGAGTTCTAATGAGGTGGATGAAACTGGAGCCTATTATACAGAGTGAAGTAAGCCAGAAAGAAAAACACCAAAACAGTATACTAATGCATATGTATGGAGTTTAGAATGATGGTAATGATAACCCTGTATGTGAGACAGCAAAAGAGACACAGATGTATAGAACAGTCTTTTGGACTCTGTGGGAGAGGAAGAGGGTGGGATGATTTGGGAGAATGGCATTGAACCATGTATAATATCATATAAGAAATGAATTGCCAGTCCAGGTTCAACGCATGAAACAGGATGGTTTCCATGTGCTGGTGCACTGGGATGACCCAGAGGGATGGTATGGGAAGGGAAGTGGGAGGGGGTTCAGGATTGGGAACACGTGTACACCTGTGGTGGATTCATGTTGATGCATGGCAGAACGAATGCAATATTGTAATTAGCCTCCAATTAAAATTAAAAAAAAAAAAAAAAGAAAGAAAGCTGAAAAAAAGAAAAAAGAAAGCATCAGTAAGAACAAAGCTAGTGGAGGTGATGGAATTCCAGTTGGGCTATTTCAAATCCTGAAAGGTGATGCTGTGAAAGTGATGCACTCAATATGCCAGCAAATTTGGAAAACTCAGCAGTGGCCACAGGACTGGAAAAGATAAGTTTTCATTCTAATCCCAAAAAAGGCAATGCCAAAGAATGCTCAAACTACCGCACAATTGAACTCATCTCACACGCTAGTAAAGTAATGCTCAAAATTCTCCAAGCCAGGCTTCAGCAATATGTGAACCGTGACCTTGAAGATGTTCAAGCTCATTTTAGAAAAGGCAGAGGAACCAGAGATTAAATTGCCAACATCCGTGTATCATGGAAAAAGCAAGAGAGTTCCAGAAAAACATCTATTTCTGCTTTATTGACTATGCCAAAGCCTTTGACTGTGTGGATCACAATAAACCATTGAAAATTCTGAAAGAGATGGGAATAACAGAGCACCTGACCTGCCTCTTGAAAAACCTATATGCAGGTCAGGAAGCAACAGTTAGAACTGGACATGGAACAACAGACTGGTTCCAAATAGGACAAGGAGTACGTCAAGCCTGTATATTGCCACCCTGCTTATTTAACTTATATGCAGAGTACATCATGAGAAACGCTGGGCTGGAAGAAGCACAAGCTGGAATCAAGATTTCCGGGAGAAATATCAGTAACCTCAGATAAGCAGATGACACCACCCTTATGGCAGAAAGTGAAGAGGAACTAAAAAGCCTCTTGATGAAAGTGAAAGAGAAGAGTGAAAACGTTGGCTTAAAGATCAACATTATGAAAACTAAGATCATGGCATCTGGTCCCATCATTTCATTGGAAATAGATGAGGAAATAGTGGAAACAGTGTCAGACTTTATTTTTATGGGCTCCAAAATCACTACGGATGGTGACTTCAGCAATGAAATTAAAGACGCTTACTCCTTGGAAGGATAGTTTTGACCAACCTAGATAGCATATTGAAAAGCAGAGACATTACTTTGCCAACAAAGGTCCGTCTAGTCAAGGCTATGACTTTTCCTGTGGTCATGTATGGATGTGAGAGTTGGACTGTGAAGAAGGCTGAGTGCCAAAGAATTGATGCTTTTGAACTGTGGTGTTGGAGAAGACTCTTGAGAGTCCCTTGGACTGCAAGGAGATCCAACCAGTCCATTCTGAAGGAGATCAGCCCTGGGATTTCTTTGAAAGGAATTATGCTAAAGCTGAAATTCCAGTACTTTGGCTACCTCATGCGAAGAGTTGACTCATTGGAAAAGACTCTGATGCTGGGAGGTATTGGGGGCAAGAGGAGAAGGGGACGACCGAGGATGAGATCTCTGGATGGCATCACTGACTCTATGGACGTGAGTTTGAGTGAACTCCTGGTGATGGTGATGGACAGGTAGGCCTGGCATGTTGTGATTCATGGGGTTGAAAAGAGTTGGACATGACTGAGCAACTGAACTGAATTGAACTGAACTGAAAGCTTTTTACTGTGTAGATCACAAAACCTGTGGAAAAGTCTTCAAGAGATGGAAATACCAGACCCATTACCTGCCTCCTAAGAGACCTGTATGCAGGTCAAGAAACAACAGTTAGAAGTGAACATGAAAAAAATGGACTGGGTCCAAATTTGGAAAATAGGATGTCAAGGCTGTAAATAGTCACCTCTTCTCCTTTAAATTTTATGCAGAATATATCATTCAAAATGCTGAGCTGGGTGAATCATAAGCTGGAATCAAGATTGCTGGGAAAAATGCCAACAACCTCAGATATGCAAATAATACCACTTCAGTGGTAGGAAGTGAAGGAGAACTAAAGAGCCTCTTGATGAGTGTGAAAGAAGAGAGTGAAAAAGTTGTGTTTGAACTCAACAGTAAAACAACTAAAACAATGGTATCCATTCCCATCACTTCATGGCAAATAGAAGGAGAAGAAGTTGAAGCAAGTGACAGATTTTATTTTGTCAGGGTCTAAAATCACTGCAGTGGCTGCACAGCACTGGAGCAGCTGTGAAGAGAAATCCCACGTCCAAGGTCAGAGAAACCCCAGTAAGACGATAGGCACTGGAGTGGCCATGAGGTGAAAACTCACTTCCAAGGACAAAGGAGAAGCCCAAGCAAGATGGTAGGAGGGGTGAATTCGCATTTAGAATCAAACCCCATTCCTGACAGAGATGCTCAGAAAGTGCAAAGAAATCTACACACCAGGACCCAGGAATCCCACATACACTGAGACAGAACTGTGTTTGAGTGTCTCTTGAGGAGGTACCAGTCAACAGTGGTCTGCCACAGGGGCTGGAGCTCTGGGTGCAGCAGACGTGGGTGTGGTATAAGCCCTCTTGGAGGAGGTTGCCATTAACTCCATCATAGAGCTGCCATAACTTACACAGGGTTGGGAAATGGACTCTTCTTGGGTACAAACAGAACCTTGTGTGTGCCAGGACCCAGGAGAAAGGAGCAGTGATCCCACAAGAGACTGACCCAGACTTACCTGTGAGTACCAGGAGTTTCCAGAGGAGGTCTGAATTGTTGGTGGCCTGCTGCAGGGTTGGGGTCACTGAGTGTAGCAGTGCATGCATGGGATCTTTTGAGGAGGTCATCATTATCTTCATTACCTCCATCACAGTTTGGCCCCAGATAAGATAAATAGCAGGGAGGGAACCTCCACCCATCAACAGAAAATTGAATTAAAGATTTACTGAGCATGGCCCCACCCATCAGAACAAGACCCAGTTTCCCCCAGAGTCTGTCTCTCCTATCAGGAAGCTTCCATAAGCCTTTTATCCTTCTCCATCAGAGGACAGACAGAATGAAAACCACATTCACAGAAAGCTAACCAATCTAATCACATGGACCATAGCCTTGTCTAAACCAGTTAAGCTATGAGCTATGCCATGTAGGGCCACCCAAGACTGATGGGTCACTGTGGTCATTGCTCTGACAAAACGTGTTCCACTGGAGAAGGGAATGACACACCACTTAAGTATTCCTGCCTTGAGAACCACATGAACAGTATGAAAGGGCAAAAAGATAGGACACTGAAAGATGAACTCACTGGGTTGGTAGGTGCCCAATATACTACTGGAGAACAGTGGAGAAATAACTCCAGAAAGAATGAAGAGATGGAGCCAAAGCAAAAACAACACTCAGGTGTGGATGTGACTGGTGATGGAGGCAAGGTCAGATGCTGTAAAGAGCAATATTTCATAGGAACCTGAAATGTCAGGTACATGAATCAAGGCAAATTGGAAGTGGTCAAACAGGAGATGGCAAGAGGTGAACATAGATAACATAGATATTTCATATAGTGAACATATAGTGAACATAGGCATTTTAGGAGTCAGTGGACTAAAATGGATGGGAATGGGTGAATTTAATTCAGATGACCATTTTATCTACTACTGTGAGCAAGAATCCCTTAGAATAAATGGAGTAGCCATCATAGGCAACAAAGGAGTCCAAAATGCAGTACTTGGATGTGATCTCAAAAATGACAGAATGATTTGTATTAGATTCCAAGAAAAACCATTCAATATCATGGTTATCTAAGTCTATGCCCCAACCAGTAATGCTGAAGAAGCTGAAGTTGAACAGTTCTAAGAAGATCTGCAAGACCTTCTAGAACTAACACTCCCAAAAGATGTCCTTTGCATTGTAGGGGACTGAAGTGCAAAAGTAGGAAGTCAAGAAACACCTGGAGTAACAGGTAATTTCTACTTGGAGTACCGAATGAAAGGCTAATAGAGTTTTGCCAAGAGAACGCAGTGGCCACAGCAAACACCTTCTTCCAAAAACACAAGAGAAGACTCTACACATGGACATCACCAGATGGTCAATACCGAAAGAAGATTGCTTACGTTTTTGGCAGCCAAAATTGAGAAACTCTATACAGTCAGTAAAAAAAAAAGACCAGGAGTTGACTATGACTCAGATCATGAACTCCTTATTGCCAAATTCAGACTTAAATTAAAAAACGTAGGGGAAAACCACTAGAGCATTCAGATATGACTTAAATCAAATCCATTAGGATTATACAGTAGAAGTGAGAAATAGATTTAAAGGACTAAATTTGATAGATAGAGTGCCTGATAAACTATGGATTGTGGTCAAAACGATCCCCAATAAAAATAAATGGAAAAAAAGCAAAATGGCTCTCTGAGGAGGCCTTACAAATAGCTGTGAAAGAAGAGAAGTGAAAAGCAAAGGAGAAAAGGAGAGATATATCCATTTGAATGCAGAGTTCCAAAGAAAACCAAGGAGAGATAAGAAAGCCTTCCTCAGTGATCAGTGCAAAAAATAGAGGAAAATAATAGAATGGGAAAGACTAGAGATCTCTTGAAGAAAATTAGAGATACCAAGGACACAAGATGGACACAATAAAGGACAGAAATGGTATGGACCTAACAGAAGCAGAAGATATTAAGAGGAGGTGGCAAGAATATACAGAAGTTTACAAAAAAGATCTTCACGACCCAGATAATCACAATGGTATGATCACTCACCTAGAGCCAAACATCCTGAAATGTAAAGTCAAGTGGGCGTTAGGAAACATCACCATGAACAAAGCTAGTGGAGGTAATGGAATTCCAGTTGAGCTATTTCAAATCCTAAAAGATGATGCTGTGAAAATACTGTACTCAATATGGCAGCAAATTTGGAAAACACAGCAGTGACCACAGGACTGGAAAAAGATCAGTTTTCATTCCAATTCCAAAGAAAGGCAATGCCAAAGATTACTCAAACTACCGCAAAATTTCACTCTTCTCACACACTAGCAAAGTAATGCTCAAAATTCTGCAAGCCAAACTTCAACCATACATGAGCTGTGAACTTCCAGAAGTTCAATTGATTTTAGAAAAGGCAGAGGAACCAGAAATCAAATTGCCAACATCCATTGGATCATCATAAAGGCAAGAGAGTTCCAGAAAAGCATCTATTTCTGCTTTATTAACTATGCCAAAACCTTTGACTGTGTGGATTACAACAAACTGTGGAAAATTCTGAAAGAGATGGGAATATGAGGCCACCTGGCCTGTCTTTTGAGAAATCTGTATGCAGGTCAGGAAGCAACAGTTAGAACTGGACATGGAACAACAGACTGGTTCCAAACAGGAAAACGAGTACATCAAGACTGTATATAGTCACCTTGATTATTTAACTTATATGCAGTGTACATCATGAGAAACCCTGGGCTGGAGGAAGCACAAGCTGGAATCGAGATTGTCAAGAGGAAGATCAATAACCTCAGATATGCAGATGACACCACCCTTATTGCAGAAATCGAAGAAGAACTAAAGAGCCTCTTGATGAAAGTGAAAGAGGAGAGTGAAAAAGTTGGCTTAAAGCTCAACATTCAGAAAACGAAGATCATGGCATTTGGTCTCATCATTTCCTGGGAAATAGATGGGGAAACAGTGGAAACAGGGTCAGACTTTATTTTTGGGGGCCCTAAAATCACTGCAGATGGTGATTGCAGCCATGAAATTAAAAGACGCTTACTCCTTGGAAGAAAATTTATGAGCAACCTAAACAGCATATTAAAAAGCAGAGACTTTACTTTGTCAACAAAGGTCTGTCTAGTGAAGGCTATGATTTTTCCAGTAGTCATGTATGGATGTGAGGGTTGGATTCTAAAGGAGCTGAGCGCTGAAGAACTGATGCTTTTGAATTGTGTTGGAGAAGACTCTTGAGAGTCCCTTGGGCTGCAAGAAGTTTCAACCAGTCCATCCTAGGGAAAATCAGTACTGAATATTCATTGGAAGATCTAATGCTGAAGTTGAAACTCCAATACTTTGGCCACCTGATGCGAAGAGCTGACTCATTTGAAAAGACCCTGATGCTAGGAAAGGTTGTAGGCGGGAGGAGAAGGGGTGACAGCGGATGAGATGGTTGGATGCCATCGCTGATTCAATGGACATGAGTTTGAATAATCTCCTGGAGCTGGTGATGGACAGGGAAGCCCAGTGCTCTGCAGTCTATGGGGTTACAAAAAGTCGGAAATGACAGAGACTGAACTGAACTGAACTGAACTGAAAATCACTGTGGATGGTGATTGTAGCCATCAAATTAAAAGATACTTTCTCCTTAAAAAGAAAGCTATGATAAATATAGACAAGCATAATAATAAGCAGAGGCATCACTTTTTTTTGAGAAATGTTTATATAGTCAAAGCTGTTGCTTTTCCAATATTCATGTTTGAAAGTGAGAATTGGACCATAAAGTAGGTCTAGTGCTGAAGAATGTATACTTTCAAATTGTGGTGCTGGGGAAGATTCTTGAGAATTACTTGGAATGCAAGGATATCAAACCAGTCAATCTAAGGAAATCAAATCTGAACATTCACTGGAATATTGTTGTTGACCCTGAATCCCCACTACTTTGACAACACGATGAAAAGAGCCAACTCATTAAAAAAGACCCTGATGCTGGGAATGATTGAAGGCAAAAGGAGAAGTGGGTGGCAGGATATGTGATGGAAAGACAGCATCACTAGCTCAATGGACTGAATTTGAGCAAACTCTGGGAGATACTGAAAAACAAAGGGACCTGGCATGCTGTAGTTCATGGGTTTACAGAGCTGGAAATGACTTCGCCACCAAACAGTAACAGCTTTCTTTAACATCCATTTCTGGAAAAACTCATAGCTTTGATTACAGGAGCCTTTACTGGCAATGTGATGTCTCTGTCTTTTTAACACATTGTTTAGATTTGTCATAGCTCTCGTTCCAAGGAGCAAACATCTTTTAATTTTATTTTTTAATTTATTTATTAGTATTATTTTTTTTTACTTTACAATATTGTATTGGTTTTGAATCTTTTAATTTTATGTCTGCAATCATAGTTGACAGTGATTTTGGAGCCCAAGAAAAGAAAATCTGCCACTGCTTCCACTTTTTCCCATCTATTTGCCATGAAATGATGGGGTTGGATGCTATGATTAGTTTTTATTGTTGAGTTTCAGACCAGCTTTTTCCACTCTCCTCTTTCACCTTCATCAAGAGATTCTTTTGTTCGTCTTCATGGTTGCCATTTCGTGGTATCATCTGCATATCTGATATTGTTGATTTTTTCCCCAGCAATATTGATTCCAGCTTGTGATTCATCATTCTTGGCATTCCACATGATGTACTCTGCATATGTTAAATAAGCAGAGTCACAATATACAGCCTTATCATACTCCTTTCCCAATTTTGAATCAGTCAGTCATTCTACATCTGGTTCTTAATGCTGCTTAGTAATCCACATACAAGTTTCTTAGGAGACAGGTATGGTATTCTGGTACTCTCTTCTCTTTAAGAATATTTCACTGTTCCTTGTGATCCACACAGTCAAAGGCTTTAGCATTGTCAGTGAAGCAGAAGTAGATGTTTTTTTCTGGAATTACTTTGTTTTCTTCATGATCTTAGGATCATGACAGATTTCTGGTTCCTCTGCCTCTTTGAAACCCAGCTTGTACATCTTGAAGTTCTTGATTCACATACTGTTTTAGCATAGCTTGAAGAATTTTGAGCAAAACCTTGCTAGCATGTGAAATGAGAACAATTGTATTATACATGAATGTTTTTGGCATTGCCCTTCTTTCGAACTGGAATGAAAGCTGATCTTTTCCACTCCTGTAGCCACTGCTGAGTTTCCCAGATTTGCTGACATATTGAGTGCAGCACTTTAACAGCATTAGCTTTTAGGATTTTACATAGTTTAGCTGATATTCCATTACCTCCTCTAGCTTTGTATTGTTATTCAATACACACATGTTGAAAAAATGTATAAATAATTTACAGAGAATCTGTTGTGTTTTGAGCACTGAGCAACTTTCTATAAGTATGGTATCTTATAAAGTCTTGTCAGCCTTATATTCTGAGAAATCAGCTCAGGGAATTTAAATTTACCCACAGTTTCACACTTGGAACTACATTTTAGTCCATTTATAATAGTACAGGAATCATTGTCAAACAAAATTTAAAAGGCAGTTTTCACAATTTCTTTTACAGTGAAAATAAATCTCATTTTTATTAATTTATTGAGATAAACTATATAAACTGATGGACAAAAAATTATCATAAATCATTTAGCAGAACATTCATTAAAAAACAAAAGTATTTTTACAGAAAATTTAATTTTGTATAAGCCTGATATAACATTAAGTATTTTCAAATCAGACATTTTATTTTATTTTAAAATTTAATTGTATATTTTTGAATGTATTGTAATCAAATAATGCAAGATTTCCATAGGAATTTCAATATTTTGATAATTTTTTTAATTTTGATACAAATCACTTAACCCATAAGAAGGGTTGAATATAGAGATATTATCCATATTATCTTCTTTCCCCTTTATTTATTAAATTTTATAGTAGACTATTTCTCGGAGAAGGCAATGGCACCCCACTCCAGTACTCTTGCCTAGAAAATCCCATGGATGGAGGAGCCTGGTAGGCTGCAGTCCATGGGGTCGCAAACAGTCGGACACGACTGAGGGACTTCACTTGCACTTTTCATTTTCATGCATTGGAGAAATAAATGGCAACCCACTCCATTGTTCTTGCCTGGAGAATCCCAGGGATGGGGGAGCCTGTTGGGCTGCTGTCTATGGGTTTGTACAGAGTCAGACACGGCTGAAACAACTTAACAGTAGCAAACTATTTCTATGATTTGTTTTTTTTCATTTTGCCTTTTTAAACACATTCTATATGATTTTACATTTTTATTATTATTTTGATAGTAATATAATATTTGACTTATTTATGCATCTCTTAATCATAATCATGCCCAATAAATGTTTTATTTACATTAATGTTTTCTTACATTTTAAATATTGTTATATTCTATAATTATGATCAACCTTACTGGGAGAAATCTCTGTGTCACATTAAGCATAAACATATATATCACATAAATATATATATGAATACTAATTTAGTAATTGATAAATAACAAGTGGTTATTACAATATTTTTTGCACAAATAATAATTTATTTTGGGATTTTTATACATGTTACAAATTAAATGAATGTTAAAAAATAATATAAGTAACACTGAGATGTCCACTATGGGATTTCAGATGGTTCTCTAAGATAACACAGAGGCCATACTTTGTAGGCCTTCAAATGTGCAGGTCTAAAACATTTCTTTGGAGAATGATAGCCCAGTTGGGTTGAGGAAGACCACACAGGCCAACCCACAGAGCAGCCTCTGCTCTAGTACAATGTCACATGGATGCTCTCTTTGGAATTACAACTCAGTAGGTCTGGAGAAAGTTGGTTTGCGTTTTCAACCAGATAATTCTAATGCTGCTTCTCTGCAAAATATACCAGGGAGGAATTGCTTCATTAGTCATTTTAAGAGACCTAAATAAATGGATGACTATCCCTATTTTTTTTTAATGCAACCAAATTTATTTAAATTTTTTTGCTCTTTTCAATTATAAATGTTATTAAGATGTATCATGATATTTTGAAGACTGTATTTGAAGTAATAATTAGCATAATTATTATATCAGCTGCTATTATCTGAATGTATCAAGAATAAATGTCTGGATTTGATAATTGAATTTCATCATGTTTGTGTGTGTGTGTGTGTTTTATTAGCCTCAACTTAAGATTTTATAGAATGTTCTGATTCTTTTACTGCTAAATAAGTTCAGTAAAGTAATAACTGTCTTCGATATTTATACTTATTTTATAAATCCACTGAGATTTATGTGGAGGTGGTGTGTCTAAATTAATCTCTTATATGACAGTTCAAATCATTTTCTAAGATTTCTTAAAGCTGATACAATGTAGAAGAATCATATACATTCAGGATTAATTAAATTTTAATTCTAGTTTTGCAATATTTCATCTACTTCATTTATCAATCTTGAGAATTATCTTTCTCTTTCTTCTATCAATGAAGAAAATCTCCACCTTTGCATGTAGCTATAATATTTTGTGTCACTAAGATAAAATTAAGAAAGCAGCCTTATTCAAACTCCTACCTCTTGCTTCAATAGATGATATACACTAGAAAAGGGTGGTAACTTAGAGAAAGAGCTGTGTTTCTAAGTCTTACCAAAAGCTATGAGTATGAATTTTCCTGAGTCATTTACCATCAACAAACCTCAATTTCCTCATCAGAAAAATAAAATGAAATATATGACTTATTTTTCTATTTTCCATCCCATTTCTTTTTTCATTCTCCTAAAATCAAATTTCATTTTGAAAAGTATATAAATTTATGAACTAAGACAGGCACATAACAATGTGATTTTTGTTTTTAATTTAGTTTTAATTGAAGAATAATTGCTTTACAATATTTGTTGGTTTCTTCTGCACAACAACATGAATCAGCCACTACTGTGCATTTATCCTCTCCCTCTTGGGCCTCCCTTTGACCTCCCTCTCCCACTGCTTTAGGTCATCACAGACCACTGGGTTGAGTTTCCTGTGCTATAGAGCAGGTCCCCACTAACTATTTTACACATTGTAGTGTATATATGTCAATGCTGCTCTCTCAATTCATGCCAACCTCTCCTTTCCCCACTGTGTCTACAAGTCCATTCTCTACATCTGCAGCTCTATTCCTGCCATGCAAATAGGTTCATAAGTACCATTTTTCTATATTCCATATATATGTGTTACTATATATTTGTTTTTCTCTTTCTCACTTACATTATTCTGTATAACAGGCTCTAGGTTCATCCACCTCACTAGAACTGACCTAAATTCATTCCTTTTTTTGCATGTTAGTCACTCAGTAGTGTATGATTCTTTGCAACTCCATGGACTGTAGCCCACCAGGTTTCTTTGTCTGTGGAATTCTCCAGGCACAAATACTAGAGTAGGTAACCATTCCCTTCTCTAGGGGATCTTCCCAACCTGGAGGTCGAACTTGGGTCTCCTGTATTTCAGGCAGATATTTTACTATTTGAGCCACCAGGGATGCCTCAATTCCAATGTATATATATACTACAACTTCTTCATTCATTCATCTGTTGGACATCTAGGTTGCTTCTATGTCCTGGCTACTGTAAATAGTGCTGCAATGAACATTGGAGTATATGTCTTTTTGCATTATGATTTTCTCAGAGTATATTCTTAGTAGTGGGATTGCTGGATCATATGGTAGTTTTATTCCTAGTTTTTTTTTTTTTTTAAGGAATCTCCATATTGTTCTCCACAGTGGCCGTATCAGTTTACATTCCCACCAACAGAGCAAGAGAATTTACTTTTCTGCACATCTTCTCCAGCTTTTACTGTTTGTAGATTTCTTTATGATGGCTATTCTGACTGGTGGGAGGAGATATCACATTTTGTAGTTTTGATTTGCATCTCTCTAATAATGAGAGGTGTTGAGCATCTTTTCAGGTATTTGTTGCTTATCTGTGTGTCTTCTTTGGAAAAATGTCTGTTTTCTAAATAGTTCAATTTTTTAACTTTAAATAAATTCAGACTTAAATTATATCAGGATAAATGGAAATATATTTAACAAATTTTAAATAATATTAGAGAATATGAATAAAGTTATTTATCAAATTTATCTTATCAAGGATGGAAATGTCAAAAATCAAAATAAATTTTAGGAGAAAAGACAAGTGGATATATTTCTGTTTGTGTAGTGCAATAGGCATTGTAAATATTACTCGAGATTTGCTAATTAGAAAAAACATTGACAATTTGATAAACTGAACATGGTTGAATATTAAAATTACTATTAAGATAATAGTACATAATGTTATATTAATATGTTATTCTGAATATTCATATACAATTTCATCAATTATTTCAATTATATGAATATTTAAGAGTTAGGGAGTTTTTAAATAAAAAGCAATTTTATGTTTATTTGTCCATTTAAGTTAAAGCAACAAGAACCACATTTAATATTCAGTCTGACACAACAAAAAACAGACATAATAGATGAGAAAATGATGTGTAAGGCAATGAATATCAGACAAGTAATGGCAATAATTCTTAGAGGTGGGAAACGATATTTCATCCATGAACTGCCTTGAAGGAGGTTCCAAATTATGGCATAGGGAGAGGAAACCCATTTGGACTGATTTACTTGCTAAGTTGAGGAGATAAAACTGAGAGGCAAGGGATATAATGCTAGAGAGAGTCCACAGGACAGAGCCTCTGAGAGGAGGGATTAGCACAGAAAGAGCATACTAGAAATTTGCAGAAGATTCCCTTCAACTGAGTATTGATCTACACAACAATCTGAGGAAAGTACCGAATGCTTGGACAAACAGTCCCAGAGGATTAGAGTTAGCAATTTATGGCAGAAGGGAATTGATCTCAGTTGTCACCAGTCAGAATGAAAAATAACATTCATGAAGAATTGGGCTGAGTACAAAAAAAAAAAAAATAAAAGCCATGTCTCAGATATGATAAACAATTTATACTGTAGTAAACATTTCTTCAGTTTTGACTAATAAATCTTAAATCTAAGATGATAAAATATTAAACCATTTCCTAATAAATTTACATCACAGAAAAAATTCAACAATCTATAGAAATTGAAAAATACTTTATTCAATATATTTAAATTGCAATATTTGGCATATAAATACAAACAAAATTATCAAGCATGCATAGAAATAGGAAAATAAGACTCAAGATGAAAATAGAAATCAATCAATAGAAACAGAATTGACAGATATTATAATTACAATTTAATATATAAATGTTCAAAACTTACATAGAGACATGGAAGATAGGAGGAAGATAAATAGAAACTTACCGACATAAAATTGTAATGTCTGAGATGAGAGATATATCTTAAATGGGACTAGTAGTCAAACAGTCATTGTTGAAAAAAAATACTTAATAAACTGAAGTCACAGAAACAAAACTAACAGAAAAAAATAACAGTTGGAAATAAGAATTAACAAAAGTCAACAGAAAGCCAAAGGAACTACAGAACAATTTCAAGTGCCTTTCATTGAAATTCCAAAAAGGGAAAGGATGGCAATAGAAAAATATTTGAGTAAATAATGACTGTTAAGTTTACAAGCTCAAATAAAATGATAAACTCACAGATTCAAGAATCTCAGCCTCAGGCATGAGAAACATAAAGAAATTATACTAAAGCATATGAAAATTAAATTAAAGAAGATCAAATATATATATATATATATAGCCAGCCAATCTACCTGGTCTGGTTCGTACTCCTCAAATTTCAAGGTCTTTAAGGAAAAGGAAATTCTGTGAACCTGTCATATTGTATAACTCTTAAATGCTATGTGATATCCTGAATTGGATTTTGAAACAACAACAACAACAAAACATTGCTAAGAAAACTGATGAGATTTAAAATAAGCCTAACAGTCTAATGGTACTCTACTAATTTTACTTATTTTTTAAATGTTGATAAACATTGCACTCTTATGTGAGATGCCAACCTTAAAGAAAACCTGGTAAAGGATATATAAAAACCTTCATACTATTTTTGCAGTGTTTTTAATACTACTTTTATTTCAAAAGTACATTTTTTTAAGAAGTTTTAAGCTCTTATTATGTGCCAGTCACCATCTAGCTAGCGAGTAACATAGACATAGCTCTTGACTTAATGCAAGGAAAGACGTTTGAACAAAAGTTGTTTTTGTTTTTTTTTTTAATCTATGATAATATGCTGCAATAAATATTATAACTTATTGGATCATTTAGGGATGTTCACTTGGGAATGAAATTAATTTGCATAGATAACCATTTGTTAATAGAGAAAATGTACAGTTTTCTATACAGATCTAATGGTTTTCTGACTGTAGGAATAATGCTCAATTTTGTACACAATGCAGTCATACTGCTAGCTTTCTAATGGCTTAAAGATCCAAGGTAGGCATCTAAGAAAAGATCATCTTTGATATACACATACATCTGATTGTATCTGGACATCCAGTATGGCATGGATGTCTTATAACAGATTATAATAGATTAGGAACTTATAATATCTTATATTAGATTAGGAACTTCCTGAAAAACAAGTCACATTCAGTGTAGAGAAAGCTGAAATGTCCAAGTTTGATCAAAAGAGCAGCTTGGAAGTGTTAGAGAAGAGAATCTAAAAATAAGAATTTGCTACTCAGACTGTGCTCATTTCAGAGTATCGGAAAAGAGGAACTGTTGCAAAGATCAAGTTAAAATTAAAGCTGCTTCTATAATCTCTCAGAAAATTGTAAGGGAAATTAAGAAAAAAAAAAAAAACAGAAATAAAAACTTGTTTGTATTTGTTAGAGGACAGAAAAGGTTGAGTGGCAATTTCTTGGCTAAGGAGTTGTAGAATACGTTGGTTCATCAAACTGACAAAGGTATTGAGTGATGAATTAGTATTCTAGATAGAAAAAACTAAAATGCAGGCTTTTCCTTGGTGCTTGCTTGCTTAGTGCCTTGATGACTTTGCATTAAAGGAGGCTGAGTAAGCACAGCAGATCTCAGCATAGAAATCCAAACCAGGAGAAGAAGAAAATGGCAGACCTCAAGCCAAACTGAAAACACAGTTTGTGGGATTCTATGAGGCAAATCTTGAGGACAGCACGAATTACACAGGAGGAAATTTGAGGAGCATCAAATTTCTGTATACTGATACATGGTGCAGCTAGATGCTTCCTGGTATGATCCATTATACAAATGTAAATCTGTTTATTTAGAGAGAAATATTGTTCAGTCTAAATTTTCTAGTCCCAAAAGGAAGAAAAATATGCTACATTTCACAAACCTGTATATTTAAAATAGAAATTTACAGCAAGTAATCAATAAACAAATGTGAATGTTTGTGGATGAATAGTTATGTCATTCGGAGAAGGCAATGGCACCCCACTCCAGTACTCTTGCCTGGAAAATCCCATGGACGGAGGAGCCTGGTAGGCTGCAGTCCATGGGGTGGCTAAGAGTCGGACACGACTGAGTGACTTCACTTTTACTTTTCACTTTCATGCATTGGAGAAGGAAATGGCAACCCACTCCATTGTTCTTGCCTGGAGAATCCTAGGGACGGGGGAGCCTGGTGGGCTGCCGTCTACGGGGTCTCACAGAGTCGGACACAACTGGTGACTTAGCAGCCGCAGTAAGTCATTATTTAAATTGATCTGTGGGTTTTTACCTTTCTTCCATTTTCCCTATGAGACATGGATCTAGTCTCTTCTAGAAACACAATTCTAACATTATGATCAATAAAGAACACATATATCCTGTCTTTCACTGAGACTATACAGCAACTAGAACTTTGATTTTTTTTAGTTCACTCAGTGATATTAGTATGAGTTACTAAATACCAACATATAAACGTGGTGGGGGTCTTTGTTTCTTTGGTCATACCTCAGTTTATTGTTATCCTTTATTGTAAAATAAAAAAAGAAGAAAAAATTGTAAGAATCTCATTATGGTTAACAAAATACATAAAATGACACTTCAAAACAATTAACATTGGTTTAAATGTTTAATGGCTACATAGTCTTTAGTTATTTATCCTTGGATGATTTTACAGCAAAACATCTTGAAAGTAAGAAAGTATTGAGTGGCTATTGGTTGAAGTAGCTCTTTAATGTTGCAAAATAAAGGTTCTTCTTTTGGAATAATTTATCTAAATGTAGTTTGAATATGCTGTCAGCTTTAAAGAGTATCATGAGTGCTAATACTGTGCCTACATCATCTTATTGTTCAAGTGTTTGGATAATATCAGTAAATGTTAAAAAAAAAAAAAGGATACATGGAAACACTACAGTAACAAACAAACCTTCATGTGTTATATCCTAGACATTTTCTACAATAGATATAAACAGCTCATTGCCAATGTTTTCATTTCATGCTGATGATTGCCAGGTGCTTACAAAGGAAAGAAAAATATCTCACATAGTTCAAATATCTGGACAGGCAGATGGAACCCAAAAATGAATCCAAATCCAGCCCCCCCCCCACACACCTTTCATCATTCATAACAAAGCAAATAAAGTAAAATAAAAATAGGATAATTTGCCAACACACTGCTGCTGCTGTTGCTGCTGCTGCTGCTAAGTCGCTTCAGTCCTGTGTGACTCTGTGTGACCCCATAGACGGCAGCCCACCAGGCTCCCCTGTCCATGGAACTCTCCAGGCAACACACTAGTTCCCTTTGTTAGGAGTGAGCTTATCTTTATTTCTCCATATGAAACCTTATATCAAATAGGTGGTTTAGAAAGTTATGTGCTGGTTGAATTGGAACGCAATGTCAAAATTATTCATGGGTGTGTTTTAACCATCATTCTGTGAGGTGTTCATGGATCTCATTATTAGAATTCTTTAGAAGACAATTAAAGACCACTTATTTTGGAAAATTGGGCAGAAAATTTGAAGGAATGTTCCAGAATACTATATTTGAGTATCAGTTTGTATAGCCATCAGTTAAGAAACATAGATTCGTGGGAGAAGAGACAGCAGTCTCAAAATGTTTGAAATTAAACTGAAGTGTTAGTTCAATAGTCAAAGCATTAGCTTTTTGGTACATGTGACTGGAAAAGAACATACATTAATGAGATCAATTTCATTCATTTCTGGGAATCACAACTTAAAGGCATTTAGACTTTCTGGAATATGTTCAGGAAGCCATAAGAATGGAGAAAGGTCACAAAACCAACTGATATGAGGAAGTTTGGAGATGATTCGCCTGAAGAAGAAAGAAAAACCAGTAAATAAGATAGCTTCCAGGCATTTGAAGAACAGTCACTTGGAAGATGACTTGCTTTGCACTTGTCAGCAAATATTTATTGACTGCTTACTATGTTTCATGTTAGATACAGAGAATACCTCATAGAACACAGGAATCATCTTGGCCTCGAGAGAGCTTCTCTGAGGAAGACAACCAACCAACTAATTTGAAAAAAGTCAATTACTGTACTTTAGATATGTATGATGAATAAAAGGAACAAATAGTTATAGAAACAATCAAGAGACATACAATGGATCATGCAGTGCTTGAAAGGATTTTTATTTTTCAGAAGTATTATTTTTAAAATAAATGTATTTATTTTAATTGGAGGCTAATTACTTTATAATATTGTATTGGTTTTGCCATACATTGACATGAATCCACCACGGGTGTACATGTATTCCATTTTAAATGAACATTCTAAGGGACTGAAAGGGGAACCAGCCTTGGACATACAAGAGAGATAATTTTTTCCAACAAATAGCAAATATTGTCCTAGAGTGTAAGAATATAGAGTCTCAGGATTATCTCCTGAGAATTCATCCTCTTTCTGTTTTCACCAACAGATATTCTTCACATGCCACAAACACAAATTGCCTTTCTCTGTTTCCTACTTCTTAGCAAGACATCCCATTTATCTAATTTTATATGTTCTAAAATGAAGTCTCATATATACTTCATAACATTTCTTATTGTCCCTCAGGTACACCTGTTTTTACATCACAGTCCTTTTGGTCCAGTGGTATTTATACCTCACAGGTTACTTTGGCCCCTCAAAAAAGAAAATAAATATATACAAAACAAATATTCATTTGAAAGGTTGCAATCTGTCTGACTAATCAAACAATAATTTCTTGTACATCTTATGATGTTAGCCCTTCATTATGTAACACTAAACATTCAGATCTACAATGCAAGAAGTAAACTTTTGAATACTATGCACTGCATCATGAAAGAGTAAAAAATCTTGAAATTACTTGGAGAAAAAAAAAAGTCTGTCAAACCATTGTTGGACATTTGTTCATAGACAGAATCTGCTCTCCCATATGTTATATAATTTTTCAGCAAATATTTAATAAAATTATTTTGAAAAAGTCATAAATGAGATATAATTTGATCATACCACTCAAATATATACACTATTTAAATTAACAAGCATATATAAACTAGGAGTTGTAATTGCTTCAGAAATTTTAGCCACATTTACAAAATTAACTTATAAAAATATAGAAACATAAATTTAAATGCTATGGGAACATCCAATGGGAATACATCAAGATAGGAGGTAAGAGATTTACTTTAGTGGAACAAACCTGAATAATTAATAATTATTCAGTATCAATTAATATGAATCGTTATTCAATATTTTGCCAAAAAGACACACAAAAATTAAAAGAAATAACAAAATGATCCCAGAATAAAAATCATATTATTTTATCCCACATGAGAAAAAGAGGAATGTTTTTTTCTTAAAATAGATGATAAATTAAAAGTTGAGAATAAAGTTATTAGCAGTAGCTTTAGGATGATGGCATAAAAATAACAGCAATATTTGAGCATAGGTAAGCAATATATTCTTGTTGTTCAGTCTGTGAGTCATGTCTGACTCTTTGCAACCCATCTCCCAGAGTTTGCTCAAACTCATGTCCATTAAGTTGGTAATGCCATCAAATCATCTCATCCTCTGTAGTCCCCTTCTCCTCCGGCCCTCAATCTTTCCCAGCATCAGGGTCTTTTCTAAAGAGCCGGGTCTTCATGTCAGGTAGCCAAAGTATTGGAGTCTTAGCATCAGTATTTGCAGTGAATATTCAGGTTGATTTCTTTTAGGATTGACTGGTTTGGTATCCTTGCTGTCCAGGGGGCTCTCAAGAGTCTTTCCTAGCATCACAATTCGAAAGCATCAATTCTTTGGCACTCAGCTTTCTTTAGGGTCAAATTCTCATGTCCATACATGACTAGTAGAAAAACCATAGCTTTGACTATATGGACCTTTGAAGGTAAACTGATGTCTTTCTTTTTTTTTCTATTCTTCTATATTTTATTTTTTAAAATTTTATTTATTTATTATTAATATTTTTTTAATTTACAATATTTTTTTAATAATGTCTTCGATTGTCATAGCTCTTCTTCCCAAAAGCAAGTGTCTTAATTTTGTGACTGCAGTCACCATATGCAGTGATTTTGGAGTCCAATAAAATAAAATGTGACACTGTTTCCACTTTTCCCCTTCTGTTTTTCCATGAAGTGATGGAACTGAATGCCATGAACTTAGTTTCTTGAATGCTGAGTTTTAAGCCAGATTTTTCATTCTCCTCTTTCACCTTCACCAAAAGGCTCTTTTGTTCCTCTTCACTTTTTGCCATTAAAATGGTATCATCTGCATATTTTGTCCCACCAATCTTGATTCCAGGACTCCAGTTTGTGAGTCATCCAGCTCAGCATTTTACATGATGTACTTTGTATATAAGTTAAATAAGCAGGGTGACAATATACAGCCTTGATTTACTCTCTTCCTAATTTTGAAACAGTCTGTTGTTCCATGTCTGTTTCTAACTGCTGCTTCTTGACCTGCATACAGGTTTCTCAGGAGGCAGGTAATGTAGTCTGGTAATCTCATCTCTTCAAGAATATGATACTGTTTTTTTGTGATCCACACAGTCAAAGACTTTAATGTAGTTAATGAAGTAGATGTCTTTTCTGGAATTCTCTTGCTTTTTCTATGATCCAACAGATGTTGGCAATTTGATATCTGGTTCCTCTGTCTTTTCTAAATCCAGCTGCTACATCTGGAAATTCTCAGTTTACCTACTGCTGAAGACTAGCTTAAAGGATTTTGAGCATAATCGTACCAGTATGTGAAATGAGTGCAATTGTATGGTAATTTGAACATTCTTTGGCATTGCCTTTCTTTGAGATTGGAAGGAAAACTGACTTTTTCCAGTCCTGTGGTTACTGCTGACTTTTCCAAATTTGCTGGCATATTGATTACAGCACATTAACAGCAACATCTTTTAAGATTCAAAATAGCTCAGCTGGAATTCCATCACTTCCATTAGCTTTATTCATAGAAATGCTTCTTAAGGCCCACTTGACTTCACATTCCAGGATGTCTAGCTCTAGGTGAGTGACCACACCATCATGGGAGTTTTTTGTACAGTTATTCTCTGTATTCTTGCCACCTGTTCTTAATCTCTTCCGCTTCTGTTAGTTCTGTGTTGTTTTTGTCCTTTATCATGTCTTTATCTTTGCATGAAATGTTATCTTGGTATCTCCAATTTTCTTAAAGACACCTGTAGTCTTTCCTATTCTATTGTTTTCTTCTATTTCTTTGTATTGTTTGTTTACTTAAGAAGGCTTTCTTATCTCTCCTTGTTATTCTATGGAACTCTGCATTCAGTTGGGTATATCTTTCCCTTTCTCCTTTGCCTTTAGTTTCTCTTCTTTTCTCAGCTATTTATAAGGCCTCCTCAGATAACCAGTTGCCTTCTTGCATTTCTTTTTCATGGGAATGGTTTTGGTCACCACCTCCTATACAATGTTACAAACCTCAGGCCATAGTTCTTCAAGCAGTCTGTCTACCAGATCTATTTCCTTGAATCTATTCATCACCTTCACTGTTTATTCATAAGGGATTTGATTTAGGTCATACCTGAATGGCCTAGTGGTTTTCCCAATGTTATTTAATTTTGAGCCTTAATTTTGCAATAAGAGTTCATAAGCTGAGTCACAGTGAGTTCCTGGTCTTGTTTTTGCTGAGTATATAGAGCTTCTCCATTTTTGGCTGCAAATAATATAATCAATCTGATTTTGGTAATGATCATCTAGTGATGTCCATGTGTTGTTGGAAAAGAACGTTTGCTATGACCAATGCTTTCTCTTGGTAGAAAGAGAAAGCTCTGTTAGGTACTCCAAGGGCCAATCTTGTTTGTTACTCCAGGTATGTCTTGACTTACTACTTTCATTCTAGTTCTCTATCTTGGAAATAAGCCAAGATCATTCTGTCATTTTTGACACTGCACCAAATCAGACTCTTTTTTTTTTTTTTTTTTTTAAACTCTGAGGGCTACTCCATTCCTTCTAAGGGATTATTGCCCACAGTAGTAGATATTATGACTTAAATTAGCCCACTCTAGTCCATTTTAGTTCACTGTGTACTATATAGTTATATGCAAATAGTAAATACAGAGGTGTAAAGAAATATATAATAGTCAGAGAGAGACATACCTTGGAGACATTATGCTAAGGCAAAGAAATTCATACCTCATGATTATGATATATAGCTCTCATGCTAACTTGGTACCAAAACTGTAAATACAGCCACATACTAAATTAAATAGAAACCAAAATTCTGAATTTTGGATTTTTGAATTCAAATTTTTACTCTGAATGTCTGTGTGATACCTACTAGAATATCAATGATATATGGTTTTGTTAAACCATATATTTGGGTTTTATATTTGTCACTTTTTCATATATATCATGAGTTTGAAGGAAATATATTTTGTTCAGAATCAGAAACACCTATATTGAAAATAAATTGCAATATTGTAATATGGTTATTATCATTACACACTATTGTAATTATATTTCTATAAAATAATATGTATTTTGTAGCATCTATACAATTATAATAAAGTGTGCAGTTACTTAGGCCATTTTCTAAGCATAATCATATTAGGGAAAATTATTTTTGAAGCCACAATTACTCTTTTGCTGTTTTTAATCTCACATCATTAAATGATCGTGAAGATTGACCAACCTCAGTAGACACTGGGAGTTAAGTCCCAAATTTTCATGAATTGCTACACAGCTCCTAACCTTCCCTGGAAGGTATAGGACAGATGAAGTGTTTAGTGTTTTCCCATCTCCTAGAAGCCTTATTCAGGCCTGGAGAATTCCATGGACTGTATAGTTCATGGGGTCACCAAGAGTTGGACAAGACTGAATGACTCTCACTTTCATTTTCTGAAGCCTTATGGCTGGCTATAGGCAATTTTCAGTGCTGCCTAGAGAAATCTACTCTTCCAACTCTACGCTGGACTGGAAGAAACACAAGCTGGAATCAAGATTGCTGGGAGAAATATCAATAATCTCAGATATGCAGATGACATCACCCTTATGGCAGAAAATGAAGAGGAACTAAAAAGCCTCTTGATGAAAGTGAAAGTGGAGAGTGAAAAAGTTGGCTTAAAGCTCAACATTCAGAAAACAAAGATCATGGTATCCAGTCCCATCACTTCATGCAAATAGACGGGGAAACAGTGGAAACAGTGGAAACAGTGGCTGACTATTTTTCTGGGCTCCAAAATCACTGCAGATCGTGATTGCAGCCATGAAATTAAAAGATGCTTACTCCTTGGAAGGAAAGTTATGACCAATCTAGACAGCATATTAAAAAGCAGAGACGTTACTTTGTCAACAAAGGTCCATCTAGTCAAAGCTATGGTTTTTCCAGTGGTCATGTATGGATGTGAGAGTTGGACTATAAAGAAAATCGAGCGCTGAAGAATTGATACTTTTGAACTGTAGTGTTGCAGAAGATACTTGAGAGTCCTTTGGACTACAAGGAGATCCAATCAGTCCATCCGGAAGGAGATCAGTCCTGGGTGTTCATTGGAAGGACTGATGTTGAAGTTGAAACTCCAATTCTCTGGCCACCTAACATGAACTGCTGACTCATTTGAAAAGATCCTGATGCTTGGAAAGATTGAGGACTGGAGGAGAAGCGGACAACAGAGGATGAGATAGTTGGATGGCATCACCGACTCAATAGACATGGGTTTGGGTGAACTCTGGGAGTTGGTGATGGACAGGGATGCCTGGCGTGGGTCACAAAGAGTCGGACACGACTGAGTGATTGAACTGAACTGAACTGAATAAAATATTTCCTTTAGAAAGTCCAGTTTGTTTGAATTGGAAATATTCTGTAATTTTTTAGCTACATAAAATTAAGAAAGTGATTTAAATGCCATGTTTTTTTTTAATTCCTTCTTTATTTTTAAATATAAATGTATTTATTTTAATTGGAGGTTAATTACTGTACAATATTGTATTGGTTTTGCCATACATCAACATGAATCTGCCACAGGTATACACATGTTCCCCATCCTGAACCCCCCTCCCTCCTCCCTCCCCATACCATCCCTCTGGGTCATCTCAGTGCACCATCCCCAAGCATCCAGTATCATGCATCGAACCTGGACTGGCGATTCATTTCATATATGATATTATATATGTTTCAATACCATTCTCCCAAATCA
Organism: Bubalus bubalis; assembly: GCF_019923935.1. Lineage (NCBI taxonomy): Eukaryota > Metazoa > Chordata > Mammalia > Artiodactyla > Bovidae > Bubalus > Bubalus bubalis. The sequence continues at coordinate 82,812,059 of NC_059169.1, read as the reverse complement.
TCCTACCCTCTCTCTCTCCCACAGAGTCCAAAAGACTGTTTTATACATCTGTGTCTCTTTTGCTGTCTCACATACAGGGTTATCATTACCATCTTTCTAAATTCCATGTATATGCATTAGTATACTGTATTGGTGTTTTTCTTTCTGGCTTACCTCACTCTGTATAATAGGCTCCAGTTTCATCCACCTCATTAGAACTGATTCAAATGTATTCTTTTTAATGGCTGAGCAATACTCCATTGTGTATATGTACCACTGCTTTCTTATCCATTCATCTGCTGAGGGACATCTAGGTTGCTTCCATGTCCTGGCTATCATAAACAGTGCTGCGATGAACATTGGGGTACACGTGTCTCTTTCCCTTCTGGTTTCCTCAGTGTGTATGCCCAGCAGTGGGATTGCTGGATCATAAGGCAGTTCTATTTACAGTATTTTAAAGAATCTCCACACTGTTCTCCATAGTGGCTGTACTAGTTTGCATTCCCACCAGCAGTGTAAGAGGGTTCCCTTTTCTCCACACCCTTTCCAACATTTATTGCTTGTAGACTTTTGGATCGCAGCCATTCTGACTGGCATGAAATGGTACTTCATTGTGGTTTTGATTTGCATTTCTCTGATAGTGATGTTGAGCATCTTTCCATGTGTTTGTTAGCCATCTGTATGTCTTCTTTGGAGAAATGTCTATTTAGTTCTTTGTCCCAGCCATGTGTTTTTTACTTTTGTTTCTTCATACAAATATCCTATGGAATAATACTTGTGTTATGAATCAACATATGAAAATTTCTTTGGGTATTGCAAAACAGTAAAACAGCTATTCAATGATTACTTATTGTCATGTATGGATGTGAGAGTTGGACTGTGAAGAAGGCTGAGTGCTGAAGAATTGATGCTTTTGAACTGTGGTGTTGGAGAAGACTCTTGAAAATCCCTTGGACTGCAAGACCATCCAACCAGTCCATTCTGAAGGAGATCAGCCCTGGGATTTCTTTGGAAGGAATGATGCTAAAGCTGAAACTCCAGTACTTTGGCCACCTCATGCTATGAGTTGATTCATTGGAAAAGACTCTGATACTGGGAGGGATCGGGGGAAGGAGGAGAAGGGAACGACAGAGGATGAGATGGCTGGATGGCATCACTGACTCGACGGACGTGAGTTTGAGTTAACTCCGGGAGTTGGTGATGGACAGGGAGGCCTGCCCTGCTGCGATTCATGGGGTCTCAAAGAGTCGGACATGACTGAGTGACTGAACTGAATTGAATTGAACTGACATAAATATTGACAAGAATGCACGTACTGTATGTGTGTTAAATATATATAGTAATAAAATATGCATGTGTATAAATAACATGATATGTACACACACACACATATATATATGATAGTGGTGATGGTGGTGGTTTAGTCGTTCAATCATGTCCGACTCCTGTGACCCCATGGATTTTAGCCTGCTATGCTCCTCTCTCCATGGGATTTTTCAGACAAGAATACTGGAGTGGATTGCCACTTCCTTCTCCAATATATGATAGTACTGGGTAATAAATGATATGATCAGTTTATGAGAATGTCACGCAGTTTAGTACAACAAATTGGGACAAATCTGTATTTATAGGAGTTTGATAACAATCCTATGAGACTTTGGTCCAAGAACAGAACTCCAATTTCTGATCAAAAATCAGTAAACCAAGCCAAGGTATCATCCAAGAGTGGATGGAATACTAGACAGGAGCCCAGGTCATGGACTAAAGTATAGAGAGGGAAAAATTCCTATTGTAGACTAACCTAATACTGCACCATTAGAGTACAATTAATGAAGTTTGGGTTAGAAAAACAGGAAAGAATGAATTATTTAAATGTTATTCTAATGTGAAAGGTTTCCCAGGTGACACAGTGGTAAAGAATTCATCTGCTCATGCAGGAGATGTAAGAGACTTGGGTTTGATCCATGGGTTGAGAATATCTCCTGGAGAAGGTAATGCCAATTGATGCCAATATTCTTGCTTGGATAATTCTGAGGACAGATGAACCTGGTGGGATACAGCCCATGGGACTGCAAACAGTTGGACCTGACTGAGCAACTAAGCGTGTGCAGACACACACTCATGCACACACACACACATGCAACATGCACATGCAATGCTGTGAATAACCATTGAATCTACAGAGGGAATAAACTCTTAGTAAGGATCTTGAGACTCTACCTCTAGGGAAAAGCATTTACCATTCTGGCAAACAAATTGAAGAGGTAATCAAGCAAGCTGATAAATTGGATTCAGTGTGAGAAGGTCTTCCAAAAATAAATTTCCTTCCATGAGGATTTTTTGAGCTATAAATGCAAGTAATTCACCACTTTTTACTTATATTTCTAATTTATTAAAAGATATCTGGATAGATGTCCATGCTGGATTAATGGACAAAGAAGTTGTGGTGCATATGTAAAATGGGCTAGTATTCAGCCATTAAAAAGGAACTTATTTAAGTCAGCTCTAGTGATGTGGATGAACCTGGGGCCTTTTATACGGAGTGAAGTAAGTCAGAAAGAGAAAAACAAATACAGTATAATATATTAATGCATATATATGGAATCTAGAGAAATGGTCCTGTTGAACCTATTTGCAGGACAAGAATAGAGAAACAGACATAGAGAACAGACTTTGGACAGCAGGAGAAGGAGAGGTCGGGGCCAACTGAGAGAGTAGAATTGAAATATATGCATTACCATATTAAGAATAGACAACTACTGGGAAGTTGCTATATAACACAGAGTTCAACATGGTAACATAGAGGAGTGGGAGTGGGTGGGGGGCTGGTGGTGAAGTTCAAGCAGGAGGTGAGATACGTATGCTTATGACTGATTCACATTGTCATATGGAAGAAGACAATATGTATTATAAAGCAATTATCCTCCAATTAAAAATAAATTTGGTAAACATTTTTAAAAAGATATTTGCAAACCTAATTTAGACTTGCTCCACAAACACACACACATACACACACATAGTAGTCTCTTCTGTATTAAACATCAGAGTCAGTGTCATTAAATTAAATTCTACTATGAGAATCAAAATATAGTTAAAATTTGTACCTAATATTGATGAAATAACTTTAAATGTCTTTTATTCTGGGGTAACATGGTGTTCTTTGCAAATAGCTTCCTACATAGAATGCAAAATTTAGCAAAGAAACTTGTATTTCAGGCTTCTTTATGTGACTAAATTATTAACAAGATGAGTGATGCATTTAGAAAGAAATAATATGCAAGCTTTATGGAAATATTTTTAAAGTCATTAAATGTTAAATGCTTTTAACAAATTTGTAAACTTCACATCTAATTTAAAATATAATTTCAATTAAATGCTTTATTAAGGGCCCATGAGCATTGAATTATAATAATAAGTATTCTGTATATACTTTGATTCAAGGAATTATAAGTACTTGAAATGCTGGGTTTTATTTTCCAGTCTTCTCTAGGGACTACAAGAGAGGTTTACATGTAAGGAAAATCTTTTCCACTCCCCTTACCCTAGGGTTCTGTCTGCCAGAGTGATTTGCTTTGTGCAGCTATTAACTGTATGTGTAGAATAAAATTTATTACAAATCTCTAAATTCAAAATGGATGTTTATGGGATACTGAAGTAATATCTCATATACAGCATCTTTGTGAATGGAGCAAATGATCTATTTTCTCATAATAAAATTGATCATTTAAAATTTTTAAGATTTTAATTTCCCAGTATAACAGATCTAATGTAAGAATGCCCATAAATACGCATTTATAGGATATTTGGTTCACAAATAAAATTACAATATATTTTCTCAAAAAAATTGTTCATATAAATATGTCAGACTTAAAAGAACTTTGCTCAAAGGTTATCAAGATATAATAGAAAACAATAGTTTTGGAGGTAGTGGAATTGAGTTAAATTTATAATTTTGTTTTTTAAAGCAATGTAACATTGGATAAGGAGGTATTTAAATCTTAGTTTATTTCTTTATTAAATGGGAAAGAGTAATTCAACTACTATTATTATTGCAATTGTTAAAATTATAATTCATTCTTGTTTTAGAGATCTTACCTAAGCAGTGACCAATGGCAGGTTTAGATAACATTTTTAATTCCATAGCTTCAGATAACTGTGCCAAATCAGGACTATTGCTAAGCCTGAGAATCCCAGGTGGGGATTCATCTTGTTCAACCCACAGATTCATTCCAATGCTGTAAGATTTAAAGTCACTTGGATAAATGACAAAAACAAGAAGCTTTTAATAAACAAACAATTTTCCCATGGAACGTTGGATTTTTAATCATTGGATCAAAAAAAAGAGCATTCCTCCTATTTCATTAGCATATAAGTGATAGATCTTTGGCGTAGTGCCTCTTGAATAGACTGTGATTTGATCTGAAGAGACAATGTGAAAATGCCTAAGTTTGGATATAATTACTTTGTAATTTTGCTTTCCAAAACTGAGCCACAAGTGGAACTTCTGTTATCATCAACCCAGGAGGGTCTTGCTCACTAATGCATATTGCAGTGTGCTTAAATGTCAGCTTCTGTGGATGCCATTTGCTGAATATATCAAGTATAACAGAGTAGCTACATGAAAGGGACTTAAATATATAGCTCCCAATTGGATTTAGATACCTGTTAGAAAAGCATAGCATAATGCGAATCACATCTCAGGCCAACAGGATAAAGGCTGGAACTGTGCAGTGACAACAGTGTTCCAGTGTGTCACCTGCATGTGGTTCAATTGTTCTCAAATGGAACTAAATTCAGATAAAATAACAAAAATTATAAGCTCATATTTGAATGATTTAACCTGAATATATATGTAAAAATACAAATTAATATTTTTTCAAAGTAAAAAAATCATAGTATATAGATTAATAGGTAAAATGAATGAAATTGGTGTTTTTCATCAATTTTATTTAATAGCAATGGAATTAATGCATACTATTAATTTACAAGTAGCAAAATTATTTTAAAAATGTCAGTAATCCTGGGAAGAGGCCAAGGTGTTACTGGGGAATAAACCCAGAAACGGAATAAATTTTTAGCAAAGAGACTGAACAAATATGGAGGGAATTTACCAAATAAATATTATCTTTGATTTCCATAATGTCAAGAGGAAAAATTGTAGTTATCTATGGCTCTGTACCAAACTACTCCAACACATAGGGGTTTAAAGCAATGATTTATTATTTCTTCAGATTCTATCAGTTGCCTAAATGATTCTTTTGCTGGTCTTACCTGAACTTACTCACACACCTAGGGTTATCTAGTGACTGAGCTGGGATGGCAGGATTTGGTGGAGTAACTGGGCTTCACTCCACATAATACTTTATCCCTGTCTTCTAAATAATCTGAAAGTTTCCAGTTTCCAGAATGTGAGAACAAAAACTGCAAGTCCTCCTGAGAATGAGCCTCAGAACTCTCATGGCATTATCATTAGTGCTGCAGAGCAAATTTCAACATCAAGTAAGAGGATGTGGAAACTGCCTTTTCTTCTTAATGGAAGTATACATAGTACCACAGATGTTGTGGCCATATTTAATCTAACAGAGGATTTATATGGTCAGATTATTGACTTTTGAACTCTGTGGGAGAAGGCAAGGGTGGGATGATTTGAGAGAATAGCACAGAAGCATGTATATTACCATATATGAAACAGATTGCCAGTCCAGGTTCAATGCATGAGACAGGGCACTCAGGGCTAGTGCACTGGGTTGACCCTGAGGGATGGAATGGGGAGGGAAGAGGATGGGGGATTCAGGATGGGGGACACATGTACACCCATGGCTGATTCATGTCAATGTATGGCAAAAGCCACTACAGTATTGTAAAGTAACTAGCCTCCAATTAAAATAAATTAATTAACTTAAAAAATAATAAAGCTGAAGTCCTGTATTGTCACTTGTTCTTTGTTACAATTTACTTATTGACCTGTCCTTTCATTTCCTTATCTGTATAACTCTGATGATCGATGATCAAGCAAAAGTTTCTTACATGATTGACAGCTAATATCTATCACTGAACAGTGAATAGTAATGAATGAGATGCTGTCAACTGTAAATTGGCACCAGGTAATGAAGAGGAAAAATGACAAACACTGTGCTACTTAAAAGCATAAGTAGAACCTCAGGAAAAATTGACTGGATTCCATTGCTCCAGATCTGATATGCAGCACTCAATAAGCCAGCAAATTTGGAAAACTCAGCAGTGGCCACAGGACTGGAAAAGGTCAGTTTTCATTCCAATCCCAAAGAAAGGCAATGCCAAAGAATGCTCAAACTACCGCACAATTGCACTCATTTCACACGCTAGTAAAGAAATGCTCAAAATTCTCCAAGCCAGGCTTCAGCAATATGTGAACCAAGAACTTTCTGATGCTCAAGCTGGTTTTAGAAAAGGCAGAGGAACCAGAGATCAAATTGCCAACATCCGCTGGATCATAGAAAAAGCAATAGAGTTCCAGAAAAACATCTATTTCTGCTCTATTGACTATGCCAAAGCCTTTGACTGTGTGGATCACAATAAACTGTGGAAAATTCTGAAAGAAATGGGAATACCAGACCACCTGATCTGCCTCTTGAGAAATTTGTGTGCAGGTCAGGAAGCAACAGTTAGAACTGGACATGGAACAATAGACTGGTTCCAAATAGGAAATGTAGTACATTGAGGCTGTATATTGTCACCCTGTTTATTTAACTTATATGCAGAGAACATCATGAGTAACGCTGGACTGGAAGAAACACAAGCTGGAATCAAGATTGCCAGGAGAAATATCAATAACCTCAGATGTGCAGATGACACCACCCTTATGGCAGAAAGTGAAGAGGAACTAAAAAACCACTTGATGAAGGTGAAAGTGGAGAATGAAAAAGTTGGCTTAAAGCTCAACATTCAGAAAACGAAGATCATGTTATCCAGTCCCATCACTTCATGGGAAATGGATGGGGAAACAGTGGAAACAGTGTCAGACTTTATTTTTCTGAGCTCCAAAATCACTACAGATGGTGACTGCAGCCATGAAATTAAAAGATGCTTACTCCTTGGAAGGAAAGCTATGACCAACCTAGATAGCATATTCAAAAGCAGAGACATTACTTTGCCAACAAAGGTTCGTCTAGTCAAGGCTATGGTTTTTCCTGTGGTCATGTATGGATGTGAGAGTTGAACTGTGAAGAAAGCTCAGCGCCGAAGAATTGATGCTTTTGAACTGTGGTATTGGAGAAGACTCTTGAGAGTCCCTTGGACTGCAAGGAGACCCAATCAGTCCATTCTGAAGGAGATCAGCCCTGGGATTTCTTTGGAAAGAACGATGCTAAAGCTGAAACTCCAGTACTTTGGCCACCTCATGTGAAGAGTTGACTCATTGGAAAAGACTCTGATACTGGGAGGGATTGGGGGCAGGAGGAGAAGGGAACGACAGAGGATGAGATGGCTGGATGGCATCACTGACTCGATGGACCTGAGTCTCAGTGAACTCCGGGAGTTGGTAATGGACAGGGAGTCCTGGCATGCTGCGATTCATGGGGTTGCAAAGAGTCAGACATGACTGAGCGACTGATCTGATCTGATATACACCACTTTCCCTTGTATGATGTTAGTTCCATTATCTATGAATTTATAGAAAAAACATAAATTCTTTATATAGATGTATATATTATACAGTCATACTTCCCTTAAGTATGTTCATTAGAAAGGCTATTACACATGTGCAGAATGAAATTCATACAGTACTGGTTTATATGGTGTTGTTTTAGAAAAATAAAAAAAAAATGTTTGGAAATCAGTCAACAGAAGAAAGTCAATGAAAGTTAAAATAAGTGAGGACTACTTATCTAATACAACATCTACATGTTGTATCATATGTTTTTGCTACATACCATACATGCTGTTATGTATGGCTGAATTCGGAGAAGGCAATGGCACCCCACTCCAGTACTCTTGCCTGGAAAATCCCATGGACGGAGGAGCCTGGTGGGCTGCAGTCCATGGGGTCGGTAATAGTTGGACACGACTGAGCGACTTCACTTTCAATTTTCACTTTTATGCATTGGAGAAGGAAATGGCAACCCACTCCAGTGTTCTTGCCTGGAGAATCCCAGGGATGGGGGAGCCTGGTGGGCTGCCATCTATGGGGTTGCACAGAGTTGGACACAACTGAAGCGACTTAGCAGCAGCATGGCTGAATTGCCACTAACAAATCAATATTAAAACAGATTTTCCTTCTGCCACTACAAGGTTATAATTGTGTTTCCTTTGGGAAGATTAAAGAAAATTGATGGACACATATTGAATTAACAGAATAGTGTATTTGATACTTCTCAAGAGTATTCGTAAAAAAAAAAATTCTGACGTGTGAAGCAATGAAAGTATAACAAGGTACACAACACACTCAGTTTCCATCTGGTAGAAGTTAGGAACTAAACACATTCTGAAAACAGGAAGTGTGTCACAGAAGTAGAGAACAGAACACAAGCCTCCAGAAAAGGTTTTGGGGTGGGGTGGCAATGAAGAAGACCCCATGGCTGGGTTGAGCCTGGGCATTCCTCCCACCTCCACCATGGACCTTTCCTGAGGTCCTGACTCAGAGCCTGCCCCCGCCTAAATATCCCCTCCACCTGAACACTGGCCTCTGCCAAGCCCTTCCCCACCTCAGCCGAACCTTTCACAGCCAAGGTTTTTTTCCTGCCTTTTAGTTGTTATTATTGTTGTTTTGAGAGGGATTTTTTGGTTTGTTTGTTTTCTTTGGTTTTGTTTTACTATTTGTCACTGGAATTTAGTTTTACACTCCAGTTCTTATTCTTATTTTTTCCCACTATTTTTATTTTTCTACTATTCTTATATTTTCTACTATTTCTATTAGTTTTCTAAACTTATTTTATTTTCTTATTTTTCATTACTATTCTGTTCTCTCTTATTTTTAATTATATCAAAGAGGACAGTAATAGATGGAGAAATATACCATGTTCATGGATTGGAAGAATCAATATAGTGAAAATGAGTATACTACTCAAAAAAATCTATAGATTCAATGCAATCCCTATCAAGCTACCAACAGTATTTTTCACAGAGCTAGAACAAATAATTTCACAGTTTTTATGAAAACATAAAAAACCCCAAATAGCCAAAGCAATCTTGACAGAGAAGAACGGAACTGGAGGAATCAACCTGCCTGACTTCAGGCTCTACAAAGCCACACTCATCAAGAGAGTATGGTAATGGCACAAAGACAGAAATATAGATCAATGGAACAAAATAGAAAGCCCAGAGATAAATTCACATACCTATGGACACCTTATCTTTGACAAAGGAGACAAGAATATACAATGGATTAAAGACAATCTCTTTAACAAGTGCTTCTGGGAAAACTGGTCAACCACTTGTAAAAGAATGAAACTAGAACACTTTCTAACACCATACACAAAAATAAACTCATAATGGATTAAAGATCTAAACATAAGATCAGAAACTATGAAACTCTTTGAGGAGAACACAGGCAAAACACTCTTTGACATAAATCACAGCAGGATCCTCTATGACCCACCTCCCAGAATATTGGAAATAAAAGCGAAAATAAACAAACAGGACCAATTAAAATTAAAAGCTTCTGCACAACAAAGGAAACTATAAGCAAGGTGAAAAGACAGCCTTCAGAATGGGAGAACATAATAGCAAATGAAGCAACTGACAAACAACTAATCTCAAAAATATACAAACAACTCCTGCAGCTCAATTCAAGAAAAGTAAATGACCCAATCAAAAAATTGGCCAATGAACTAAATAGGCATTTCTCCAAAGAAGACATACAGATGGCTAACAAACACATGAAACGATGCTCAACATTACTTATTATCAGAGAAATGCAAATCAAAACCACAATGAGGTACCATTTCATGCCAGTCAGAATGGCTGCTATCCAAAAGTCTACAATCAATAAATGCTGGAAAGGGTGTGGAGAAAAGGGAACCCTCTTACACTGTTGGTGGGAATGCAAACTAGTACAGCCATTATGGAGAACAGTATGGAGATTCCTTAAAAAACTGGAAATAGAACTGCCTTATGACTCAGCAATCCCACTGCTGGGCATACACACCAAGGAAATCAGAATTGAAAGAGACACATGTACCCCAATATTCATTGCAGCACTGTTTATAATAGCCAGGACAATGAAGCAACCTAGGTGTCCCTCAGCAGATGAATGGATAAGAAAGCTGTGGTACATATGCACAATGGAGTATTATGCAGCCATTAAAAAGAATGCATTTGAATCAGTTCTAATGAGGTGAATGAAACTGGAGCTTATTATACAGAGTGAAGCAAGCCAGAAAGTAAAACACCAATACAGTATACTAACGCATATATATGGAATTTAGAAAGATGGTAACAATAACCCTCTATGCGAGACAGCAAAAGAGACACAGATGTACGGAACAGTCTTTTAGACTCTGTGGGAGAGGGAGAGGGTGGGATGATTTGGGAGAATGGCATTGAAACATGTATAATATCATATATGAAACGAGTCACCAGTCCAGGTTCAATGCACGATACTGGATGCCTGGGGCTGGTGCACTAGGATGACCCAGAGGATGGTACAGGGAGGGAGGTGGGAGGGGGGTTCAGGATGAGGAACACATGTACACCCGTGTCAGATTCATGTTGATGTATGGCAAAACCAATACAATATTGTAAAATAATTAGCCTCTAATTAAAAGAAATAAATTTATATTAAAAATAGATATGGCTAGATATAAAAATAGATATATATGGGTTTCACTGGTATCTCAGCTGGTAAAGAGTGCCTGCAATACAGGAGACCCCTTTTCAATTCCTGGTTTGGGAACATCCCCTGGAGAAGGAATTGGTCACCCACTCCATTATTCTTGTGATTCCCTGGTGGATCAGATAGTAAAGAATCTGCCTGAAATGCAGGATACCTGGTTTTGATCCCTGGGTTGAGAAGATCCCCTGGAGGACGGCATGATAACCCTCTCCTGTATTTTTGCCTGGAGAATCCCCATGGACAAAGGATCCTGGCAAGCTACAGTCCATGGGGTCACAAAGAGTTGGACATGACTGAGCAACTGAACTGAATTGAATGAGCATTTCCAGTGACAAACACTGTATATGTATATATGAAAAGAGCATTTATATTTTACGTTAATCATTATTGTTAAAATCATACTTGTACATACATTTTATAAAGTGAATAATAGTATAAGATTTTAATGAAAAGCAGAAGTCCCCTGGCTGATTCTTCTAGTGCCATCTTGTTCCCCAGAGGTAACTACCTTCAATTCATTTAATTTTCTTCTAATATTTACAACCAAAATTATCAATAAAATTCTTATGCTACAAAAAAAGTGTGAATATATGTATCTTTATAAACGATTCACTTTGTTGTATGTCAGAAAACAGCACGACATTGTAAATCAATTGTGATTCCATGAAAATAAGTTTAAAAAATAAAAAAGTAAATGTAGATAATAGAAGAAAATGAAAGAAGGTAGTTTTAGAAGTATTAGAAGTATGGAGAACATTTAGCCAGGTGACATATATTCATGTCAAAAGAGAAAAGAAAATGTGAAAATGCATTTTCACATTTATAATGAAGTTTATTTTTGAATGGGCTTTTCAGTGGAAGGATTTTGGCACAGTACTGTGAATCTCATTTTTGGTATCATATCTAAAATACCTTTGATACCGAACACTGAACTCAGACAGACAGAATATTGATGGCTACCAGAAAAAAGAGTGGGGAAAATGAGATGTTAATGAAGGAGTACAAATTACCATTTATAAGGTGAATAATATTTTAGCTGTAATATAGAGTGTGGTGACTATAGTTAACAATACTGTAATATGCACTTGAAGATTGTCATGAAAGTAGATCTTAAATGTTCTTACCATAGCACCAAAAAAAATGTGTCAACTAAAATTTATTGTGGCATAAGTTTCACAATATATGTATATCAAATTATCATATTGTATACCTTGAATGTATACAATGTTATATACCCATATCTCAATAAAATAGAAAGAAGTCCTTTTTATGCATAAAAAAAAGCATGCAAAACATCAACCTAGAGCAATGGATTAAAATAGCAGTGTTGAGAAAGAGAAAATTACTACCAGAAATAGACAGTCTGTTCTGAATGAAAATGACTAAAGATAATTGCACAACACACACACGCACACACACAAAAGTATTGCCAAATACCCAGTACATGGCTTTTTATCTGACTTTCCCCCCAGAGTTTTGAGAGGTTTATCCTTATTCTCATACAATGCAATGTAGTCATTTTTGACCTACAATTAGTGCAGTACTGAAAATAACACTACATTCTTATTCTAGACTGAAATTTCAGATTCATAATTTTGTGTGTTCCGTAGAATTTTTATTTTTAAAGAGTCTTTTTTCTAATTTATAAAATGATTAAAACAGCATGATATATGAGGTAATTTCCAAGATCAAAAAAGAGTATTTAAAAATCAGTTGTATTTTACTGGACATATAGAAAAGAGTTAAAACCCACCCAGCATGTTTAACACCTTTTCCTGTGGCAATAAAACCATCTATTTATTTAAAATAGTTATGCAACTTCAGAGAAGCCAGTACTGGTGGAATAAGTTCTGATTTGAGAATGGTACTTAGGGATTACAGGCAGCCAGATTAATTGTGAGCAACTTCTTCACTTTTCTGTATGCCAACTTCCTTTTTGTGACAGAACTGATATATTGATTCATTTATTTGTTTAATGATAATTTTGAAGATTAAAATATTATGGAATTTCAAATATTCTAAAAATTGTAAAAATGTTTTAAATTTATTAAAATATTCTTTTGTGAAATTAGTTTAATCAAATATTAAGAATAAAAAGTGCAATCACATATAATATCATTTTTAAAATATTAAATTGAGAATCTCTGTAATTTACTAACCACGCAAACTTAAATTACACAATGTCTTTACACTTCTACTAACACTTTAAAAATACATTTTTGAGTCTTTGCTTTTTTGCTTGTGTGAGGCTTGGGATATCTTAATCTTATTATTGGACAGTTTATAGCAAACAAGAGGTCAATATAAGTGAGCATGGATGTGTTAGCATATAGTGCAAGTAGGAAGGAGAGATTTAATATGGAGATGAGATTGAAAAAGGGAGTAAGAGTGTGAAATTATTATCTATGCTGACATAGATACATTGATGTCTAGTACATGCTGTTGTTACAACTTAAGAAAACCAGTGACATGAGAGCATTTTGATATGGGGCCTTATCTAAAATAACATATTGAAATTTATGAAAGCTTATGGATAACAATTTAGGGTAAATGTTTAGCTGGAAATATCTAAGAAAGTTTAATTCATCTAAGAATTCCTGGTTTTGGAAAAAAGCTCAGTAATAAATATGCTAATTAGAAACTATTTTCTTCATTGACCTTGCTAAAGAGCAAAAAAAAAAAAAAAAAAAAAAAAATCTACCCTCCTCAATTTCTTCGTAGCAATTAACACAGTACAAAAGGGGTCTATTTTTTATCAAAATAGAATTTGCCCATGGAAGAAAATGCACTCATAAAAATTATAACACAAATATGTAAACCAGTCCATTCACAGTCAGTTACTGTAAATTGCACTTGTATGTTTGCTGTATTGTACTGGCAATTGACCAAATATGGCAGCAGAGTTCATTATTATGTATTTGATAGGATTTTCAAAATGTTAGAGTCCTGTTATAACAAGCATGTGTAATTTCCCTCTGGTTTGAGGTTAAGATGGCATGCCTGATAGTTAGATATCTACAACTGTTCTTCCTATATACAGGTCTCCTTAATTGGTTTCAGGCAGTTATTTTACCATATCCAATACATTTTTTTTAAATTTTTATTTTATTTTTAAACTTTACATAATTGTATTAGTTTTGCCAAATATCAAAATGAATCTGCCACAGGTATACATGTGTTCCCCATCCTGAACCCTCCTCCCTTCTCCCTCCCCATACCATCCCTCTGGGTCATCCCAGTGCACCAGCCCCAAGCATCCAGTATCATGCATCGAACCAAGAATTTTTTTTTTAAAAAAAGTTGTCCATCCATTTAGAAAAAGCAGTGAAACCAGAGATCAATCTGCCAACATTTTTCAGATCTAATAAAAGCAAGGGAATTTCACAAAAACATCTACTTCTGCTTCACTGACTACACTAAAGCCTTTGCCTGTTTGGATCACAACAAAACGTGGAAAATTCTTAAGGGAATGGGAATACCAGACCACCTGATCTGTCTCCTAAGAAACTTGTATGAAGGTCAATAAGCAACAAAACCAAATATGGAACAGAGGACTGGGTTCAAAATTGGGAAAGGAGCATGTCAATGCTGTATATTATCATCCTGCTTATTTAACTTAATGCAGAGTACATCATGAGAAATGCTAGGCTGGATGAATCACAAGCTGAAATCAAGATTGCTGGGAAAAATATCAACAGCCTCGGATATGCAGATGATACCACTTTAATGACAGAAAGCTAAGAGAAACTAAAGACTCTCTTGATGAGAGTGAAAGAGGAGAGTGAAAAAAGCTAACTTAAAACTCAACATTAAAAAACTAAGATCATGGCATCTGATCCCATCACTTCATGGCAAATAGATGGGGAAACAATGGAAACAGTGACAGACTTGAATCATTGCTGATGGGGACAGCAGCAATGAAAGTGAAAGACACTTGCTCCTTGGAAGAAAAGCTATGAAAAACCTAGATAGCGTATTAAAAAGCAGAGACATTGCTTGGCAGACAAAGATCCGGTTAAAGGTACGGTTTTTCCAGTAGTAATGTGTGGATGTGATGGTTGGGCCATAAAGAAGGCTGAGCACCAAATAATAGGTGCTTTTCAACTGTGGTGTTGGAGAAGACTCTTGAGAGTCCCTT